>NC_052149.1:169883761-170199071 GCF_902713615.1 Scyliorhinus canicula
ACCGTGGTCCCGCAACAATCTATCTATTTAAATACTATTTTCTTTTCTATTCTTAGTGCCAAAGTAGATCATCTCACATTTTCTCACTATATACTCCATCTGATAATATTTTTGCCTGCTCACTTAACACACCTATATCCCTTTTCATTCTTTGCATCCTCTTCACAACTTGCTTTCCTACTTAACTTCCTATCATCAGAAAATGTGGTTGTAGTTGGTCCTTCTTTCAATTAATATTAATTTAAATTGTATATAGTTGAGGCCCCAACACTGATGCCTTTGCCACTCTACTAGTGACAGTCCTCACTTCTGTTTCTTGTTAGTTAGCCAGTCCTCTTTCTACACTAATATATGTTTCCCAACACCATAAGCACTTATCTTGTGGAGAATCCTTTTATGTGGCAGCTTATCATTTTTGAAATCCAAATACACTGCATCTACTGGTCGCCCTTTGTCCTCCCTGCTTGTTAGAACCTCAAAAGATGTCAAGGGGGCAGTGGGCAAGGAGGGTCCCTGTGTAAGAAACATTAGTTTTCAGAATCCCATACAAGTAGCAAAATATAGATGGAATGCTGGCATTATGGGGAGGGATTTCTGTCCCCACACGGTGTGTTTTCTGGCAGTGGAATACCTTCATCATTGTCCTTTAGTGACATCTACCAGTCTGCCAATGTCTCTGGTGTTTTGCATGGCTTTCCCATTCCGCCACCGGGAAACCCATGGCGGGGAGTCATCTTCAGTGGGACTGGAAGATCCCGCCAGTGGGAAGGAATGGAAAATCCCACCCATAGTCTCCAAGCAAACGGTTGTTTTACTCTCCCTCTGGCAATCTCGCTCTCTCACTCTCTCTCTTAGCACCCTGAGACAAGGATACACAGAGATAACAGCCAAGGAGAATCTAGATAAGTGTATGGCAGAAGTTACTGAATGGCACCATGCAGACGTTAAGCTGCAAGAAAATATTCAAGGCAGAGTGATGGATCGGGGGGGAATTTTACCTTAGGTACTTGTCTCTTAATGATGGGATCAAGCAAGTGATTGACATGTGGCACCCACGTCCCTGCCTCTCTAAATAAAGTATATAAAGAAGCTCGTGAGAGGGATAAAATCACCTCAGCCAGTAAGAGTTTTTTAAAAGTGATACATCTTGGCTTCAGCCTAACCTTAACACTGCGGCCGCCTCCAGAAGTGAGAGGCCACAAGAGACTGCTACTTCCAGGCAACGAGATCAGCTTCATCAATATATTTGGCTGATCTGAGACCAGGGGGACTGCCACCACCAGCCATGGATATCAGCAAAGTGCGATCTCCCAAAGTGAGATCAGTAAATTATTTTCACCATTCCAGGTTGTACACCTTTCTGTCTATTTAGGTTTTGTATAATAATAATAATAACTTTTATTGTCACAGGCATTAACACTGCAATGAAGTTACTGTGAAAAGCCCCTAGTCGCCACTTCTGGCGCCTGTTCGGGTACACAAAGGAAGAATTCAGAATGTCCAATTCACCTAACAGCATGTCTTTCGGGACTTGTGGGAGGAAAACGGGGCGCCTGGAGGAAACCCACGCAGACACGGGGAGGACCTGCAGACTCCGCACAGACACTGACCCAAGCTGAGAACTGAACCTGGGGCCTTGGTGCTATGAAGCAACAGTGCTAATCACTGTGCTACCATGCCACCCTGATTATATCTAACCGTTGCTTCTTAGTAAAGCACTCTAAAATTACTTATGTGTTCAACCACCTTTCTTGGGTAATCTGTGACTCCCAGACCAAAATGTTATACATATGCCCCATTTTTTGATGCATCACTGGTAGTCTTGCTGGAGGCAGTGAGTGAACACAGAAATCCCCTGTCCCTGCTGGAAGTGGCTCATGACGTCAGCAGCAGGGCTTGTGGCTGGCAACATGAGTCCAAAGATGGACCCAGGTTTTTAGCAGTATGTTTACTGTCCCAATCTCTCATCATCATCTTATTTTATGTCTCCCAAGGGACAGGAGCCTACACAAAGGCACCATGTTCCTGTGGAGTCAGAGGAGGAGGACGCCTTGGTGCATGCACTGTCACATGATACTAGCACACCCTCCAACAGCACAGATACATGCAACTTGTTAGGTCTTCACATGTAACTAAAGACAGTGGCACCAGATGATTGTGCCACACATCCGTGCTGGAGGATTGGGGGAAGCAGAGCTAGCCATGATCGGTTCCTCTCCGAAGATGGAAGTCAGGTGTAGCCCTGCTCAGCGAGGTGGAGATACTGAACCTAGAGAGTCACAAAACAGGATGGTCTACCTGGAGAACAAGTATGTCCACTTGCCAGAGGCACTGCAGTTCATGGGATGTGAACAGTCGTGTCCACTTATCTCATGTTCTCCACAATGTCTCGGAGCTTTGAGAACATGCGCTCCTCCACTGAGAGAATGGCCAATCTCATGGATAGCCGCATGTAGCATCACTGCAGAAACAGTGCACTGACATGCACAGAATACATGCCGCGGTCTATAGCGTTGACTGGTCAGTGGCACAAATAGCGCAATCAAGTTTGGCATGAATGTCAGCTGCATTTCAGTTGGTGTTTTCCTCTAGTGATTAAAAGGGCTATGAAATGGCTGATTTGGCAACAAATGGCAATGATCAGGCCAACCCTCACATTGCTCTGGCAGCATGCACCTCCATGGCTACTTGGGTGAACAACGTCTCTGCGTACGCCCTGTGACAGAATTTGCCGCTGAGTGATGTTGATGCAACAGCTTTATGGGGCTCCATGCTAGGCTGAGTGGCAGGGAAAACTCAGGCCTAGAGAGACAATAGTGAGCAGCTGTTCTCCCGTGGCCAATGTAGAATTTTAGATATATTGGATCAGAAACATTTGACAATTTAAGGGTTAAAAGCCTGGGGTTAGAATATGCTTGACTGCAGTAGCCATGCTTTTATAATAATCTTGTTTTGCAAGATCAGAAAGCTTTTTGGAGCCAGAGGTGAAATTGGCCAGAGTAAAATCCTGACTGAATGTTTAACTAAGGAGAGTCCCTGGGGAGTTAATTTGTTTTCAGCTTGTGAGATGATGTCATTGCAGGAGTGTATCTAAGGCATGCAGATATTTTGAGAAAGCTTTGGAGTTGAGTTCTGATCTGGCTACATTTTAGACCACAAGTAAGGTATTTTGCCGTCAATAGGATAGTTTAAAAAAAGTTACAGTATTTCAAGCAGTGCAGACTTGTCTGAGGACAAGGGGCAGCTGAAACAAACTAGTTGAAATAATTTTTCGAAGACGTCCTACCAGAGTATGCAGGAGTTCTAACAGGAGCCAAATATGTTCTGGCAAGAAAATATCACTCTGTGCCATTGGGAACTAGGATGGTTTAAGAGCTGTTTGATTTTTCTTTCTTGTTGTTTAATTCAGAATAGAGATAGTGATTAAGGGTATTGTATGTGTGGTATTTAGTTGTATTGTTTGAGGGGTAATTGCAAGCTATTTATCAGGTGTTTTGTTAAAGAGTTTAATATTGTGTCAATAGTAAAGTTTTGTTTTAAATTACCAAGTTCCTATTTCTTCGTGTGATCACTCCTGGAGCAAAGTATTCTTTTTTGCACAGTCTTACAAAAATAAATTAAAATATTGGGGCTCGGTCCAGTATCCCAGCCACTGTAGGGGTCTTGTCAGGGATCATAATACTCCACCTCAACCTCGGTCACAGGGGAAAATCCTTGTCGGAATGGCCATGTGCCCAGACCTCCGTGTCGGCCATGTGACTTTGCTGGTCACTTGGATGTGTCCTGGCTTAGATTGTGTGTGCATTGATTTCTCCTCTGGCAGCGGGAATCAGAGGCTGGAACTATTTCAGAGCCCGTAACCTGGCACAGGGGAAGTGGCGGGGATGTTGGGATGGGGAGCAGTCACTCCCTGGATAGCCAATTAATGGCTAAAGGGCACTATCCAATGAAGGACAGGCAGGGCCTCGAAGCTGCAGAGTTAACCAGAGGCATTCCAGCGTAAAAGGAGCAGTGCAAATGTCTGTGACATATTTGAAAAACTTATTTACACCAAATTCCTTTAAGGAGGCAGCCTCTCTTTATACCTGTTCTCGGCTTCTTCTGCTGCTGTACACAGCATTGCAAAAAGCTGGGCAAATGCAATTTTGTTTTGATTAAGGCAATTCCCTCAAAATTAGATTTTAATTTGGTGAGATGATGTAATTGCTGGGTGGATCTAAGGCATCAGGCTGTTTGAGAAAGCATTTTCAGTTTAGTTCTGATCTGGCCACAGCTGTGTGTACAGTGAAACAGTTCTGTTCCCATTGTAAGATAGTTAAAATAGATTAACAATATTTAAAGCAGTGCAGACTTGTCTGAGCACAAGGGGGAGCTGAAACAAGTCAGTTGAAAGAGTTTTTGAAAACATACAGCCAAAGGTTCTGCATGGGTTTTACCATAGTTACAGCTTTTCGGTAAAACAGGTGTCAAGCGATCTCTTTCTCAAAGAATAACTCTGTAAAGCAAGTATTCCTTTGTGCCATTGGTATTTAAAGTGGATTGAAAGCTGAGATTGTTGTTTTCTTGCTGTTTAAATGGGACTAAAGGTAGCAATTGAGGTTATTGCATTCATTGGATTGAGTAGTATTGTTTAAGGGGTAATCATCAGCTATTTTGGGATGTGGTGTCAAAGATTTTGAAACTGTATTGGTAATAAAGTTTGTTTTAATACACCTTAAGTCCATTTCTTTGTGCAATCACTCCTGTACTAAGTATCCCTTCCTCACAGCCTTACAAAATTTAAATAAAATATTGGAGTTTCTGTCCAGTAGCCTTGCCACTATTGGGGTCTGGTCTGGCACTGTAATGGATTCAGGATTCAATGACACCTTGCTGGCACTGCGTGGCCACGGGCGAAGTCTATCCATGGGATGTGGGCCTCCAAAATAATGCGCTGCATGAAACATTGTCACGGACAGTTTTAAGGTGTTTCCTCAAGGTTTCCCATGATCTTTCTGTGGATATGTATTTCTTACCCTTGGAGTGAGTGAGTCAATTAAAAATAACCCAACAGCTAAGCCCAGAGGGGACCGCTAACTGTTTCTGGATGTCTATCTATCTCTCCCTGAGTTGAAGCTCTTGTCTGCTCTCTGAAGATGTTTCAAGATGTCTCTGTTGATGTTTCTGATTCCCGGCAGCTTGCCCTGCCTCTCCTACATTCTTGGCAAGCAAGCAAAAATGGCCACCGCAGCAAAATGCTGATTCATGCTCCATATAAGGTAAGTGTTAATACTATTTCACAACCAAAATCCTTTTACCACCTGCAATATTCAAAGAGACAGAGGCTTTTCATTCCTGGAGGTTCTTATCAGTCAAGGCCTTTGTGCTTGAAGGAAAGCTATAATGCCAATGGATCTTGTTTACACTTGTGAAACAATAATTGAATTTCAAATATCTTTTCATATATATGTTCGAGAATGTCTTCTCTTTGGAAGTGTTTATAGTCTAAATCCACAAGGAAAAAGCCAGGTAACCCTGGGAGTCAGTTTTGAAAACAGTCTTTAATTCCAGTTCAAGGTTTAAAAATATAACCTTCAAACAGTTCTCTAAAAAATTGTAATATCCTGACTGCCTATCACAACAAGAATACCCTTGAGATTCCAGACCTCGGGATCACTGACTGCGTGGCCAAATGGAAAGAAAGAATGCACTTCTGACCATCCTATGCGGCACAGTGGCACAGTGGTTAGCGCTGCTGCCTCACAGCACCAGGGTCCCGGGTTCAGTTCCAGCCTTTGGTGACTGCTGTGTGGAGTTTGCATGTCCTCCCCGTGACTGCGTGGATTTCTTCCGGATGGTCCAGTTTCCTCCCACAGTCCAAAGATGCGCAGGTTAGGTGGTTTGGCCATGCTAAATTGCCCCTTATGGTCCAAAGATGTGCAGGTTAGTGGAGTTAAGGGAACAGGGTGGGGAGTGGGCCAAGGGGGGAGGTTGGTGCTCTTTTAGAGGTTCGGTCCCGATATGGTGGGTCGAATGGCCTCCTTCTGCAATGTAGGGGTTTAAATAGTTCTATGTTTCTGATATATTATTTTGAAGTATTTTTATTCAACAAATTTTCAACAATATATAACCAGTCCCAAACAACCCCAATCCGACAAAAAAAAACATTCCACACACCCCCAACCCCCCTCCCCCGCCCTCCCGAACCGTATCCTCCCTCAGCAGTCAACAGTAACCAACTCCCACAGTGCAGGATGAACAAACCCCAATAGTTGTAGAACCCCCTCCTTCACCCCCCTGAGCTCAAACATCACCTCTTCCAGGGTCAAAAACACCAGCAAGTCCCCCCACCACACTGAGGTACAGGGTGAAGAAGCTGACCTCCACCCCAACAAGACCCACCTTCAAGTGATCAGTGAGACAAACGCTATCACATCTGCCCCCACACCCGCCTGCAGCTCGATCCGGCCCCAAATCCCGAATATGGCTTCTGAGGGACTGGGCTCCACATCCACATGCAAGACCCCCGAGATTGGACTAAACACTGGTCCTCCAAAACCCTTCCAGCTTCAGGCAGGACCAAAACATATGAACATGGTTCGCTGGGCCCCTCCCATATCGCTCACAGACATCCTCCACCCCCTCGAACAGCTTGCTCATCCTTGATTTTGTGAGGTGCACCCTGTACACAACCTCCAGCTGTATCAGCCTCGCAAATGAAGTCGAGGCATTCACCCACCGCAGCACCTCACACCACAGTCCCTCTTCCAGCACCACCCTCAGCTCTTCCTCCCACTTTGCCTCAATCCCCTCCATGGACAACCTGGGCGGGATTCTCTGACCTCCCGTGTGAATCCCGCCCGCCACTCCGATGCCAGCTGCCGTATTCTCCGGCGCCGGTTTGCCGGCGGGGTGGGGTTTACACCGCGTCAACTGGGGGGTGTTGGCAGCGGCCCCCCCTGGCAATTCTCTGGGCCCTGATGGGCCGAGCAGCCGTCGTTTCCTGGCCAGTCCCACCGGGTGAAATGGACATGGTCCATCACGGCGGGACCTGGTTTGTCGGCCGTCTAGTGGGGTCCTCGGGGGGGAGGGGGGGGGTGCAGGGTCATCCGGCTCCAGGGGGGGCCTGCACGGTTGCCTGACCCACGATCAGGGCCGACTAATCTGTGGGTGGGCCTGTGCCATGGGGCACTCTTTCCCTCCGCGCCAGCCTCTGTAGGGCTCCGCCATGGCCGCGCGGAGAAGAAACCCCCTGCGCATGCGCAGGAACACTCCGGCCAGTCTGCGCATGTGCAGAACCACGGCGTCGGCCCTTCGCCGCCAGTTTGCATGGCGCCAACCCCCCTGCCGCTGGCCTAGCCCCTGGAAGTGCAAAGTGATGTGTTGGGTAAGCTGGGTTTGCGAGGACTGCGTTTACTGCAGCAGTGAGAGAGACAGGCTTCCAACACTTGAAGAAATGCAACTCGATTTTGCAGCACGGTGGCGCAGTGGTTAGCATAGATTGGCTATGCTAAATTGCCCCTAATTGAAGAAATTAATTGGACACTTTAAATTTCTGAACAAAAAAGAAAATGGGAGCGGTGCCGTTGCCAGCACCCACAATCCCGAGCCGCTACAAGAGCCCTCCTCCATATTTATCCACAGGGATCCCCCTCCTTACTCCAGCCACGCACCTTCGCTGGCAAATAGTAATACAGTAAGTTTGGGAGGCCTAGCTGCCTACCTGCTGTCCCCTCTGCAGTACCACCCTCCCCGCCCCACCCAAACGGACAAAGAGATCAGCTTGTCCACCCCCCCTGAAGAAGGACTTAGGCAAAAAGACATTGGAACAAACACAGGCATCGCGGCAAAGCATTCATTTTAACTTCTTGCACACGGCCCGCCAACGACAGAGGGAGATAGTCCCACCTCAGCAAATCGATCTTCACCTTCCCCACCAAACTAGTGACATTAAACTTCCGAAGCCCTGCCGAGTCCCGGGCCACCTGCACCCCCAAATACCTAAAGTACTTTGCTGCCAAGTGGAATGGCAGCATCCCACCCCCTGCTCTAACTCATGGCGGATAGACCATAAAATACTTGCTTTTCCCTAAATTCAATTTAAATCCCAAAACCCAAAACCTCTGGGGCAGTTCCATTATATTCCCCACTGACATGCTCAGTTCTGTAATATACAGCAGCAAATCACCGGGTCACCCTATTTTCCACCAACCCCCCTCACTATGCCCTTCCACAACCTCGAGCTCCTCAGCGTAGTGGCAAAGGGCTCTATTGCCAGTCCAAACATAAGAGGGAACATAGGACATCCCTGCCTCGTATCTCGGTGCAGTGCAAAATACTCTGAATTCATGCTGTTAATGCGAACACTCGCCATCGACTCCTTATATAGCAGCCGTACCCATGCCACAAACTGCGGTCCAATCCCAAATCTCTCAAGGACTGCCATCAATTAACTCCACTCTACCCGATCAAACGCCTTCTTCATGTCCAGCACCAGCACCACCTTCATTTCCCTTCCCTCCACCAGAGAGAGAACATAAGAATATCAGAACTAGCAGCAGGAGTAGGTCATCTGGCCCTTCGAGCCTGCTCTGCCATTCAATGAGATCATGGCTGATCTTTTGTGGATTCAGCTCCACTTTCTCACCCGCACACCATAACCCTTTATTCCTTTATTCTTCAAAAAATTATCTATCTTTATCTTGAAAACATTTAATGAAGGAGCCTCAATCGCTTCACTGGCAGGGAATGCCATAAATTCACAACCCTAAACTCAGTCCTAAATCTACTTCCCCTTATTTTGAGGCTATGCCCCCTAGTTCTGCTTTCACCCGCCAGTGGAAACAACCTCCCCTCATCTATCCTATCTATTCCCTTCATAATTTTATATGTTTCTCTAAGATTCCCCCGCATCCTTCAAAATTCCAACGGGTACAGTCCCAGTTTACTTAAACTCTCCTCGTAATCCAACCCCCTGGGATTTACCTGGTGAATCTCCTGTGCACACCCTCCAGCACCAGTACATCCTACGAGAGGACCATATTCAGCAACATTCTCGCATTCAAGAACAACTGTCTTCCCTTCACGAAACCTGTCTAGTTCTCCCCAATCACCTTCAGGGGACCCCCTCCAACCTAAACGCCAGCACCTTTGCCCTTATCTTGGTATCTACATTTAGCAGCGACATGGGCCTATAAAACCCACACTCCACCAGCCCCTTGTCCATTTTAAAAATAACGAGATGGAAGCCTGCCATCTTTGTGGCAAGAATCCCTACCCATCGCATCCTCAAACATTCCCACCATTAACGGCGCCAACTTGTCCTTAGATTTCTTAGAAACTTTGACCGAGAAACAACTGGGACCTGCCGCATTCCCTGCTGGCATCCTCCCAATTGCCTCCTTCACCTCCTGCTCTCCCACCGGCTCCTCCAACATTGCCCTATCTTCCTCTCCCAGCCTTGGATACTCCACCCTGTTCAGAAATTCCCTCATCCCGGCTCCTCCTCCGGCGGTTCCAACCTACATAGGTCCCTACAAAATTTCTCAAGTACTTTATCTGCTCCAGAGCTGCCACCAACTTCCCCATCTTATCCCGTACCCGAACTATCTCCCTCGCTGCGTCCTCCCTCCGGAGCTGACCGGACAGCCATCCTGCCTTCTCCCCATACTTGTAAACAGCACCCGTGCACCTTCAGCTGATGCACAACCTTTCCCGTGGACAATAGGTCGAACCTCGCCTGCAACTCCTTCCTCTTGGCCAGAAGGTCATGGTCCCCCGCATACCTCCCATCCACCTCCAAAATCTCCTCTATCAGTCTTTGGCATTCCTCCCTCTCCTCACTATCCACTTTAGCCTTGAATAAGATCATCTCCCCCTCACTACCGCCTTCAGAGCCTCCCAAACCATCGACCGCGAGATCTCTCCCGTGTAATTAAGACCCACATACTCCTCGATCACCTTCCCAATCTTCTCACAGAAGCCCCGGTCCGCTAACGACTCCACACCCATTCTCCACCCTGGGCTACCTGCTTCTCCAAATCTATAACCACCCAATGCGGACCATGATCCAAAATCATGATTGATGAGCACTCCGACCTCTTAATCCCAGCCAATAGCACCTTTCCGAGCACAAAAAAGTCAATCCTCGAATACACCTTGTATACAGGGGAGAAAAACGAATACTCCCGTTCCCTTGGATGCAAGAATCTCCATGGGTCCAGTCCTCCCATCTCTCTCATGAGCCCAGCCAATACCTCCCACAACCCCCCCCCCCCCCCCCCCCCCCCCGACTGGGTCAGCGAGCCCGGCTGGGATTTGTCCACCTTCGGTTCCAACATCATGTTCCAATCCCCCCTACTATCAATTCATGGGTGTCCAGATTCAGGATGGCACACAGCACCCTCTTCACAAACCCTGCACCGTCACAGTTACGGCACACCCGACACTATCAGGCTGGTTTAGCTCAGTGGGCTAGACAACTGGTTTGTGATGCAGAACAAGGCCAGCAACACGGGTTCAAATCCCGTACCAGCTTACCTGAACTGGAATGTCGCGACTAGGGGCTTTTCACATTAACTTCATACTAGTGACAATAAAAGGTTATTATTACTATTATTATTATCATGTACCTGCCCCCATGATCCGTCACCACCATTTCCATCTAAAATCTCACCCTCTTGCCCACCAATACTGCTACTCCCTGAGACCTATTGTCAAACCCCAAATGAAACACCTGACTCACCCAACCCTTCCTCAGCCTCAACAGATCCTTCACCCTCAAATGGGTCTCCTAAAGCACCACCACATTGGCTTTTAAACTCTTCAAATGTGTAAAAACACTCAATCTCTTCAGCAGCTCCCCTAAGCCCCTTATGTTCCACATCACTATTCTGACCGGGGGAGTTTCTCCACCCCCCCCCCCCCCCCCCCCCCCCCCGCCCCCCCATTCCTCCTTTGTGCCATCAACAAAGCCCCAGGCCTTGCCCTTCTGGCCTGACCCACCCTGTCTTTTTGTTATCGTCAAACCCCAGCCCCTTCCCTCCCAGAATTCCCCATCCATGTCCTTTTGCAAACGCCTCTCCCAGTATCGATCCCATCCCCCCATCTTTCACACCTCCCAAGCCCATTTAAAGCTGCTCGGACAGGTTCCAACAACCACGGCCCTCTCACCACCACAATGCCATTCACTCGCCAAACTTTGCTTGCTAGTGCGGAGGCCCCTGCCTGAGCACCCCCCTTCCATTCCCCTTCTCAATAACCCAGTCCCAAAGAAAAGGTGCAAACCCCAGAAAAAACACATAAACCCAAAGGCCAATACGCTTGTAACCAATTATAAACAAAATAAACTACACTCCCCTGTTCAAATAAAACCACAAAGCCCAAACAGCCCCTCTATCAAATACAAAAGGAGAAACAGAGAAAAAAAGAGAGAAAGACAAAGCACAGACCCCATCCCCTCAGTCCACGTCCCAATCCCATCTCTCATTTCAGTCCAGGTCCTTCGGCCTTCACGAATGCTTCTGCCATCTCCTCCCTCTCAATATAAAAATCCCTCGAGTTGTGCGTCACTCTCAACTCCACAGGGTAGACCAGTCTTGAGAAGTGGTCCAAACCTCACACCGTTGCTGTGCAGTGACGCAGGTCGTCCCCTTTCTCGTCAACTCTGCCATCCCACATAGAACATAGAAAAATACAGCACAGAACAGGCCCTTCGGCCCACGATGTTGTGCCGAACCTTTGTCCTAGATTAATCATAGATTATCATAGAATTTACAGTGCAGAAGGAGGCCACTCGGCCCATCGAGTCTGCACCGGCTCTTGGAAAGAGCACCCTACCCGAGGTCAACACCTCCACCCTATCCCCATAACCCAGTAACACCACCCAACACTAAGGGCAATTCTGGACACTAAGGGCAATTTATCATGGCCAATCCACCTAACCTGCACATCTTTGGATTGTGGGAGGAAACCGGAGCATCCGGAGGAAACCCACGCACACACGGGGAGGATGTGCAGACTCCGCACAGCCAGTGACCCAAGCCGGGAATCGAACCTGGGACCCTGGAGCTGTGAAGCAATTGTGCTATCCACAATGCTACCGTGCTGCCCTTAAGAACAAATTAATCTACATTCCATTATTCTACCACAATCCATGTACCTATCCAATAGCCCCTTGAAGGTCCCTAATGTTTCCGACTCAACTACTTCCACAGGCAGTGCATTCCATGCCCCCACTACTTTCTGGGTAAAGAACCTACCTCTGACATCCCCCCTATATCTTCCACCATTCACCTTAAATTTATGTCCCCTTGTAATGGTTTGTTCCACCCGGGGAAAAAGTCTCTGACTGTCTACTCTATCTATTCCCTGATCATCTTATAAACCTCTATCAAGTCGCCCCTCATCCTTCTCCGTTCTAATGAGAAAAGGCCTAGCACCCTCAACCTATCCTCATAAGACCTACCCTCCATTCCAGGCAACATCCTGGTAAATCTCCTTTGCACCTTTTGCAAAGCTTCCACATCCTTCCTAAAATGAGGTGACCAGAACTGTACACAATACTCCAAATGCGGCCTTCAGCTCTCATCTTCACTTTGCTCAACTCAGGACCTTCTCCTTCACATGAAACTTATGAAAGTAAATTATGACCACCATTGGTGGTTCATTTGCTTTTGGCTTTGGCCTGAGCGACCAACGTGTCCTGTCCAACTTATATTGGGAGGATTTACCCCCCCCCCCCCCCCCCCCCACCCACACCTCTGCCAGCATCTTTGCAAAGTACTTGGGCCCTACACAACCCCAGGCATGTCCATGATCTGTAGATTTTTCCACCTTGACCTGTTCTCCAGGTCCTCTACCTTAGCTCTGAGTCCTTTGTTGGCCTCCACCGCCCTCTGCAGCTCCTTAACAATTGAGGTGAACTGGTCCCTGTGCTGCGACTGAGCCCTCTCCACTGCCTTCAACTTCTCTCCTTGCTCCGGCACCTAAACCGACATCTTCAACACTGCCGCCTTTACCAGGGCAATCGCCTCCTCCACCCACTTTTCATTGCAACCATCGTCTCCCTTTGCAGCACCTCTATGTCCTTTGTGAACTGCCTTTCAAATTCTTCGGCCATCACCTTGGTCAGAGATTTCACTGTGAGGGCAGCGGCCCACCCAGTGATCCAGCCTCCGCTATCTTTCTTCCCGCTGGATTCACCAACTTACTCAATGGCAGACTTTTGCTCGGCCCCTTCTTTCCAGTGCCCTTTTTCTGGGTCTTCGAGATCTCACACCTTCCTTATACCTTCCACACCAGCTCATTCGAATACTGCCCCTGAAACCGGGCATTAAAGTTCAAAAACCAGAGCCTCGAGCACGAGCCACCTAACGTGTGACCTCCACCTACATGCCTCCATCGGACGTCTGCCTCTGATTCTTCTTAAATTATTCACTGACATACAGGCATAATCGATCATGGCCCAAAATTGGTTATCCAAGCAATGCATGGGTAATATTATTTATGTGCATGTACCACAATGACTTCAGGCGAGGATAGATAAACAATTAAATGTGGAAATTGAGAAGTTGCTGTCAGAGTTGTACTGCTTCACTATTAGCTTCGTTGCTGCTAGGTTCACCAATGAAATTCATTGAGTGGCATTAACTTCCAGTTCTTGTATGATGGACGTGATCTCAAATCATCACAGAAAGCGATTTCAAGTCTAAGCACCATTGTAATGAAATGATAAGCGTTAACAGCTGTGTGCGCACCCCCCCCCCCCCCCCCCCACACCACACCCCACGGGCACTAACAAGTAAAAGTGCGGAATCTCATTCCTTCTTTTTATAATTGTTGGCAGATATTTTTGTTGATAAATCTAAATGTTTTTTCTGTCTTTATTTTCTCTCAATGTAAAACATATTTCTTTTTCTTTATTTCACTTACTGTACTTCATATGACATTGAATTCGGCATTCTAATTTACACTTCCTTCTAAGACTTTGTGCTGTAGATTTTACAGTCTGATTGGGTAGGGAGATACATAGTTGTTTGACCTGTTCATTCAGTTCCCAGATGCCCTGTAGAGCATCTGTACCGTAAATATGTCACTTTTTCAGCAACCTGTAGAGCAAATTATTACTGACATTAAACAGACGAGGGCACATTGAATTAACAGCAGTTTTGAGTCCATATATTTTTCAGCTGAATTCTTTGGACTATGATTTGCCTCATTTAACCTTCATAATATGTGTCATTATTATTATGCATCTCAGAAGCTTGTACGTATATAAGCTTGGAATTCACTTTGGTAATATCAATACAAGTGAATCCTCAGTGTTTGAATCTGGCAATACTTGTTAACTTGTCGGGTTTCACAAGAAAAATCAGTTTAATTCATTCTGATGATTTTATCAATCTGAATCAATCAAATAGACTGTGAGGCAGAATGGGAAGGTTGTCAGAACAAATTTGATCACTTGAAGTTGTTAGAACCATCTCCCCACCCTCTGTTGGTTGCAAACAAACTTAAAGCAGAAATGTTTTAAGACCAGCTTGTGGTGATATAACCACTGTAGTGATGTGTACTTGCAGTAGGGGGATGTATGCCTGTACCTGTAATACAGGTTCCTCCGGTCAGCCCCTGCCGGCTAGCTCCGCCCACAGGGAGCTTGTGTATAAATATGCATGTGAGTCACTCAGACTCTAATCTTCAGTTGCAGCCGGAGGAATAGCATCGCACAACAATAAAGCCTCTATTGTACTTGTCTCTCTTCTTTGAGTATAATTGTTAGCGCCACAATTTATTGCTGTGTGATTTTCCGTTCACCATGGACATCAGAATCAAGCCTGACCGTCTGCAGCTGGATCCGCAGTCGCCTCACGCCAGAAAAGACTTTGTTCACTGGCTGGCAGTCTTCGAGGCCTACATCTCTTCAGCGGACCCTCCCCCGACGGAGGCTCAGGAAAAGCAACTCCTGTACTCCAGACTTAGCTCCAGTGTCTTTCTACTAATTTGAGATGCGGCTGACTACACCACAGCTATGGAACTGCTCAAGGAGAACTATGCACAGTCGGCGAACACCCTGTTTGCGAGGCATCAACTCTCTACTCGCGTCCAGCAGCCGGGTGAGTCGATTGAGGACTTCTGAGGGCCCTTATACCTCTGGTACGAGACTGCGACTGCCGGGCCCTCACAGCCACGGAACATTCGGACTTACTCATGCGCGATGCCTTTGTTACAGGCATTGCATCGGATCCCATCCGGCAACGACTGCTGGAAGGGGCCGACCCCGACCTCGCGGCCGCAAAGGCTCTGGTGCTTTCCATGACGGCCACCTCCCGTAGTGCGCGATCTTACTCCGCTAGCCACTCGGCCCACCCGTCCTACCCCTTGTGGACCCAGTGAACAGCCCCCCCAGCAGCCGCCCTCGCGCACTATGCCTGTGCTGCTCGCTGCATCACGCTCCCTGGGGGCCACACAGCTTATTCTCCGTTGGCCGATGCTGAAATTGGAAAAGGCGATTGGGCGGAGAATCGGTTTTGACAGCGAAATCACGGCGGTAACCGGGTTCACACCAAATCGTAATTCACCGGTGCCTCGACAGCGGCATTAATGTGTTCCACGCTGCAATTACAGTAAATACTATTTGCATATCATCAGCAGGCCTGACCCGGTATTCTCCAGCGCTTCCACAATTCTTCGCCTGCACTGGGGGGAATTCCCGAGGCAAGTTTCACTTGTGCTTCTAAAAATCGAGAAACAGGCGCCGTGGTGGATGAGGGAGAGAGAGGAGGTAGGAAACGGATAAGTGCGACAATGGGCTGCCGGTCCTGAACTGGCTGGGCTGGGTGGTGGCGAGCCCTGCCAGGGTGAGGGGGAGGGGCGATGGGCCGTGAGGCCGTGGTGACCCCACATGGATCTGGGGCAGTGCCGAGACATGGACCGCCATTTCCATGGCCTGCAAGGCAACTATCTTGCTGCACACCCCACTGACCACCCACCCTGGGTCCTGGTTCTGCAGAGTGCCACCAGCAATATGGGTATCCCCACCCCACCACCCCCGCACCACAGCCCACACCCTCCACTCCACCACCTCCACACCCCATCCTCTGCCATCCCCCCCTCCCGCCCCCAACTGGCTGCCACCCACCGGCGGGTCAATGGTCATAGTTGCCCCGACAGGGGGAGGGGGGGTGGTTGGACGGGGGCTGCGGAACGTACCACTGACAGGGGCACTACCAGGCGATGGTACCGATATCAGCAGGGATGGGTGTCGGGGCCTGAGGCCCCCACGGTGCCGAGCACAGATAGGCCAGGGATGGGAAGGGTGGGGACACATGCGGGGGCAGGGACCAGAGTGCCAACCGCAGCCACTGTGCAGCTTGGTGGACTTAGTTGGGCATGGGGATGCACACCATGCTAATATGTTGGCCTTTCACGCCCCTGCAGACAATGGATGTTGCAATTCAACAGCAATGGTGGCCTTCCTCCTAGTCTCCACAGCCCTGGGGGATGCATTGAAGCTGTTGAGCTAGAGCTGTTCGAGGAGGAGGACACTGGAGCGTGCCCTAGAAGAACAGTAGGCAACTGCTGGTGATGGAGAGCCAGCCACCCAAAATGCCATGGAGAAAGAGGGGATATAAAGGAGGCACCGCATGAGGCCTTGTCTGTACCAGCAGCTCCTGTCATTCGTGGACTGGCCTGACGGAGCGTACTGTCAAAAACTCCGGCTGAGCAGTGGGACAGTACAGCATACCTGCCAGATCATGGTGCACCTGGCACCGTGGGGGAATGGGGGAGTACACCTGCTCCCGTGGCCATCAAGGTGATGGATGTTCTGCACCTTTACGGCACGGATCCTTCCATGCACCGAGTGGGGACCTGTCTGGGATCTCACAGAGTTCGGTGCACAGGTGCAAACGTGCCGTTATGGAGGCCCTATATGCCCAGACGGTTCAATACATCCAATTCAATGTGCACTGAATCCACCAGGATACCCGGGCAACGGGGTTCACCGCCATCGCCGAGATCCCCTGGTTCCAGGGGCTGACCGTCAGGATGCATGTACATGCGGATGACACACCGCTCTTCACAAACCAAAAGGGGTTCTACTCGATGCACATGCAACTGGTGCGTGATCATCAGATGTGCATCATGTACAGCTCTGCCCGATTTGATTTGATTTATTATCACATGTACTGAAGTACAGTGAAAAGTATTTTTCTGTGGCCGAGGAACGTACACAGTACGTACATAGTAGACACAGGAATAATCAACAGGGAACATTGATAAATGGTACATCGACAAAACAGTGATTGGTTACAGTGCGGAACAAGGGGCCAAACAAAACAAACAAAGCAAATACATGAGAAAGAGCAACATAGGGTGTCGTGAATAGTGTTCTTACAGGGAACAGATCAGTCAGAGGGGGAGTCGTTGAGGAGTCTTGCAGCTGTGGGGAAGAACATGTTCCTATATCTGGATGTGCGAGTCTTCAGACTTCTGTACCTTCTGCCTGATGGAAGGGTCTGGAAGAAGGCAATGCCTGGGTGGGAGGGGTCTCTGATAATGCTGTCTGCCTTCATAAGGCAGCGAGAGGTGTAGACAGAATCAACGTGGGGGTGGCAGATTTGTGTGATGCATTGGGCTGAGTTCACCACAGTCTGCAGTTTCTTGCGATCTTGGATTGAGCAATTGCCATACCAGGCTGTGATGCAGCCGGATAGTATGCTCTCCATCACACACCTGTAGAAGTTTGTGAGAGTCGATGTAGACATGCCAAATTTCTTTAGCTTCCGCAGGAAATAGAGACATTGGGCAGAATTCACCAACCCCCTGTTGAGTGGGGGAATCGCCGGGGGTCAGCGTAAATCCCGCCCCGTCGTCCTCCCAATTCTCCCACCCCCAAAAACTGGCCCGGCGTGAGTCGCGCCACCCACCTCGGAGAATGGCAGTGTCCGGCAAGACTCAATGCGTGCCGGGGCCACCCGAATTCTCCAGCCCACGATGGGCCGAAGTCCCGCCCGTCTGGAGCCGGTCCCACCGGCATAAATTAGAATAGGTCCCTTACCGGCGGGACCTGGTGGCACAGGCAGGCTCCGGGGTTCTTGGGGGGGCTGCAGGGGGATCTGGCCCCGGGAGCTGCCCCCACGGTGGCCTGGCCCGCGATCGGGGCCCACCGATCTGCGGGTGGGCCTGTGCCATGGGGGCATGCGCCAACTCACGGCAGCCAGTGGAGGCCCTTCGGCGTCGGTTGGCGTGTCGCCAAGACCCTATCCCACCAGCCGTCGGGGCGCCAACCACTCTGGAGCGGGCCTAGCCCCTGAAGGTGCGGAGAATTCTGCACCTTTGGGGCGGCCCGACGCCGGAGTGGTTCACGCCACTCCGCCCCGCCGGGACCCCCCGCCCCGCCGGGTACAGGAGAATCCCACCCCTTGTTGGGCTTTCTTGACTGTTGCATCAATGTGAGTGGACCACGACTGTTGGCGATGGTGACCCCCAGGAACTTAAAGCTATCGACCATCTCCACTTCGGAGCCGTTGATGCAGATGGGAGTGTGTGTCGTGCTGCACTTCCTGAAGTCGATGATCAGTTCCTTGGTCTTTCCAACATTTAGAGAGAGATTGTTTTTGGTACACCATGAAACCAAGTGATTTATCTCCCTCCTGTAGTCTGATTCGTCGTTGTTTGAGATGCGGCCCACCACAGTCGTATCATCCGCAAATTTATAGATTGAGTTGGAGTTAAAACTTGCCACACAGTCATGTGTGTATAGGGAGTACAGTAGAGGACTGAGCGCACATCCTTGCGGGGCTCCGGTGTTGAGGACTATTGTGGAGGAGGTGCTGTTGCCTATCCTGACAGATTGTGGTCTGTTGGTAAGGAAGTCGAGGATCCAGCTGCACAGGAAGGGGTCAAGTCCAAGAGTGCTGGGGGGTTTGGTTATTAGTCTTGGCGGTATAATGATGTTGAAGGCGGAGCTGTAATCTATGAACAGCAGTCTTACATCGGTGTCCTTGTTGTCGAGGTGTTCGAGTGTTGATTGCAAAACCAGTGAGATAGCGTCTGCTGTGGACCGGTTGCGGTGATAGGCGAACAGCAATGGATCGAGACCATCTGGGAGGCTGGCGTTGATCCGTCTTATGACTAGCTGCTCAAAGCATTTCATGATAACAGACGTTAGGGCCACCGGTTGATAGTCATTGAGACAGGCTATCTTGTTCTTCTTTGGTACTGGTATTATGGTGGCCTTCTTGAAGGAGGTGGGGACCTCAGAGCGGAGTGAGGTGGTGAGGATATCTACAAATACACTCGCCAGCTGGTCTGCGCAGGCTCTGAGTGTTCACCCAGGGACTCCTTTGGGACCCGTCGCTTTCCGCATTCACTTTTAAGAAGGCAGCTTTTACCTCTGAGGCTGTTACAGTGGGTATGGGTGTGTCCAGGGCTGTTGGGGTGGGTGGCACTGATACATTGGCTGACTGCTCAAAGCGGGCATAGAACTTGCATAGATACTTGGACAGTGTGCACGACGCCTTCATCCTGGCACACTTGGAAGGTTCCAGGCCTCTTCGAGACCGTTCCCCCACCCCCCACCTCTGCTGGGGTGGGGGGAGGGGAGTGGTTGTGTTGGCTCCTGGGCGACAGGGGTCATCCGCTGTAGTCATGGTTGATGACACCTATCCGCTGCAACGATGCCCATGCCTTAACTGGGGCCATGATCGAGCGGTTCTTTGGCATCCTGAAGATGCAGTTCAGGTGCCTGGGGACTGCTCTGGGGAGGTCCAGGGAGGATATAGTGCTGGGAGGGTCACCTGCATCGTGGCAGCCTGCTGTGTCTGCCACAACATTACACAGTAGAGGGGTGACGTGCTGGAGGAGGAGGATGAACGCCAGTCCTTGTCCGACGAGTAGGATTCAGGGGAGGGGGAGGGATGAACAGGAAATGGGCCCGGGCAGGCACGGGAAGCCGCACAATGTGTGAGCCAGGACCAATGCGCAAAGGACGCTTTAATTGCCTGCATGTTCGCTGACTAGGGGGGTGAGAGGGTGACTGGCCAGGGGCACAGGCACTGCATTCCACCACCCCAAAACCTCCCTCCGCTTGCAACCCTCTCTGTGATACATACCTGCCGCTCTACGGGTTGTGGACCCTGGATCTGCAGTAATACTGGGTCCGGTCCATGGGGTGGAGGATGATGACAATCCGCTCTGCGATGACAACATCTGACTTCTACCCATGGTAACACTTTACCCATCCACCTGGGTGATCCCTGCAATGGAGCTGGCCATTTTATCACACAGTCCCATCAAATCCCTGGGGTGGCGGAGTTGGAGACAGTGGAGGGTGGTTGGGGGTGGGACACTAGAGGGTGAGCGCTGGCTGAACTGCAGTCCATGAAGCAAGTCCACCCCAATGTCCACCCATTCCCCCCCCCCCCCCCCCCCACCTGCACCCCTTTGCGGCCAGCCCAGACCAGCGCATCCCTCACACACATCTGACAGAGCACCGAGGCAGATTGGAACATTTTACACTGATGTTTAATATGAAAAAATATATACAAATTTGTGCCCTCGCCCCTATTGCTAAGCTGTGCCCTGCACCCATGCCAACTTAACTGGTGTCTACTTTTCTGGCCCTAAAGCTACATCTAGGTGGATTCCCAGATGATGCAGCAGGAGTAGAGGCCACCTGCTGTGATTTCTGCCCGGTGACCTTGGCCCCTTTGGTGGCTGACCTTCGGGGCAACCGGGCCTGGATGGTCCCAGCTGCTGCTTGTGTGTCCCAGGTGGTGTGGTGCCAACCTGTTCAGCCCACTGCCTATGTGATGTGCCAGAGACAGGAAGGGCGGAGTCCGAGGTGCTACCGTCCTCCTGACCTGCCCTGCGGGAGTCACCGTCTGTGGTCCCATCAGCTCCTCCTCCCTCGGGTGCCCGATGGCTCCTAGACTACTCCATGGGATGGGGTTGCGAGGGGAACTATCCCCTGAGGCTTCCCCGCCACCTGGCGCTGCCAGTCCTGGAGGTTCGCTCCTGTCTTGACTAGATTCTGCATTTTCACGGCTATGGAGCACAGAGAGTGGAACACATCCATCTGGGCCTGTGCCACACCACGCTGCGACTGTCCCACCACATTCTGGGTGTGTGCCACATCAGCCAATGACTGCGCCATCTCCCTCTGGCACTGGACCACCTTCCTCTGCACCACATCGGCCAGCACCTAGGAATGCTGCCGATACTCAGCCATGGCGGGCTGTGACTGGCCACGCCCAGGAGTGCCACTGCAATGTTCAGGTGGCCCTGGCACATTGCTGCCTGTGATAAGGCAGCCCTGTTCTGGGACTCGGCCAACGCCTGCACAAAGTTCCCCAGGCTTTTGAAAAGCTGATTCATGGCCAAAACTTGCCCCCCCCCCCCCCCCCCCCCCCCACCAAGGCCTCCACCATTGATGCCACCCATGCCGTGTTGGCCTGCGTGGCACGTTTGGCCGGCACCACTTCCTGCTCCTGCACGAAGTTGGACTCCTCCAACTAGGTGCTGGATGCTCGTCGACAACCCCTCATGTAGTCCATGGCTCTGCAACTGCATCTCCACAATCGATGGGACCGATGGCGGTTGATGCCAGGGGCTCAGTGTTGCATACTCACCCTGGCCACCCTGAGGAGGTCGTGCAGTTTCTTCTGGCACTGCTGGCCGGTCCGGATGGTTTTGCTTATGGCGCTTACTGCCTCTGCCACTTGCGCCCAGGCACGGTGAACGGCTGTGGATGGCAGAGTCGTTCCCGGTACAGGGTTTCCCACCACTCCTCCATGGCATCCGTAAAATGGGTGCTTTTCTTTTCGCTGCCATCTTGTTGGCTCGGATGGTGTGTGCGCGTGTGGAATGAAGCTTGTCGGCCTTCTGAGTGTCAATCGCGAATCCAGCGAATCCCACACTGTTTCCCATCAGAATCTTTGGCTTCCATGTAGCTAGCCGTTGCTAGTCCCTTAATAGTTGTTGAATCGTTCCAGGTGCAGCGCCGGTATTACTGTTGTAGAAGTCCACGAATCCTGCCCGGCATCAGCACTTAGTCTCAGGAACAGTGAATTCTGCTGATAGTTCCTCTCGTGACTGAGTTTCTTCCCAAATAAATCTCTATATGTAAAACAGCATACTAAAATGCAGCTTATGAAATCGTTCCTTTTGTTACAAAGGACCATTCTGGAGATTCCCCAATGGTTGTCTTTCTGTGAGATTTATTTTCTTCCCAGCAGCTCCAAGACAACCTGATAAAAATGGAATGCTCCTGAGTGAATGCCTTTCATCTCTTTATTCAGGAATTCCCATCACGACTTCCGGTTGCGGCTATGACCAGCTAAGTCGCACGTTTGGCTGCTCCTGCTACAAAGGTGTTTTCGGGCCGATTGGAGGGCCCCAACGGCGCTGTAAGGACAAATCCCGGTGGGGGAAGGCTCCCTGAAGAGAACCAGACCAACTTTATGGTCGGTACCCGGAGTGGGGTGGTAAAGAAAGCAACAGCAGCTCCCAAAAAAAAGCGGGGGAAGAAGACCAAAATGGCGGCCGGTGGAGCACCCGAGGAATGGAGGAAATGGGCGGAGGAGCAGCAGGCCGCTCTCCTGCGCTTCTTTACGGAGCTGAAAATGGAGCTCTTGGAGTCAATGAATGCGACGACCACCAGGCTGTTGGGAGCCCAGGCGACCCAAGAGGCGTCGATTCGGGAGCTGCAACAGGAGATGACTGTGAGGGAGGAGGAGGCCACGGTCCTCGTGGGAAAGGTAGAGGTGCACGAGGCACTCCACCTGAAATGGCAGAGCCGTTTTGAGGAGCTGGATACCCGAATGAGGCGGAAGAACCTGAGGATCTTGGGCCTGGCAGAAGGCCTGGAGGGGTCAGACCTCCCGGGATATGTAGCAGAAATGCTGAGCTCCCTGATGGGGGCAGGGGCCGTCCCTTCGCCCCTGGAGCTGGAAGAGGCCTACAGGGTCATGGCTAGGAGGCCAAGAGCAAATGAGCCCCCGAGGGCGGTGCTGGTGCGGTTCCAGCGACTCAGCGACCGTGAGAGAGTGCTGGAGTGGGCCAAGAGGGAAAGGAGCAGTAAGTGGGAGAATTCGACGGTGAGGGTCTACCAGGACTGGAGTGCGGAGGTGGCAAAGCGGCGGGCCCGGTACAACCGGACGAAGGCGGTGCTACATGCAAAACGGATCAGGTTCGGAATGCTGCAGCCAGCGCGCTTGTGGGTCACCTACAGGAACCAACACCACTATTTTGAGTCCCCAGAGGAGGCGTGGGCCTTTGTACAGGAAGAGAAACTGGACTCGAATTAGACCCAGGGGATACTTGGCGGCCGTAGCCGCTCGGGTACTTTCAGCTGAATTCTTTGTTTGGATTTTGAACTCTTGCTGTGGTTTTTCTTCTGATGTTTTTTCCCCCTTTGCCAACTTCCCTTAGTTATTGTTATTGCGGTTATTCAGGGTTATTTATGGTTATTTATGCTGTTTGGTAGAGGGCGACTGTTAAGTACATTGTTATTTGTTATTTATCTGTTATTTATAATGTTAAGTTGGGGAGGTGGGACGGGGGGGAGAGCAGATCGGGGATATGGGCTCCTAGGGGGGGTTCTTTTACAGGCATGGACGGGGACGGGGGTGGAACTGAAGATGGCGGGGTGGGGTGTGGCAGGGCGAAAGCGCGGGCTTTCCTCTGTTTTCCCGCGCGCGGGGCAGAGGAGGGGGGAGGGGAGGAGTGCGGGGCGTGGCTAGCAATGGCGACCTTTCCCGCGCTGGAGCGGGGCCAGGGAGGAGTGGCAAGGGGGGGGGAGGCCCCCCCCCGAGCCGGGGGGAGTCGGAGTGGGGCAGGAGCAGCCGGGTCAGCGTGAACCAGCTGACTTACGGGAGTACGATGGAGGGGACATCGCGGCTAGGAGGGGTCCTAGCCTGGGGGGGGGGGGGGGGGGGAGGGGGGTTAGGGGGGGACACCGGGTTGCTGCTGAAAAGACCAGAAACGGGAAGGGGAGGACTGGAGAGGTGGGGGGAGGGGGACATCGCCATGGGGAGCGGGTCAGAAGGGGAGGGTCGACCCGGGGCGAGCAGGGAACAGGACATGGCTAATCGGCAGGGGAAGGGGGCGGGTCGTCCCGCGACCCGGCTGATCACTTGGAACGTGAGGGGGTTGAATGGGCCGGTCAAGAGATCAAGGGTATTCTCACACCTGAAGGGACTGAAGGCTGATGTAGCAATGTTACAGGAGACCCATTTGAAGGTAGTGGACCAGGTTCGCCTGAGAAGGGGGTGGGTGGGACAGGTGTTCCACTCTGGATTGGACGCAAAGAACCGGGGGGTGGCGATTCTGGTGGGAAAGAGGGTGTCGTTCGTGGCGGAGGAGGTGGTGGCGGATAAGGAGGGTAGGTATGTGATGGTGAAGGGTAAGCTGCAGGGGGAGAAAGTGGTGATGGTCAACGTATATGCCCCGAACTGGGATGACGCGGGTTTTATGAGGCGCCTATTGGGCCTCATTCCGGGACTGGAGGCAGGGGGCTTGATCATGGGGGGGGACTTTAATACAGTGCTGGACCCCGGGCTAGACAGATCGAGCGCAAGGACCAATAGGAGGCCGGCAGCGGCAGAAGTGCTGAGGGGGTACATGGAGCAGATGGGAGGAGTAGACCCATGGAGGTTTGGTAGGCCGAGGGCGAGGGAGTATTCCTTTTTCTCCCACGTCCATAGAGTGTACTCCAGAATCGATTTCTTCGTGTTGAGCAGGGGGCTGATCCCGAGGGTACGAGAAGCTGAGTACTCGGCCATTGCGATCTCTGATCATGCACCGCATTGGGTGGATGTGGAAATGGGGGAGGCGCGGGACCAGCGCCCGCTGTGGCGGCTGGATGTGGGGCTGTTAGCGGACGACGAGGTGTGTAAAAGGGTCCGGAAGAGCATTGAGAGCTATCTGGACTTGAATGACACGGGTGAGGTGCAGGTGGGGATGGTCTGGGAGGCCCTGAAGGCAGTGATCAGGGGAGAGCTGATCTCCATAAGGGCGCATAGAGAAAGAAAGGAGAGGCAGGAGAGGGAGAGGCTGGTGGGGGAGCTATTGGAAGTGGATAGGAGATACGCGGAGGCACCAGAGGAGGGGCTGCTGGAAGAACGGCGCAGCCTGCAGGTCAAGTTCGACCTGCTGACCACCAGGAAGGCAGAGACGCAGTGGAGAAGGGCACAGGGCGCGGTCTATGAGTATGGGGAAAAGGCGAGCAGGATGCTGGCACACCAGCTTCGCAAGCGAGATGCGGCTAGGGAGATTGGGGGAGTGAAGGAGAGGGGCGGGAAGGTAGTGCAGAAGGGGCAAGAAGTGAACGGGGTCTTCAGGGATTTTTACAAGGAGTTGTATCGGTCTGAGCCGCCGACAAGGAGAGGGGGAATGGAGGACTTCCTAAACAAATTGAGGTTCCCAAGGGTCCAGGAGGGGCTGGTAGAAGGGCTGGGGGCGCCAATAGGGCTAGAGGAGCTAGTCAAGGGAATAGGTCAGATGCAAGCGGGGAAGGCGCCGGGGCCAGATGGGTTCCCGGTGGAATTCTATAAGAAAAATGTGGACTTGGTGGGACCGGTACTGGTACGAGCCTTTAATGAGGCGCGAGAGGGGGGGGTTCTGCCCCCGACAATGTCGCAGGCTCTGATCTCCCTGATATTGAAGCGGGATAAAGACCCCATGCAGTGCGGGTCCTACAGGCCTATCTCGCTTTTGAACGTGGATGCCAAGTTGCTGGCAAAGATCCTGGCAGCTAGAATAGAGGATTGTGTGCCAGGGGTAATCCATGAGGACCAGACGGGGTTCGTGAAGGGGCGGCAGCTCAACACGAACGTGCGGAGATTGCTGAATGTAATTATGATGCCGGCAGTGGAGGGGGAGGCTGAGATAGTGGTAGCGCTGGACGCGGAGAAGGCATTCGATAGGGTGGAGTGGGAGTACCTGTGGGAGACGTTGAAACGGTTTGGGTTTGGGGAAGGGTTTATTAAGTGGGTGAAGTTGCTCTACTCGGCCCCGACGGCGAGTGTAGTGACAAACGGGAGGAGGTCGGAGTATTTCGGGCTCCACCGAGGGACCAGGCAGGGATGTCCCCTATCCCCCCTACTTTTCGCACTGGCGATTGAACCGTTGGCGATGGCACTGAGGGGTTCAGGGGGGTGGAGAGGACTGACTAGGGGAGGGGAGGAACATCGAGTATCGCTGTATGCGGATGATCTACTGCTGTACGTGGCAGACCCAGAAGGGGGAATGCCGGAGATAATGGAACTATTAGCAGAGTTTGGGGACTTTTCGGGGTACAAATTAAATTTGGGCAAAAGCGAGGTTTTTGTGATACACCCGGGGGACCAGGGAGAGGGTATTGGGAGACTCCCCTTCAAGCGAGCAGGAAAGAGCTTTAGGTACTTAGGGGTGCAGGTGGCAAGGAACTGGGGGACCCTCCACAAGTTGAACTTTTCCAGGCTGGTGGAACAGATGGAGGAGGAGTTTAAGAGGTGGGACATGGTACCGTTGTCGCTGGCGGGGAGGGTGCAGTCAATCAAAATGACGGTCCTCCCAAGGTTCTTGTTTTTATTTCAGTGCTTGCCCATCTTCCTCCCTAGGGCCTTCTTCAAAAAGGTGACGAGTAGCATCATGAGCTACGTGTGGGCGCATGGCACCCCAAGGGTGAGGAGGGTCTTTTTGGAGCGGAGTAGGGACAGTGGAGGGCTGGCACTGCCCAATCTCTCGGGGTACTACTGGGCGGCAAATGTGTCAATGGTGCGCAAGTGGATGATGGAAGGGGAGGGGGCAGCTTGGAAACGAATGGAGAGGGCGTCCTGTGGCAACACAAGCCTGGGGGCCCTAGTAACGGCACCATGGCCGCTCCCCCCCACGAGGTACACCACGAGCCCGGTGGTGGCGGCCACCCTCAAGATATGGGGGCAGTGGAGGCGACATAGGGGTGAAATGGGAGGTCTGTTGGCGGCGCCAATAAGAGGGAACCATAGATTCATCCCGGGGAACATCGACGGGGGATTTCAGAGCTGGTACAGGGTGGGCATACGGCAGCTGAAGGACCTGTTTATAGAGGGGAGGTTTGCGAGCCTGGGAGGGCTGGAGGAGAAGTTTGAGCTCCCCCCGGGAAACATGTTCAGATATTTACAAGTGAAGGCATTTGCTAGGCGGCAGGTGGAGGGGTTTCCCCTGCTCCCCAGTAAGGGGGCGAGTGATAGGGTGCTCTCGGGGGTCTGGGTCGGAGGGGGGAAGATATCAGACATCTACAAGATAATGCAGGAGGCGGAAGCAGCATCGGGGGAGGAGCTGAAAGCCAAGTGGGAAGGGGAGCTGGGAGAGCAGATAGAAGACGGGACGTGGGCGGATGCACTGGAGAAGGTCAACTCTTCCTCCTCGTGTGCGAGACTGAGCCTCATTCAATTTAAGGTGCTGCATAGAGCTCACATGACGGGGACAAGGATGAGCCGGTTCTTTGGGGGTGAGGACAGGTGTGTCAGATGTCTGGGAAGCCCAGCGAACCATGTGCATATGTTCTGGGCATGTCCGGTGCTGGAAGGGTTCTGGAAGGGGGTGGCAAGGACGGTGTCGAAGGTGGTGGGATCCAGGGTCAAACCAGGATGGGGGCTTGCGATCTTTGGGGTCGGGGTAGAACCGGGGGTACAGGAGGCTAGGGAGGCCGGAATACTGGCCTTTGCGTCCCTAGTGGCTCGACGAAGGATATTAATTCAATGGAAGGACGCGAGGCCTCCAAGCGTTGAAACTTGGATTAACGATATGGCTAGCTATATTCAGCTAGAAAGGATCAAATTTGCCCTGAGAGGGTCGGTACAGGGATTCGCCAGGCGGTGGCAACCTTTCCTTGACTTTTTAGATCAGAGATAGACGTTCGGGGTCGTGGCAGCAGCAACCCGGGGGGGGGGGGGGGGGAGGGGGGGAGGGGGGGGGGGAGGGAGGGGGGAAGGGAGGGGGGGGGGGAGGGGAGGGGAGGGGGGGGCAGCAAGGGTCGTGGGGGGACACGCACGACTGTAACGCGGGCAAGCCTGCTCGCTGCTCATGTCTGAAACTGTAGGCTGCCTTGGTTGTTAAGGTTGCCGGGGGGGGGGGGGGGGGGGGGGGGGGGGGGGGGGGGGGGGGACTGGTGCGCGCGACGAGGGCGGGCGAGGGAGGGACATTTGCCTAGAGGGATTGTGTTGTAAATAATTTAAAAAAAGGAATTCCCATCACCCTGTTTTCAGAACTGATGACGTTTAGAAATGAATTGGGAACTGCGGCTTGAATGGTATTGAGGTTTCTTAGTTTGAACAATTTACACTTGGTTTCTATATGTGGTTGATTATTTCTGTTTGATGATCGTTAGTCAGAACTTGTCTCCACAGATGCTGCTTCACCTATTGGACACTACCAGCATTTTATCTATTTTATTTCATGGATCCAGCTTCTGTGAATTTTGCATTTGCTTTTATCTATATTTTGTCTTTTGTTGCAATGCCCAACCAAACTGTGCAATATAAACAGTTGTTTATCACTGCATCCAATTTGTTGTGTAACTTGGAAAGTTGCTTTCAGGTAGTTTTTGCACATTTATTGGAGATTCTATTCTTCACACTATGAAATCTAGGTTAGAGCCTGCATCACTTGGAATATTGTGCGCATGTCACTGTAATGTAAAGATTCTGGATAGAGCATAGATTAATATGGGACTGGAGAATAGCACTGCCTACAGTTTGATGTATAGAGTTACATGGTAATAGACTCTACTCTGGATGTAGTCTGCCTGCATGGAAACAGCAGCAAACATTACAGTAACCTGGGTCTGTAAATAGTCCAAGACTAACTAATGGTTCAAGTTTACAGATAGAAGTCTCAAGACCCATCATTGTGGCATGGAAACAACTCATATTACAACATAGTTGGCAGCGGTGGTGATCAGCAGTTATATAAAAGGTGGCATTAAAAAATAAATAAATTCAGAGTATCCAATTTATTTTTTCCAATTAAGGGACAATTTAGCGTGGCCAATCCACCTACCCTGCACATCTTTTTGGGTTGTGGGCAGACACGGGGAGAATGTGCAAAGTCCACAAGGACAGTGACCCAGGGCTGGGATCGAACCAGAGTTCTTGCCGCCATGAGGCTGCAGTGCTAACCATTGCACTACTGTGCCACCCTGAAAGGTGACATTTTAAGTAATGAACCCAGAACACGACCTGAGGTATAGAAAGCTGAAGCTGGACTAGAAAAACGCGGACCTCATAAGAAAAATTGAAGAGACGGTTGAAGAGCTTCGCTACAGACTTAGAGGTTGAGGGATCCACAAGTGTGAGTGAAAGTCCATTGTGAGACTCGCAAGTGACATACAGTAATAAAGAAAAAACCCTCATCAGATCACAAAGATGGGAGATCAAAAATACAAAAAAATTGCAAGAAACTGAGTGAAGCTGGGTTAAGACACTTAGATCATAAGATAGTAAGCAAAACTACAAAATTGCAAGACCGCTGAGTGATGCATTTCAAAAAATACTGGACAGTTCATGAGATGGCGAGCAAAAAATTACAAAAAAAGCTGTACTTAAATGAGAGAATAGGTGGCAGTCCCGTGGCTCCACACAGCCACCTGGAAGACAGCTGCAAGTTTTAAAACAATAGCTTGTAAAAATTGACTGGTGGACTCAAAGGTTTAGGAAGAACCAGCAAAGTCAAAAAAATGAGACCTGCAGAATTTAAGAGAAAAGAACTGCAGTTTTAGGATTAAAAAAAGACCCCGATTGGAATGCGAGCCTGCAAAAATCACAAAGCATGGGCATTCAGACTGAAAAATAGAAGAAATTGCTGAAGCGGCTTTCTTTTCAAGAAAGGAAAAAAGTTTGAAAAATTTAGAAAACTTAACAGAAGTGAAGCAACTGATCGCCCTGGAGCCTGCTGAAACCTAAGAAGTGCAGGGAAAACATAAATAGAGCCAGAAACAGCAGGCTGTCGGCAGCCCAAAGTGAGAAAAAAAAGTTACTGCACATAGGGTCTTAAAGAGGCAATGCAATTTAAAGCTGTAACTACAATAGAAAAACAAACGGCCATGGACAGCAAATTAGAAGAGCCAGATCATTTGCGCTATTGACAGGGCTATCCCAGACCCAAGAGTGGCAGTTCTACAGAAGAAAATTTTTGGTGTGCAAGAGAAGTACAAGTTTAAATAAGGAATCAGAAGAAGTACAACTTGCTACATTTCTTTCATTTTTGATTCATTTACTGTTGAATTGCTCCATAGCCAATGTCTAGGTCAATACAGCAAGATATTAAAAAGCTTTGACAGATATTTTCAATTTCCAAGTTGCAGAGAGCGCAGACCCTAGAAAAAAGTCTAGCATGCTCCCAACAAAGTATCACAGGCAACAAGAGACCCCCAGGAAGAAGGAAACTCTTAAAAATACCGAGGGCAACAAGGGGAAAGTCCAACAAAACACTGCAAGCAACAAAACACTCAACTGAGAGGGCAACAAAAGTCCCCAGAGCAAGGGAAATTGAAGACCCCAGAGCAAGTGAGGCCACAATCAAGTCAACCACCAAATGGTCGCTGGCCATGTGAATGCAACGACATACACAAGCTGAAAAGTGTAGTGCAGAAGTAAAAATTGACTGAGAACCAGCCGAAAGGCTTAATTATAGAGCTCTCTGAAAATACTGACATAGTACCTGAACTGTAACAGGACAATGCAGCGTGGAGTAAGCAGATGGCTGTGAATGAAGAAAAGCTACTGGAGTTAACTCAAAAGAAGCAAAATGTACAAAATGTAACTGAAGCCATGGAAAATATTTGCATCCGAGCTGAACTGAAAGATTTGAAGTGCAAGTTTCGAGCTGTGCATATACCTGTGAAAATGTGCAGTAAGCTGAACCAACTTCTGAATTTAAGCTCCGAATAAACTAATTTCAGAGACAACACAAGGTACAAGGAGGACAAAACAACCCTCAATTCCACCGATTGCAAATCAAAGCAGGAATTAAGAAAAACTCGACCAGATTAACTGCGAGGCAAAACAGCCGGCAGTAAAGGCATGCAAAAAAGCTGCGACCCTGAAAGAGTCCTTGAAGAATCAATGTGCAGCCATGGAACAACATGGGAATAAAAATGATGGTTAATATTACTTCAGTAAAAGCTGCATTGGAACTATGGGTAGCAATGAAACGATGCATTGAAACCCAGGCAACAGGTTAGCAAGAAAATAAACAGTTGAAAGAACTGTTCGCGCATCCTTCAAGATAAAATACAAAAGGAATGTGTGACCATTCAGCAACATGAAAAAATGAAGACTGTCTTAAACAGCAGAATTTAAGCACAGCAGAAGAAATTCAAGGCGACTTTGGTGAATTACAGGAAAACTCAAGATTCTTCTTCTTATTATTATTATTATTATTAAGCAAGAAAGCTTCACAAAAACAGCTATTCACACACTATAAGAATTCTTTAACTCAAGGTTTATTTCTCTGGAATATTACAAAGAGAAGCAAAATAAATTTAACGTCACTGAACAAATTGAAGAATCAATTGACAGGGAAAACTCAACAATGTTCCATATTTCAAGAGGAAACAGAAAGTCACAAGAAAGGGACTGAAGAGCTGAAGATGCAGTTGAATGAAAAAGAGAAGGCATTGAAAAGAAAAGCTGAATAACTTCCCCGGCTGCAGACATAGGAAGAGATGACAGAAATAAGATCGTAAATTGTAAATCGAACATTGAGGCCCAAGGCACTAACAGAAGAAAAAGCACTGTGGTGGATCAGACTAGGCTGAGGAAGGGATGGGTTGGACAGGTATTTCATTCGGGGCTAGACTCTAAAACTAGGGGGGTAACAATCTTGATCAATAAGCGGGTGCCATTTGAAGTAGGGAATATAGTGGCGGACTCAGGGGGTAGGTACGTTAAGGTGAGTGGGAAGCTGGAGGAGATGCCGGTGGTATTAGTGAATATTTACGAACCAAACTGGGATGAGGTAGAATTTATGAGGTGGGTGTTAGGGAAGATTCCGGACCTGGACTTGCATAGGTTGATAATGTGGGGGGTTCTTCAATACGGTCATTGATCAGAGGTTGGATCGGTTGAGTTCAAGGACGGGGAGGGTGCCAGCCGCGGCGAACGAACGAACAAAAAGGGTTTATGTAACAGATGTGAGGGGTAGATCCGTGGAGATTCGGACGGCCGAGAGTGAAGCAGTTTTTTTTTTTGACCCATGTGCACAAAGTGTACTCCCGGATTGATTTTTTTCATTTTGAACAGGGCTTTGCTGGTGGGGGCGGTAGATGCCGAGTATTCAGTGATTGTTGTGTCGGACCATGTCCCACAATGGGTGGATTTACGAGTGAGCAAGGAGGGAGGTCAGCAACTGCAATGGAGATTAGATGTAGGACTTTTAGCGGATGAGGAGGTGTGCTGATGGGTGAGGGAGGCCATCCAGAATTATTTGGAGATAAATGACACAGGGCAGGTTTCAGCTGCAATGGTGTGGGAGGTGCTGAAGGCAGTAGTGAGGGGCAGCAAATTTCGATACGGGCTCATAGGGAAAAGGTGGAGCGGGCAGAGATCGATAGGCTGGTTAGGGAGATACTCCAGGTGGACAGAGGGTACTCAGAAGCCCTGGAGGCGGGGCTGTTGAAGGAGCGGTAGAAGCTGCAGATGGAGTTTGGTCTCATATCTACAGGCAAGGCGGTGGGGCAGTTGAGGAAGACGAGAGGGGCGATGTATGAGTATGGTAAGAAGGCCAGTAGGATGCTACCACACAAGCTCAGGAAAAGCGAGGTGGCCAGGAAGATAGGAAGAGTGAAGGACAGAGGGGGAAACACGGTCTTGGACCCAGTGGGGGTGAACGGAGTTTTAAGGAGTTTTACAGTCGGCTGTATGAGTTGGAGCTCTCAGCTGGGGTGGAGGGGATGAGGCAGTTCTTGGAGGGGTTGGAGTTTCAAAAGGTGGAGGAAGGGTTGGTGGAGGGGTTGGGAGCCCCGATCGGGATTGTAGAAGCAGTAGAGGGATTGGAGGCGATGCAGTCGGGTAATGCCCGGGACCAGATGGCTACCCAGTGAAATTTTACAAGATGTTTTTTGGGATGCTGGGTCCGCTGCTGGTGAGGGCATTTAATGTGGCAAGGGAATGGGGTATTCTTCCCTCAACAATGTCACAGGCCTCACCTCCCTGATTCTGAAGCGGGAGAAGGACCCAGAACAATGCGGGTCATACAGACCAATCTTCCCTACTGAATGTTGACGCTAGATTGCTGGCCAAGATTTTGGCCTCGAGATTAGAGGATTGTGTACCGGGAGTGATAGGGGAAGACCAGACGGAGTTTGTCAAAGGCAGGCAGTTAACGGCCTACGTTAGAAGGCTGTTGGATGTAATCATGATACCTTCCGAGGGGAGGGAGGTGGAGGTAGTGGTCGCTATGGACGCGGAGATTGCCTTTGACTGGGTGGGGTGGGATTATCTGTGGGAGGTACTGGGATGGTTTGGGTTTGGGCAGGTCTTTGTTGACTGGGCCCGGTTGCTGTACCAGGCACCGGTGACGAGTGTGCAGATGAAGCGGGTGAGTTCGGACTACTTTAGACTGTACCGGGGACAAGGCAGGAATGTTCCCTCTCCCCTTGGCTATAGTGCGATGGCACTGAGAGAGTCAAAGGACTGGAAGGAGCTAGTCTGGGTTGGGGGGGGGGGCTTTGGAACACAGAGTGTTATTGTATGCCGACTACCTACTCCTGTATATTTCTGACCCATTAAGGGGGATGGGAGAGATTCTGCGGATCTTAGGGGAATTTGGCCGGTTTCTGGGGTTCAAATTGAACAAGGGTAAGAGCGAGGTTTTTGTGATCCAGGCGAGAGTGCAGCAGAGGAGACTGGAGGAGTTTAAAGTGGTGGGAGGGAGTTTTCGATACTTGGGTATCCAGGTCAAACGGGGATGGGAGCAGCGACATAAATTAAATTTGGCCCGGTTAGTTGGGCAAATGAAGGAGGACTTCCAGAGGTGAGACATGCTCCCGTTTTCACTGGTGGGGAGGGTCCAGACCGTCAAGATGACGGAGATTTTTGTTTGTTTTCCAGTGTCTCCCTATTTTATACCAGAGGCCTTTTTTAAGCGGGTGAATTCGGTGATCTCTGGATTTGTGTGGGCGGTTAAAACCCCGCGAGTAAGGAAAGTGCTGCTGGTGCGGAGCCGAGGGCGGGGAGGGGGGGGGGGGGGGGGGGGGGTTGGCACTGCAGAACTTTAGGAACTATTACTGGGCGGCAAATATAGTCATGATCAGGAAGTGGGTAGTGGGGGAGAGGTTGGTTTTGGAGCGGGTAGAGGCGGCCTCATGTAAGGGCACAAGTTTGGGGGCATTGGTAACGTTTCCTCAGCCATTCTTGCCAGCCTGGTATTCCACAAGCCCGGTAGTGATGGCGGCCCTGAGAGTTTGGGGCAGTGGCGGAAGCATATGGGAGAGGAGGGAGCGTCGGTGTGGGTTCAAATTTGTGGTAATCGCCGGTTTCTGCCGGGGAGATTGGATAAAAATGAAATGAAAATCGCTTATTGTCGTAAGTAGGCTTCAAATGAAGTTACTGTGAAATTGCTGGGAGGGAATGGGTTTCGTTATCTGCAAGTGAGGGATTTTGTGCAAAGGCAGGCTTCGGCCTTTCCGCTTCTACCACCACAGGGAATACAGGACAAGGTCGTTTCTAGAACAGGAGTGGCAGAGGGGAAGGTATCAGAAATCTATAAAGAACTTATGGAGTGGGAGGAAACCCAGATAGGGGAGTTAAAGTGTAAATGGGAAGATGAGTTGGGAAAGGAGCTAGAGGTGGATCTGTAGGAGGATGCCCTGAGCAGAGTTAACATGTCCTCATCATGTGCTAGGCACAGCCTGATACAATTCAAGGTGGTTCACCGGGCACACTTGACGGTAGTCCGGATGAGCAGGTTTTTTGGGGTGGAGGATAGACGTGTGAGGTATGCTGGAGGGCCCGCAAATCATGTCCACATGATTTGGGCATGTCCGTAGCTCAGGGGATTCTGGCAGTGATTTGTGGATGTCATGTCCACGGTGCTAAAGAACGGGGTGGCACCGAGTCCAGAGGTGACGATGTTTGGTGTGTCGGAAGACCCGGACATCCAGGGGGTAAGAGAGGCTGACGTTTTGGTCTTTGCCTCCTTGGTAAATGGATCTTATTAGTGTGGAGACAGTCGGGGTCCCCAAAATCAGGGCTATTGGTTAGCGACATGGCTGGGTTACTCAGGCTTGAGAAAATTAAATTTGCCCTGAGAGGATCAATGTTGGGTTCGTTTGGGGTGGCAACCGTTTATCAACTTTTTCGGGGAAAACTAAACTATTAGGAAGATTCAATAAGGGTGGCGGTTAGGGATTAAGGGGGGGCGGGGGAGTTAGTTTAGTTTAGGCGGGAACAGTGAGAAGAGATGGAGGGTGGTGTTACGCACTGAATTATGTTTACATTTGTATCTTTTGTTGTTATAAAACCATAAATGCCTTCACAAAATGTTTGTTAAAAAAAATGGAGAAAAAGCACTGGATGTCTCAGATTTACTGAAAACCAATGAGCTGAATGAAAAGATACATAAATTTGCAATATGATTTGAAAATAATACAGCAAACAAATGTTTGGCTGAAACTGAAAAAGTGGAAATGAAGGTTCCATTTGCAAAATGTATTCATCCAGCAAGAACACAGCAGACATGATGGACAAAGAAAATTTGAGTGCCCTCTGGGAATGAAGGAAGTGCACATTCTCTCTGGGCGGAATGAGACAAATCCACACTGTCTGAAGAAAGCAGACAAGTTGTTAATAACGAGAAATATAATTTGAAGGAGCGCAAAAGACAAATCAAGTGAGATCACCCAGCACCAGAAACATAGAGCACAGCTACCATCCTGCCAATCATGACAGACCGAGAAGTCGAAGAGATGACAACACTCAAGACCTTCCAATTTCATAAAGTCAGAGACCTGAGGTGGGGAGAAGGGATGGCAAATCAAGATTGTGTTGCAACACATTTTTCAAGAAGAAAAGTGGATGTTGTGATATTGTGTGCATGCCATTGTAATGTAAAGGTGCACGGTATAGCAAGGGTTAATGTGGGACTGCTCACAGCCTACCTGCATGGTGAGCAGCACCATACATGACAGTAATCTGGGATGTGCAAATATTTAAAGACTAACAATAAACAGTTCACGATTTCAAGATCTCATCACTGAGACATCTAAAGAACTTGTATTGCAATACCATTCATATCAGAGCAGTCCATCGCCACTGGAAAATATGTGGAGCAACATTAGAAGCAATAAGATTGTGGTGGTGGGTGACTGTTCACTCGGGGAATCCAATTTGCTGTGGCATATTGCACGTACCCACGCATGTTATAATCTGAAGCTATGGATAGGATAGTGATTGTACAGACCCTAATTTTCTTCCTGTTGCATTGCTCAGGAATCTCTCTCACTTTTACTGCCTGCCATTGGTATGTGTTGGAAGGATTTGAAGATTGATATTCCACCTGTTTGGCCTCATTATAAACTCTTTGCGATCAAATCCTGGGGTGGTACTCGAACCTAGAGCTTCTGGCTCAGAGGCTAAGGTATTACCACTTCAATAAGAGTGTAACTGATGGGACGTCTGATTGCGGCAAGGAGGTGGAGGTCGCATGTTCGGTGGCTCCTGCCAGAGTAGGTTTTTTTAGGTTCTTTACCCCCAGTTTTGGGAGAAATTCTTTGGTGAGAAGCTGTGGGAAGGTTTGAGGCATTTATCGAATGTCAAAAACTGGAAAAGAAGAACCCAGGGAAAAGGGAGTGAGCAAAAGTCTGCCGTCAAGTTGGCGGGAGCGAGCCCGTCGGGGCCGTGCCCATCTCGGTGGAAAAGATGGTTGAAGTGATGGCCAGATAGTTTTAGCGGCTGTTCTCAAAACATTTTGAAAGGCATCGGACAGAGATGATGACCTACGCTTAAGGAATGGCTTGGTGAAACTCTTGCCCCGATGAGGGAGGAGTTGGTGAAGACTTCGACAGTAGTGTGGGAGCAAGGAGAGAAAATGAAAGGGGTGGAGGATGGAATGCCACGGCATAACGATCAGTTCGTCTCAGTGGGTGAGGATTTGTGAAAGATGGCAGAGGTCAACAGAGGGCTGAGAGCCAAAGTAGAAGACCTGGAGAGCAGGTCACAAAGACAGAATCTGAGTATTGTGAGTGTGCCTGAGGGGGTGGAGGGCAGGAGGCCTACAGAGTACTTCGCCGACATGCTGGAGGGCCCATCCCAGTATTAATTGGACAGGACCTACCCATCGCTCCGGCCGAAACTGAGAAAGAATGAACCGCCGAGAGCCGTGATTGTCTGCTTTCACAATTTTTAAGTGAAGGAGTGGGTGCTGAGATAGGCGAAGCAGAAGTGAGAGGCGGAGTGGGACCAGAACAGTATTTGTATATACCAGGAGCTGACGACTGAGCTGGCGAGCAAACGGGCGGCCTTCGTTCGAGCTAAGGCGACATTGTATAAATGAAAAATGCGGTTTGGTGTGGTCTACCCAATGAAGCTGAGGATCATGCACAATGGCAGGGACTACTACTTTGGATGGCGGCGGAGGCAGAGATGTTTATGAAGGCAGAAGGAGTGGGACTGGACCAAATTTGGTCTATGACTTTTTTACTGGCTTTTTTTCTTTCTTGTTCTTTTCCTTTATGGGTGTTATGGTTAACTGTTTTGTGTGGGTTTGTTTGGATGCAGGGTGTTGGGAGATTGAAAGTGTGGGTGTGGGGAGCTTTGGAGCTGGTGTATTTTTAAGATGTGGGGGAGCGGGCTCTGGCAGGGGCCACCATGCTGGCAAACGCAATGTTGGCTAATGAATGGAAGAGAGGTTGGGGGGGGGGGGGGCGTGGTCGTTGGAACATGTATGGGCAGGTTTGATGGACCTGGGAAATGTGAATGGGGGGGAATGTGATGATATTTGGTGAGGTGGTTAAGTGGTGGAGGGGTTTCTGGGAAGGGGAGGAGTGGGGGGTGATGGTGACTAGGGCCGGGGCTGTGTCTCACCTGCTCGATGAGGCCTGGGGATGGAATGGTCATTGTGGGTAGGAATGGTGGGGGCGGGGATGTGAGAGACCCCCCCGATCAGGGTGGTGACGTGGATGTGCATAGGTTGTTGGGGATTGGTGAAGTGAGCATGAGTTTTCATGCACTTAAAGGGCCTGAAAACAGACGTGGTGCTGTTACAAGAGACCCATCTGAGGATAAAGGACCAGAAGAGGCTGAGGAAGGACTTGGAGAGCCAACTGCTACATTCGGGCTACAACAGCAGTGCTTGGGGGAATGGCGATACTGGGGGTAACTGGGTGAGGTTCCCATAAGACCATAAGACCATAAGACATAGGAGTGGAAGTAAGGCCATTCGGCCCATCGAGTCCACTCCGCCATTCAATCATGGCTGATGGGCATTTCAACTCCACCTCCCAGCATTCTCCCCATAGCCCTTAATTCCTCGCGACATCAAGAATTTATCTATCTCTGCCTTGAAGCCATTTAGCGTCCCGGCCTCCACTGCACTCTGCGGCAATGAATTCCACAGGCCCACCACTCTCTGGCTGAAGAAATGTCTCCGCATTTCTGTTTTGAATTTACCCCCTCTAATTCTAAGGCTGTGCCCACGGGTCCTCGACTCCTCGCCTAACGGAAACAGTTTCTTTGCGTCCATCCTTTCTAAGCCATGTATTATCTTGTAAGTTTCTATTAGATCTCCCCTTAACCTTCTGAACTCCAATGAATACAATCCCAGGAACGCCAGCCGTTCCTCATATGCTAGACCCGCCATTCCAGGGATCATCCGTGTGAATCTCCGCTGGACACGCTCCAGTGCCAGTATGTCCTTCCTGAGATGTGGGGCCCAAAACTGGACACAGTACTCCAAATGGGGCCTAACCAGAGCCTTATAAAGGCTCAGTAGCACATCGCTGCTTTTATATTCCAACCCTCTTGAGATAAATGACAACATAGCATTCACTTTCTTAATCACGGATTCAACCTGCATGTTTACCTTTAGGGAATCCTCGACTAGCACTCCCAGATCCCTTTGTACTTTGGCATTATGAATTTTCTCACCGTTTAGAAAGTAGTCTATGCTTGGATTCTTTTTTCCAAAGTGCAAGACCTCACATTTTCTCACGTTGAAATGCATCAGCCATTTCCTGCACCACTCTCCCAAACTGTCTAGATCCTTCTGCAGCCTCCCCACTTCCTCAGCACTACCTGCCTGACCACCTAACTTCGTATCATCAGCAAACTTCGCTAGAATGCCCCCAGTCCCTTCATCCAGATCATTAATATATATGGTGAACAGCTGCGGCCCCAACACTGAACCCTGTGGGACACCGCTGGTCACCGGCTGCCATTCCGAAAAAGAACCTTTTATCCCAACTCTCTGCCTTCTGTCAGACAGCCAATCCTCAACCCATGCCAGTAGCTCACCTCGAACACCATGGGCCCTCACCTTACTCAGCAGCCTCCTGTGTGGCACCTTATCAAAGGCCTTTTGGAAATCCAGATAGACCACATCCACTGGGTTTCCCTGGTCTAACCTACTTGTCACCTCCTCAAAGAATTCTAACAGGTTCGTCAGGCACGACCTCCCCTTACTAAATCCATGTTGACTTGTTCTAATCCGACCCTGCTCTTCCAAGAAATTAGAAATCTCATCCTTAACGATCGATTCTAGAATTTTACCAACAACCGAGGTTAGGCTAATTGGCCTATAATTTTCCATCTTTTGTCTTGATCCTTTCTTGAACAAGGGGGTTACAACAGCGATCTTCCAATCGTCCGGGACTTTCCCTGACTCCAGTGATTTTTGAAAGATCTCAACCAACGCTTCCGCTATTTCTTCAGCCACCTCCCTCAGAACTCTAGGATGTAGCCCATCGGGGCCAGGAGATTTGTCAATTTTAAGACCTTTTAGCTTTTTTAGCACCATCTCTTTTGTAATGGCAACCATACTCAACTCAGCCCCCTGACCCTTTATAATTTTTGGGATATTACTAACGTCTTCCACTGTGAAGACAGACGCAAAGTACTTATTAAGTTCTCCAGCCATTTCCTCATCTCCCATCACTAGCCTTCCAGAATCAGTTTGAATTGGCCCAATGTCTACTTTGGCCTGACGTTTGTTTCTTATGTATTGAAAGAAACTTTTACTATCATTTCTTATATTACTGGCTAGCCTGCCTTCATATTTGATCCTCTCCTTCCTTATTTGTCTCTTTGTTAACCTCTGTTTGTTTTTGTAGCCTTCCCAATCTTCTGATTTCCCGGTGCTTTTGGCCACTTTATAGGATCTCTCTTTTTCTTTGATACATTTCCTGACCTCCTTTGTCAGCCATGGCTGTCTAATCCCTCCCTGGATAATCTTTCTTTTCTTGGGGATGAACCTCTGTACAGTGTCCTCAATTATGCATACAAACTCCTGCCATTTTTGCTCTACTGTCTTCCCTGCTAGGGTCTGCTTCCAGTTGATTTTCACCAGTTCCTCTCTCATGCCCTCGTAATTACCTTTATTTAACTGTAACACCATTACATCCGATTTTGCCTTCTCTCTTTCAAACTGCAGACTGAACTCAACCATATTATGATCGCTGCTTCCTAAGTGTTCCCTTACTTTAAGATCTTTAATAAAGTCTGGTTCATTACATAGCACTAGGTCCAGAATAGCCTGCTCCCTTGTGGGCTCCATGACAAGCTGTTCCAAAAAGCCATCTTGTAAGCATTCCATGAATTCCTTTTCTTTGGATCCACTGGCTACATTATTTACCCAATCCACCTGCATATTGAAGTCCCCCATGATCACTGTGACCTTGCCTTTCTGACATGCCTTTTCTATTTCCCGGTACATGTTGCGCCCCTGGTCCTGACCACTGTTAGGCGGTCTGTACATAACTCCCATTATGGTTTTTTTGCCTTTGTGGTTCCTCAATTCTACCCACACAGACTCCACATCATCCGACCCTATGTCGTTTAGTGCCATAGATTTAATTTTGTTCTTAACTAACAAGGCAACCCCACCCCCTCGGCCCACCTCCCTGTCTTTTCGATAGGTTGTATATCCTTGGATGTTTAACTGCCAGTCCTGAACCCCCTGCAGCCATGTCTCTGTGATGCCTACCACATCATAATCATTCACGATGATCTGTGCCATTAGTTCATCTACTTTGTTACAAATGCTACGAGCATTCAGGTAAAGTGCCTTAATGTTAACTTTCTTATCAGTACAGATATTGGAAGTCCTAAGATGTCCAAAGTTATCCTTCCTTTTTGTTGCATTCCTAGTCTGCCTCAAGCTTAAATCCACCTGCCTACATGTTATCCTCCTGCGTATCTTGCCATTTAACTCCCTGCTCCCTGTCGCTTTCACTTTCCCTTCCCCCCAACTCAGAAGTTTAAAGTCCTACTGACCACCCTATTTATCCTCTTCGCTAGAACACTGGTTCCAGATCGGTTCAGGTGGAGACCGTCCCAACGGTACAGATCCCCCCGGTTCTAAAACTGATGCCAATGTCCCATGAAGTGGAATCCCTCTTTCCCACACCAATCCCTTAGCCACGTGTTTACTTCCCTAATTTTCCTATCCCTATGCCAATTGGCACGTGGCTCGGGCAGTAATCCAGAGATTATGACCCTTGAGGACCTGTACTTCAATTTTCTTCCTAGTGCTTGATAGTCCCCGAACAGGTCCTCCACCCTAGCTTTACCTATGTTGTTAGTCCCAACGTGGACCACAACAACTGGATCCTCCCCCTCCCGCTCCAGTATCCTTTCAAGCCGGTCAGAGATGTCCCGCACCCTGGCACCGGGCAGGCAACACACCATGCGAGACTCCCGATCCGGCTTGCATAGGATACTATCTGTCCCCCTAATTATAGAATCCCCTATAACAACTACTTGTCTTTTTACTCCCCCCTCTTGAATGGCCTTCTGCACCATGGTACCGTGGTCAGTTGGCTCATCCTGTCCAGAGCCCCTTTCCTCATCCATACAGGGAGCAAGAGTCTCATACCTGTTGGACAAGGTCAAGGGCTGAGGCTCCTGCACTCCTGAACTCGGGTTCCCTCTGCCTGCCTCACTTACAGTCACACTCTGATGTCCCTGATCAGTTACTGAATGTGAATTACTTAATCTCCCAGGTGTGACTGCCTCCTGAAACAAAGTGTCCAGGTAACTCTCCCCCTCCCGGATGTGCCGCAGTGTTTGAAGCTCAGACTCCAGATCATCAATTCTGAGCCGGAGATCTTCCAGCAACCAACACTTGCTGCAGATGTGGTCATTGCCATTCACAAGGGGAACAGCCAGCTCCCACATCATACAGCTACAGCACATCACCTGCCCAGCCATCTCTGATTAGTTAATTAATTTATTACTTTGTATAAATTTCAGTTAAAAAAACTTGGAGACTTCTGCTATAGTCTTTTCCAACCTAGTTCTGGTTAACAAATAAGAAAAAGAGAAATAATAATGTAATAAGGCACTCACCTGCTCACCCCAATGGGTCTTATTATTAGGTTAGAGGAGGAGGGCGGGTGGGAGACACTACACGTGTAGTGTCTCGGGTTTCCTCTCCACCAGAATTTATTAACTAGGGAGGGGTAAACCTTCCCAGAAGTCCACGGGACAAACTTCCTGTTCCCTGCAAAGGTAAGTAATTTAAACTTACCACTCACCTCCCGATAGGCTCAGCCCCTGCCGGTATCCAATGGCTGGCTGCTGCAATTGAAATTGACAAATCTACTCACCAGCTGAAGTATCCCAGCTCCCGCCGAAATCCAACTGACTGCAACCCCTGCAAAGGTAAGTAATTTAAACTTACCACTCACCTCCCGATAGGCTCAGCCCCTGCCGGTATCCAATGGCTGGCTGCTGCAATTGAAATTGACAAATCTACTCACCAGCTGAAGTATCCCAGCTCCCGCCGAAATCCAACTGACTGCAACCCCTGCAAAGGTAAGTAATTTAAACTTACCACTCACCTCCCGATAGGCTCAGCCCCTGCCGGTATCCAATGGCTGGCTGCTGCAATTGAAATTGACAAATCTACTCACCAGCTGAAGTATCCCAGCTCCCGCCGAAATCCAACTGACTGCAACCCCTGCAAAGGTAAGTAATTTAAACTTACCACTCACCTCCCGATAGGCTCAGCCCCTGCCGGTATCCAATGGCTGGCTGCTGCAATTGAAATTGACAAATCTACTCACCAGCTGAAGTATCCCAGCTCCCGCCGAAATCCAACTGACTGCAACCCCTGCAAAGGTAAGTAATTTAAACTTACCACTCACCTCCCGATAGGCTCAGCCCCTGCCGGTATCCAATGGCTGGCTGCTGCAATTGAAATTGACAAATCTACTCACCAGCTGAAGTATCCCAGCTCCCGCCGAAATCCAACTGACTGCAACCCCTGCAAAGGTAAGTAATTTAAACTTACCACTCACCTCCCGATAGGCTCAGCCCCTGCCGGTATCCAATGGCTGGCTGCTGCAATTGAAATTGACAAATCTACTCACCAGCTGAAGTATCCCAGCTCCCGCCGAAATCCAACTGACTGCAACCCCTGCAAAGGTAAGTAATTTAAACTTACCACTCACCTCCCGATAGGCTCAGCCCCTGCCGGTATCCAATGGCTGGCTGCTGCAATTGAAATTGACAAATCTACTCACCAGCTGAAGTATCCCAGCTCCCGCCGAAATCCAACTGACTGCAACCCCTGCAAAGGTAAGTAATTTAAACTTACCACTCACCTCCCGATAGGCTCAGCCCCTGCCGGTATCCAATGGCTGGCTGCTGCAATTGAAATTGACAAATCTACTCACCAGCTGAAGTATCCCAGCTCCCGCCGAAATCCAACTGACTGCAACCCCTGCAAAGGTAAGTAATTTAAACTTACCACTCACCTCCCGATAGGCTCAGCCCCTGCCGGTATCCAATGGCTGGCTGCTGCAATTGAAATTGACAAATCTACTCACCAGCTGAAGTATCCCAGCTCCCGCCGAAATCCAACTGACTGCAACCCCTGCAAAGGTAAGTAATTTAAACTTACCACTCACCTCCCGATAGGCTCAGCCCCTGCCGGTATCCAATGGCTGGCTGCTGCAATTGAAATTGACAAATCTACTCACCAGCTGAAGTATCCCAGCTCCCGCCGAAATCCAACTGACTGCAACCCCTGCAAAGGTAAGTAATTTAAACTTACCACTCACCTCCCGATAGGCTCAGCTCCTGCCGGTATCCAATGGCTGGCTGCTGCAATTGAAATTGACAAATCTACTCACCAGCTGAAGTATCCCAGCTCCCGCCGAAATCCAACTGACTGCAACCCCTGCAAAGGTAAGTAATTTAAACTTACCACTCACCTCCCGATAGGCTCAGCCCCTGCCGGTATCCAATGGCTGGCTGCTGCAATTGAAATTGACAAATCTACTCACCAGCTGAAGTATCCCAGCTCCCGCCGAAATCCAACTGACTGCAACCCCTGCAAAGGTAAGTAATTTAAACTTACCACTCACCTCCCGATAGGCTCAGCCCCTGCCGGTATCCAATGGCTGGCTGCTGCAATTGAAATTGACAAATCTACTCACCAGCTGAAGTATCCCAGCTCCCGCCGAAATCCAACTGATTGATCCAACTGAATCCAACCCGATGGAGAAGGTGGTGGCGGACCAGAGGGGAAGGTATGTGACAGTGACGGGGGAGTTAGAAGGGAGGCTGATGGTGCTGGTTAACGTCAATGCCCCAAATTGGGAAAACGCTGGGTTTTTGAGGAAAATGCTAGCAACCATACCAAATTTGGATACTCACCAGTTGATAGTCGTGGGGGTGGGGGGGGGGATTGGAATATGTTGTTGGACCCAAAGGTGGACAGGTCCAGGCCATGCTCACTGGTCTCTTCCGGGAGGGACGAAAGTTTTGGCTATGTTCATGAGAGAGATGGGAATGGTGTATCTGTGGAGTTTTTTGCATCCATGGATTAGGGAGTATTTGTTCTTTTCGCCGGTGCATATGGTATACTCAAGGATCAAACTTTGTGTGGTGGGAAAGAGCTGCTAGCTGGCCTAAAGAAGGCAGAGTGCTCGGCAATCGTGATATCGGACCATGCTCCGCACTGGGTGGGTGTGGTCTTGGAGAAGGGTCTAGCCCAGAGGCCAGCATGGAAGCTAGATGTGGGTTTGATGGCAGACCCGAATTATTGCACTAGGATGGGGAAGGTGATTGAGGAGAATGTGGATTTTAATGGGGAGGTCTCGCCATTGGGGTTTGGGAGGCATTGAAGGCGGTAGTGAGGGACGAGGTCATTTAATTCAAAGCGAAAGTGATATGGAGGCGTGGGAGGAATGGCAGCGGTTGATAAAGGAGATTTTGGAGGTGGTTGGAAGATGTGCAGAGGACCCGGAGCTGGGACCTTTGTTGAGGGGGAAGGAATTGCAGTGAAGTTTAATCTTCAATCCATGGGGAGGGCGGTTCGACAGCTGAGGCGAGCGAGGGGGGTTGTGTACGAGTATGGTGAGAAGGCCAGTCGATTGCTTGTGGGCGAGCTTCATCGGCAGGCAGCGGCGAGGGAGATTGGGGATGGAACAGGTGGGTTGCTGGTGGGGTCGGAGCAGGTGAATAAGTTGTTGGAAGACTTTTATAGAGGCTTGTATAAGTCAGAGCCGCTGGAGGATGAGTCGGAGATGAGGGAATTTCTGGGGCAACTGGAGTGTCCGGATCGGATGCTAAGATATTAGTGAAGGTGTTGGTGGTGAGGTTGGAGGAATGCCTTCTGAAGGTGGTGGGGGAGGATCAGACCGGGTTCATCAAGGGCAGGCAGCTATCGTCAAATGTGAGACAATTGCTGAATGTAGTGCTTTCCCGGGTAAAGGGAAGGGAGCTGGAGGTGGTGGTGGCATTAGATGGGGAGAAGGCGACTGACAGAGTGGAGTGGAGTTATTTGTTCGCAGTGCTGGAGAAATTTGGGATTGGGCCTAAGTTTATGATATGGATGAAATTGTTATACAAGGATCCAATGGCATTTGTGCGGAAAAACAATACAAATTTGGGGTACTTTCTACTATTTCGGGGAATGTGGCAAGAATGCCCCATGTCCCTCCTTCTGTTTGTGCTGGTGATTGAGCCCTTGACTTTTACACTTGGGTGCTCGGACTAATGGAATGGGATGGTGAGTGGAGTTTCTGTATGCGGAAGATTTGCTGCTGTGTATTTTGGACCCGAGCTCGTCAGTGAGGGACATAATGGGGTTGCTAAGGGAATTTTGGGGCGTTTTCGAATACAAGTTAAATTCAGGGAAGAGTGACTATTTTTCTCCAGATGCAGGGTTGGGAGTGGGAGGATTGCCATTCCGGGTAGCAACAACTTATATTAAGTATTTGGGGGGTGCAGGTGGCGCGGTACTGGGCACGACTTCAAAAGCTTAATTTCATAAGCTTGGTGGGGAGAATTAAGTAGGGCTTGGTGCGATGGGATAGTCTCCCCTGGTCGCTTGCGGGCCAGGTGCTGGCTGTAAAAATGAACATTCTGCCAAGGTTCTTGTTTCTGTTCCAATGTCTGCCGGTCTTTTTGCCAAAGTCATTCTTTCGAGGGGTGGACAGGCCGATCATAGGGAATCATGGGTTTGAGCCAAGGAGGATGGATGCGAGGTTCCAGGGGTGGGAGAGAATGAGGTGATTCATTTTGGAAGGAATAACAGGAAGATAGAGTACTGGGCTAATGGTAAGATTCTTGGTAGTGTGGATGAGCAGGGAGATCTCGGTGTCCATGTCCATGGATCCCTGAAAGTTTCCACCCAGGTTGAGAGGGTTGTTAAGAATGTGTGCGGTGTGTTAACTTTTATTGGTAGAGGAATTGAGTTTCGGAGCCATGAGGTCATGTTGCAGTTGTACATAACTCTGGTGCGGCCGCATTTGGAGTATTGCGTGCAGTTCTGGTCGCCGCATTGTAGGAAGGATGTGGAAGCATTGGAAAGGGTGCAGAGGAGATTTACCAGGATGTTGCCTGGTATGGAGGGAAGATCTTATGAGGAAAGGCTGAGGAACTTGAGGCTGTTTTCGTTGCAGAGAAGAAGGTTAAGAGGTGACTTAATTGAGGCATACAAGATGATCAGAGGATTAGATAGGGTGGACAGTGAGAGCCTTTTTCCTCGGATGGTGATGTCTAGCACGACTTGACATAACTTTAAATTGAGGGGAGATAGATATAGGACAGATGTCAGAGGTAGGTTCTTCACTCAGAGAGTAGTAAGGGCGTGGAATGCCCTGCCTGCAACAATAGTGGACGATAAGGGAATAGGGTAGATGGGCTTTAGAGGGGTTTCACAGGTCGGCGCAACATCGAGGGCCGAAGGGCCTGTACTGTGCTGTAATGTTCTATGAGGTGAAAGAGATGAAGAATCTATTTCTGGAGGGCCGATTCGAAAGCTTGAAGAGGTTTGGGATGAAGCATGGGCTACAGCGTGAGGAGGGCTTCAGGTATATGCAGATATGGAATTTTGTAAGAAAGGTTTCCCAAACTTTCCAGTGGCACCGTCCTCATAGCTGGAAGAGGTGCTGTCACTGGGGGGGGGGGGGGGGGGGGGGGGGGTTGGAGAAGCTCAAATTTTCTCTGAGAAGGGCAGATGACAGACTTCACTGGAGATGGGGTTTGTTTGTCTTACATTTTGGGGGTAGTGGCCGGAGAGGTTTGGTGGTGCGGGGGTTGCATTATAGTTGGGTTTTTTTGTTGTTAAAATGTTCAAAATTTGAATTAATATAATTTTCAAAAAAAGAGTGTAATTGATTTTAAATCCCATGCAGCAAGAATCAGTTAGGTGCACACAATTCGACTCCCTCTGTGTAATCCTGCTAAAGACATTTGTATTCATTTCACGTTTTTTTTCTGTTTTAGAAAATATTTTATTGAAGCATTTGTAATTTTCACAGTTTAACACATTAACATTTTTTAAACAACCGCGCGGGCCGACACACGCCAAACACCGAAAAGAACAGAAAACAACATCCCCTATTGCCCCTGCCCTATTCCCTAATTACCCATATACTAAGTTCCCTGTCCTTATCCAACATTGCCATGCCTCCTGTTTTCCTCTCCCCCCTACCTTTTCCTCTCCCCCCCTCACTGCTGACGTTCAATTTTCCTTGAAGAAATCGATTCACGGCTGCCATCTCCGGGCGAACCCCTGAGTTGATCCTCTCAAAGCGAACTTGATTTTTTTTCCAGACAGAGAAACCCTGCCATATCGCTGACCCACACTCCTGACTTCGGGGGCTCCGAGTTCTCCATCCCAGCAAAATCCATCTCCGGGCCACCAGGGAGGAGAAGGCTCGGACATCGGCCTCCCAACCCCCCACCCCGTTGGCCCCCGGATCTTCCGATACCCCAAATATTGCCAGTTCTGGATGTGGAGTCACCCTCCCTTCCAGGACTTCTGACATAACGTCCGCGAATCCCTGCCAGAATCCCCTCAATTTCAGACATGCACAAAACATATGTACATGGTTCGCCGGGCTAGCCCCACATGACCCACAACTGTCCTCCACCTCCTCAAAGAACCTGCTCATCCGGGCTGCCTGTGGACCACCTTGAACTGGATCAAGCTAGGTCTGGCACACAATGAGGATGAATTGACTCTCTTCAAAGCTTTTCCCACAGTTCAATTTCCAACTCTCCCCCCAGCTTCTCTTCCCTCTTCACATCTCTGCTAGGGGCTCCTTCCCACTCCGTTAACTCCTTTAACTCCTTGTATATCTCCGAAACCCTCCCCTCTCCAACCCCTGTTTTGACTTAATCTTGTCCTGTAGTCCCCTCAGGGGGAGGTGAGGAAAGCTGGAACCTGCCTCCGTACAAAGTCCCGCACCTGAAGGTACTAAAACCTGTTCCCACCCGGTAACTCAAACTCCTCCTCTAGTGCCTCCAAGGTCGGAAAGCCCTCCTAGATGAATAGGTCCCCAAATCTCTCAATCCCTGCCCGCTGCCATCACTTAAAGCCGCCATCCAGCCCCCCCCCCCCTCCCCCCCACCGGGGCAAACCGGTGGTTGTCACAAATCGGTGACCACACTCATGTGCTGCTTGTAGAGTAACGAGCCGGCGAGAATGGCAGAGGCGCCGTTAGTAAAGCCTCCAAACTCCTACCCTTGCAGGATGCTGCTTCCACTCGCTCCCAAACCGACCTGTCCCCCACTACCCACTTCCTGACCATCGATATGTTGGCCGCCCAGTAATAGTTAATAAAGCTCGGGAGGGCCAAGCCCCCCCTCTCCGCGACCCCATTTCAGGAGTGCCTTTATCACCGCGTTCATTTTCCTAAAAAAAAGCCTTTGGGACAAAAATCTGGAGACATTGAAAAAAGAAGAGCAGTCTCGGAAGGACCGTCATCTTCACCGTCTGGACCCTCCCCACCAGTGTCAGCAGGAACATGTCCCATCTGCGGAAGTCCCTTTTCATTTGATCGACCGCTTTGCCCAGATTTAACTTATGCAGCTGCCCCCAATCCTTAGCGACTTGAATCCCCAGATATCTAAACATTCTCTCAGCCACTTTAAAAGGTAACGTCTTGAGTTTCCTTTCCTGACCCGAGCCTCACACGAACATCTCACTCTTTCCCATAATTAACTTAGAATTAGAATTAGAACAGTACAGCACAGAACAGGGCCTTCGGCCCTCAATGTTGTGCCGAGCAATGATCACCCTACTCAAGTCCACGTATCCACCGTGTACCAGTAACCCAACAACCCCCATTAACATTATTTTTTTTAGGACACTAAGGGCAATTTAGCCTGGCCAATCCACCTAACCCGCACATCTTTGGACTGTGGGAGGAAACCGGAGCACCCGGAGGAAACCCACGCACACACGGGGAGGACGTGCAGACTCCGCACAGACAGTGACCCAGCCGGGAATCGAACCTGGGGCCCTGGAGCTGTGAAGCATTGATGCTAACCACCATGCTACCGTGCTCCCTTGTAGTCTGAAAATTGCCCAAATTCTCCTAGTATCCCCATGATTTCGGCCATCCCCCCCACCGGGTCTGTGACATAGAGCAGCAAGTCATCCACATAGAGAGAGACCCTGTGCTCAACCCCAACCCTGTTCAGCTCTCCGGGTCCTTGTCGCGCATCAGGATGGGAGAAATTGATGCCTGTGATAGCGTTGGGAAAGGCACTCCCAGCTCCTTGGACTTGTTAAAAGCCTTGACCAGAAGCAGTCCCAGATGCCCAGAAAACGTTTTATAAAATTCCACTGGGAATCCATCAGGTCCCGGGGCCTTACCCAATTGCATCGCCCCCAATCCGTCTATCACCTCCCCAAGCCCAATTGGGCCCCCCAGGACTTCCACCAGCTGCTCATCTACCTTTGGGAACTCTAGCCTCGCCAGGAATTGATTCATATCCTCCTCCCTGACCGGGGATTCTGATTCAAAGTGTCGACTATAGAATTCACGGAACACGTCATTAACTGCCCCCGGGTCCATCACTACCTTCCCCCTCATACCCTTTATGTTTTCTATTTCTCTAACCGCCTCCTGTGAACATGGGAGTAGAATGAATATTTCTTGCTCCGTGGCTTCTCGAATCTTCACGGATCAACCCTTCCCATGCGCTCCATGAAACCACGCAGTTCATTCACCATTGCTGATGCTTTCCCTGATCTAGAACTCGACTGGTCCATTCTCGGATCCAGGACCGCGTTGCAGTCACCCCCCATAACCAACCGGTGCAAGTCAAGGTCCAGGATCTTTCCCAGCACCTTCCTGACAAATGCGACATCATCTCAGTTTGGGGCATATATATTTACCAACACCACTGCCATTCCCTCCAGTTTCCTGCTAACCATAATAAATATGCCTCCCGGGTTTGTCTCTATCTTCCCTACCTCAAATGCCACCCTTTCATTAATCAGGATGGCCAGCCCCCTTGTTTTAAGGTCCAGTCCCGAATGGAATACCTGTCCGACCCATCCCTTCTTCAGTCTAACTTGGTCTCCCAGCTTCAAGTGTGTCTCCTATAGCATGGCCACGTCTGCTTTTAGCTGTTTCAAGTGTGCGAACACACGGGCCTTTTTGACTGGCCCATTCAGTCCACGAATATTCCACGTAACCAGTCTGGTCGGGCGAGGGCTCTTGGCCCCCTCCACTGTCGATCAGCCATGACCTTTCCTCGGCCAGCCCTTAGCCCATGACCCGCATATCCCCTGGCCCGTCCCTCGGCAGCCACCGCCATCAGGTCTCTATCTCCAACCTCCTAAAAGTCCCCTAGTCGTCAGCAGTCCCCTCCTGTTAAGTAATGGGTTAAGAGACATTGCAATTAGTTGTCTCATTTATGTTAAGTGTCCCATAATTGACACTGATATGTAAAGGGGCTTCAGGTGGCCTCTGGGTCTGGTGATGTGTAGAGTTTTGTGCAGAGTCTGTTGGAAGAAATAAAAGTGTGTTGGTGAAAAAGGAACAGAACTTTTGTCTCTTCATACCACAGTATCTAATACGTCTAACACTCCCACCCACCCCACCCTCCCCCCTACTCCGTCTTTTTTCAGCTCTCCCCCCTCACTTTGCTCCCGTGAACCAGCTCTCCCAGCAGCTCCCGCCCCTGGCGCCTAGCATTCTACCACCTGCTGGATCATACCCCCCCCCTCCCCCCACTCTTAACGCAAGTTCTCAAAACAATAACATCAAACACAGAAAGCAAACAAACAATCCGCCAAGGTCCGGGCGCAAAGGCCCACCCCTTCTCCCTTTACAATAGGATAAAAAAACATTTTTGCATGTAAAAACGCAAACACCTTTTCTTTTTTCTTCATCCCCTAGAACATCACAACTTAAAAACATTTTTTTTACTGTACCTCGGTACATACAACAACGGATCAAAATCAAACCAATCCGAGAGATCCTTCTCTTCCCGATCACTGCAATTTAAGTTATAGTGAAAGGCTGAGATTTTTTAAACATAAAGCAACACAAAACTTTTAACTCAGCCCACTACTGTCTAGATTTTAAAGTCATTATGCCTCTACCAGGTTGTTGTCCTTCATGAAGGCCGCCGCATCTTCCGGCGAGCCAAAATATAGTTCCCGGTTCTCATCGGTCACCCACGACGGGCCGGGTAGAGCAGTCCAAATTTTATTCCCCTCGCATACAGAGCCGCTTTAGCCTTATTAAAACTCGAACTCCTATTTGCGAGTTCTGCTCCCAAATCTTGATACACCCGGATCTCAGAATCTTCCCACATGAACCATTTTGTCTGCCTGGCCCACCTCATAATGTGTTCCTTGTCCAGGAACCGATGCAGCCTCACCACCATCGCCCTCGAGGGCTCACGCATGAGCACCCTGTGAGCCTGCTCTACCTCTAATGGCCTGTCGAACTCATCTTCCCCGAGCATCTTCTCCTTCCCCACATATGCATCTGATCCCTCCTTTCCCTCTGGCAGACTGACGATCCAGATATTCTGCCTGTGAGAACGATTCTCCAGATCCTCCACCTTCCCCAACAGCCGTTTCTGCCGATCCTGTAGGATATTAATTTCCAATGCCATCGCAGTGGACTGCTCCTCTTGAACTGCCGCTAGCTCCTGCAACTTTTGGATCACCTGTCACTGGGTCGTCACTTTCTCCTCCGCCCGGTCGACCACCTCCTTAATCGAGGCCACCTTCCGGGTCAGGTCCTCCTCACACTCCTTACAATGCCGGGCGAACTTCTCATTCAAGTATTTAACCCGCTGATCCATCGTTCATTGAGCCGGTGTGGTCGAACTTTGCTTCTCTGCCATTGCATCCACCAAACTCTGAACTTCACTCCCAACCAACTTTTGATTTCTTCTTTTACGATTGTTTCTTGGGCACAGCTCCATAAACTAGGGGTTGTCTTCTTCTCCTTTCGCTTTTGTCCACTTATGTTGAAAAATTCCCACGGAAATCCAGCTTCAAAGACCACCAAGAGCGGGAGCTGCTAAATGTGCGACCGTTCATTCCACGGTCGCCATCGGAAGTCATTCATTTCACTTTTAATGATAGCAGTGCTTTTTTCCCCAACAGAAGAAAATAAAATTTTTCAGCTGATTTTAAAGTGCACAATTGGCTAGAAATTAATTTGGGTTATACAGAAAATGAACACCCAATGCAATTATTATTCTTTTGCTATTTTAATGTTGACTATAATTTTCAATTGAAGCCAATGGAATATCGTTTAATGTATAAAAGGCTGCCAAATCCCCTTAATTATTTTTCATGCCCCATTTATAGTGAATTTCACCCCAAAAGTGTCAATATCAAAATTGGGAGACTAGTGGTCATGCCCTCAAGATATCTCTGAAAAATAAATCAAATAACTTTAGTACTTGCTTCTGTAGGGTACGATTTACTGCCTTCTTCGCGCCCGACTTGGTGACACGATAAGGCCATTGAATCTCGCATTAGATTCACAATTCTCGAAACCTGTCGTCAAATTCAATGGAACCTGGCGAGACATCGCGATCTGGATCTCGCTGTTGCTGGACGAGATCCAGATTAGCATATTTAGGTGTGCCATTAGGCTAATTTTAATATGTCTGTGCCGGATTTTCTAGGAACATAACAACCGTGCCTGGGAGACCTCACCAAGGCGCCGTTTAACACTAATTTCCACAGACATAGACCAGGTGTAATGGCACCTGAGGGGTCTCCCAGGCCATTGGAGACCCCTGGGTGGTTGGGCTCTGGGCAGTGTGGTACCCTGACACTCTTTCTGGCACCCGAGCACTGCCAGCCTGGAACTGCTACCCAGACACACTGGCAGTGCCACCCTGGCACCACCAAGGTGCCCAGGTAGTACTGCTGGGCTGGCAGTGGCACTGCCAGTGTGCCAGTTTGCCTGTGCCAGGGCTCAGACCTGGGGTGGGGTGAGGGAGGGTCCAACTCGAAGGTCCAACTCGAAGGTCCAACTTCCGGCTCGAAGGAAGCCCCCCTTCCATTCTGGTCCATATTTAAGAACTCAACGACTAACTTAAATGAGTATGCCACCACCGTCACAGACTTCATCAGCAAATGTGTGGACGACTGCGTGCCAAAGAAAGCAGCACGTACGTTCCCCAACCGGAAACCATGGCTCAACCACGAGATTGACTCCCTACTGAAGGACAGATCTGAGGCGTTCAAGGCAGACGACCCTGTCCTGTACAAGAAATCCAGGTACGACCTCCGCAAACCATCCGAGATGCCAAGAGAGAATATCAAACTAAGCTAGACTCACAGATAGATAGAGAAATACAGCACAGAACAGGCCCTTCGGCCCACGATGTTGCGCCGAACTTTTGTCCTGGGTTAATCATAGAATTTTGGACAATTTTTCATGGCCAATCCACCCAACCTGCACATCTTTGGACCGTGGGAGGAAACCGGAGGAAACCCACGCACACGCGTGGAGGACGTGCAGACTCCACACAGACAGCAACCCAAGTTGAAACTGAACTTGGGACCCTGGAGCTGTGAAGCAATTGTGCTATCCACAATGCTACCGTGCTGCCCTTAAGAAGTTAACCTACACTCCATTATTCTACCCTAATCCATATACCTATCCAATAGCCGTTTGAAGGTCCCTAACGTTTCCGACTCAACTACTTCCACAGGCAGTGCATTCCATGCCCTCACTACTCTCTGGGTAAAGAACCTACCTCTGACATCCCCTCTATATCTTCCACCATTTATCTTAAATTTATGTCCCCTTGTAATGGTGTGTCCCACCCGGGGAAAAAGTCTCTGACTGTCTACTCTTTCTATTCCCCTAATCATCTTATAAACCTCTATCAAGTCGCCCCTCATCCTTCTCCGTTCTAATGAGAAAAGGCCTAGCACCCTCAACCTTTCCTCGTATGACCTACTCTCCATTCCAGGCAACATCCTGGTAAATCTCCTTTGCACCTTTTCCAAAGCTTCCACATCCTTCCTAAAATGAGGTGACCAGAACTGCACACAGTACTCCAAATGTGGCCTGACCAAGGTTTTGTACAGCTGCATCAGCACCTCACGGCTCTTAAATTCAATCCCTCTGCTAATGAACGCTAGCACACCATTGGCCTTCTTCACAGCTCTATCCACTTGAGTGGCAACTTTCAAAGATCTATGAACATAGACCCCAAGATCTCTCTGCTCCTCCACATTGCCAAGAACCCTACCGTTAACCCTGTATTCCGCATTCATATTTGTCCTTCCAAAATGGACAACCTCACACTTGTCAGGGTTAAACTCCATCTGCCACTTCTCAGCCCAGCTCTGCATTCTATCTATGTCTCTTTGAAGCCGACAACAGCCCTCCTCACTATCCACAACTCCACCAATCTTCGTATCATCTGCAAATTTACTAACCCACCCTTCAACTCCCTCATCCAAGTCGTTAATGAAAATCACAAACAGCAGAGGACCCAGAACTGATCCCTGCGGTACGCCACTGATAACTGGGCTCCAGGCTGAATATTTGCCATCCACCACCGCTCTCTGTCTTCTATCGGTTAGCCAGTTTGTTATCCAACTGGCCAAATTTCCCACTATCCCATGCCTCCTTACTTTCTGCACAAGCCTACAATGGGGAACCTTATCAAATGCACAGACTCTCGGCTGTTGTGGCAAGGACTAAACAACGTAACGGGCTACAAAACGAAGCCGAGCAGTATCTCTGGCAGCAGCGCACCCCTCCCTGATTAACTTAATGCATTCTATGCTCGGTTTGAGCAGGTAGCCAACAATCCGCTGTCGAGTGGCCCAGCAGCCCATAATTCACCCATACCCACCATCACAGTTTCCGAAGTCAGATCGGCCTTCCTGAAAGTGAACCCACGGAAGGCGATGGGCCCGGACGGGATCCCTGGTCGTGCACTCAGAGCCTGTGCATACCAGCTGGCAGAGGTATTCACAGACATCTTTAACCTATCCCTACTCCACTCCGAGGTCCCCACCTGCTTCAAGAAGACCACCATCATACCGGTACCCAAGAAGAACCAGGCAACATGCCTCAATGACTACCGCCCGGTGGCCCTGACGTCAGTTGTAATGAAGTGCTTCGAGAGGCTGATCATGAAGCGTATCACCTCCATACTCCCGGAATGCCTTGACCCACTTCAATTCGCATACCGTCGCAACCGGTCCACATCAGACGCCATTTCCCTGGCCCTACACTCATCCCTAGAGCATCTCGAAAACAAGGACTCCTACATCAGACTCCTATTTATTGACTACAGCTCCGCCTTCAACACCATAATCCCAGCCAAGCTCATATCAAAGCTTCAAAACCTAGGACTTGGCTCTAAACTCTGCAACTGGATCCTTGACTTTCTGACCAACAGACCACAATCAGTAAGAATGAACACCAACATCTCCTCCACAATAGTCCACAATGCCGGTGCCCCGCAAGGCTGCGTACTTAGCCCCCTACTCTACTCCCTGTACACACACGACTGCGTGGCAAAACTTGGTTCCAACTCCATCTACAAGTTTGCTGACGATACAACCATAGTGGGCTGGATCTCGAATAACGACGTGTCCGAATACAGGAGGGAGATAGAGAACCTCGTGGAGTGGTGTAACGACAACAATCTCTCTCTCAATGCCAGCAAAACTAAAGAGCTGGTCATCGACTTCAGGAAGCAAAGTACTGTACACACCCTTGTCAGCATCAACGGGGCCGAGGTGGAGATGGTTAGCAGTTTCAAATTCCTAGGGGTGCACATCACCAAAATCTGCCCTGGTCCACTCACGTCGACGCTATCACCAAGAAAGCACACAGCGCCTATACTTCCTCAGGAAACTAGGGAAATTCGGCATGTCCGCATTAATCCTTGCCAACTTTTACAGATGCACTATGGAAAGCATCCTATCGGGCTGCATCACAGCCTGGTACGGCAACTGCTTGGCCCAGGACCGCAAGGAACTTCAGAGAGTCGTGAATACCGCCCAGTCCATGGATGCCTCCCATCCATGGACTCCATCTACACCTCCCGCTGCCGGGGGAAAGCGGGCAGCATAATCAAGGATCCCTCCCACCCGGCTTACTCACTTTTCTAACTTCTTCCATCGGACAGGAGATACAGAAGTCTGAGAACACGCACGAACAGACTCAAAAACAGCTTCTTCCCCACTGTCACCAGATTCCTAAATGACCCTCTTATTGACTGACCTCATTTAGACTACACCCTGTATGCTTCAACCGATGCCATTGCTTATGTAGTTACATTGTATATCTTGTGTTACCCTATTATGTATTCTCATGTATTTTCTTGTATTTTCTTGAATTTTGTTTAATTCCCTTTTCTTCCATGTACTGAATGATCTGTTGAGCTGCTTGCAGAAAAATACTTTTCACTGTACCTCGGTACACGTGACAATAAACAAATCCAATCCAAAACTCCTGGCACAGGCAAACTGTCACACTGGCAGTGCCTCTTTCAGCCTTCACTAAGAGGTAATTTGGGTGCAGTGGATTGCCCTAGAGGCTACAGTGGGGTTGCTGAGTGGGTCAAAAGATCAGGGAAGCCTTTAAACATAGTGCCCTAATCATAGATCATAGAATTTACAGTGCAGAAGGAGGCCATTTGGCCCATCGAGTCTGCACCGGCTCCTGGAAAGAGCATCCTACCCAAGGTTAACACCTCCACCCTATCCCCATAACCCAGTAACCCCACCCAACACTAAGGGCAATTTTGGACACTAAGGGCAATTTATCATGGCCAATCCACCTAACCTGCACATCTTTGGACTGTGGGAGGAAACTGGAGCACCCGGAGGAAACCCACGCACACACTGGGAGGATGTGCAGACTCCGCACAGACAGTGACCCAAGCCGGAATCGAACCTGGGACCCTGGAGCTGTGAAGCGATTGTGCTATCCACAATGCTACCGTGCTGCCCACTCTGCGAGCACTCTTCCTGCATGAGCTGAGAACGTTAGTGCAGGTAACGATATAAGTGCAGCCTCGACTAGGCCAAAGAAACTGGCAATGTGCCGTTGAATAGTGGGGTGATTCACAATGCTGCAATGCTGAGAAACACCCTGCTAAACGTGCCCAAAGGATCACCATTGGGTATATTTGTATTTGAGGTTATGAGAAATTCATTATGTTTAACCTTTGCCATGGAGCTCTAGCAGCTTCAAACAGAGCATCTCATAACTGAACCATGAGAATTAATGGAATTGTACATCACCACAATCAGTGACATTGTGGCTTGGCACATACCTCACTCCTCCATCACCATCAAGTCAGATGACCAAATGAACAGTGTAGTTTCAGGTATAGCAGAGAATGAAGTGCCAACTTGGTGAGGTTGCAACACAATGGAGCAGTATGCTATCAACTGACTAAACGATCCCACAAGCAACGTATTAAGTCAAAGCCCTGTAGTCTTGACACATCCAATTATGACCGAGGATAGACAAACTAACAGTAGGAAAAGTCTCTCCATCCTCAATACTGGTGGAGCCCAGCACTGTGAGTGCAAAAGAAAAGGCTGAAACGTTCACGTCCGTCTTTAGCCAAAAGTTCCGAATGGATGATTCTTCTTGTCTCCTCCATTGGCCCCAGTGCCACAGATGCCAGTCTACTCCCAATCAACATCATGAAAGGAGTCCTCAATGGTGTTATCAAATGGTAGTAACCTATCAAAAACCTGTTCAATAATGTTGAGTTTGGGTTTCATCAGAACCATCTGGCCCGAGACCTCATGGCAACATTAGTACAAACATGGGCTAGTGTTGATTCTAGAGGTGAGGTATGAGTGACTGCTCTTAACATTAAGACAGTAATTGACCAAGCATGGCTCCTTGAGCCTGAGTGAACTAAAGTTTATAGGAATCAAGCTAAGTTCCTACAGGCAGTGTCATCGGACAATGTTATGGATATCTGGTCAGATCCCAACAGTGTCTAAGATACTGGACCAGATCCGCAAATTTAAAAAAAATTTAAGACTATGCGGAAAGATCAATTTGCTCCAGGTGTGATTGCATAAGAAATAAGGCGTGCTGATTTTTACCAACAAAACTTTATTAAAACAAAAGAAAAAACAATATTTAAACTTTTAAACTCAAACAAGAATAGTTTACATGTGTATTTTAACCCGAACATGGTTCCCATTAAACAACACATAAAATGAACATACGGCTGTCAGCTCCACTTAGACAGGCAGGTAGGCAACAATGATATTTGTGTTTACAGAATATATCCCTGCTGGTAGTAGCGCTCCTTCAGGCCAAGCTTTCATTCCATTATCTTGCCTTCTTTCTCGGTCGCTTTCCAAATCCTTCTCCTCCATCTGTTCAAAAAGGACTCTTTTCTTTCTCTGAGCTCTGCCCAGCCCCTCCAACTAGATTCTGTCTTGGGGTGACCAGACTTGAATCCATCATTGCTATCTGGGCTTTTGATTACCCACTCCCGTTTGCGCAAAAGAACAGCGCCATGCTATGAAAATGCAATTAACTTCCAATTTACGGACAAAAGAGGCCAATGGATCTTGAGCGAATCACCCTGGCTGAACATGGGTATCCTACTTATTCCCATTAACGGGTTTAAGTCCGAATGGGACAGTGTAACTCAGGCCAGGTGTCAGAGTATACCTCTAACTCAGTGCTAGCAGTTTTACCCTGTTTGTTAACCCCTAAATTGTCCAATACAGCTTTGATCCCATTTCCGGAACCAAATTCCTAACATCTACATTTCGTAACAGGCAATGATTTTTAACTGCTTCATCAATCATCACCTATCCTAAGGTCAGACATGAGGATGCTGACTAATAATTGCTCACTAATAATTGCACAATGTTCAGCTCCATTCGCATTTCCTGACACAATATAGCTACTCATACCTATATGTTGGAAGCCCTGACAACCTCCAGGCTTGTATGCTGATCAATCGTAAGTCACTACTCACACTACATGTGTCACCAATGACCATCTCCAACAGGAGAAAGAGAGGATAAAGACAGCAGACACGTTAATACCATTACCTTTAAGTTAAAAGTCATTCCCCTCCTTGACTTTGACATATATTTCCATTTCTTTTTTGCTGCTGTGTAAAAATCATTTAACTCCCTGCGTGCAGGGCAGCACAGTGGTGCAGTGGGTTAGCCCTGCTGCCTCACGGCGTTGAGGTCCCAGATTTGATCCCGGCTCTGGGTCACTGTCCGTGTGGAGTTTTCACATTCTCCCCGTGTTTGCGTGGGTTTCGCCCCCACAACCCAAAGATGTGCAGGGTAGGTGGATTGGCCACGCTAAATTGCCCCTTAATTGGAAAAAAATGAGTTGGGTATTCTAAATTTTTTTTTTAAATGGTAGTCTTGAGGTCATACGTCTTTGCCTGTCACTTTTCAATTTCTAACAGCTTGCAAGTCATTTCTTGCTGGATTCTTTTTTATATATATTATTTCATGGGATGTTGGCATCACTGACAAGACCAGCACTTATTGCCCATCCCCAATTGCCCTTGAACTGAGTGGCTTGCTCGATCATCTCAGAGGGTAGTTAGAAGCCAACCACATTGCTGGCTGCAGTTATAGAATCATAGAATTTACAGTGCAGAAGGAGGCCATTCGGCCCATCGAGTCTGCGCAGGCCCTTACAAAGAGCAACTTACTGAAACCCTCGTATCTACCCTATCCCCATAACCCAGTAACCCCCACTTGAAATTGGACACCAAGGGCAATTTAGCATGGCCAATCCACCTAACCCGCACATCTTTGGACTGTGGGAGGAAACCGGAGTACCTGGAGGACCTGGAGGAAACTCACGCAGACACGGGGAGAACGTGCAGACTCCGCACAGACAGTGACCCAGCTGTGAATCGAACCTGGGACTCTGGAACTGTGAAACAACTGTGCTAACCACTATGCTACCGTGCTGCCTGTAGGGCAGACCAGATAAAGGCAGCAGATTTCCTTCTCTGAAGAATATCAGTGAATTGGATCTATCTTGGCGACAATCAATGATAGTTTCATATTTCAGAGAGACAATTTAGTTTTTTCATAGTTCCAGATTTATTATTTGAATTTATATTCCACCAACTGCCTTGACAGGATTCAAACCAATGTCCGCTGGATTACTAGACCAGTGTTGTTACCACTATGCCACCGTCTCCTCAGCGATTCCGCTCTGGTCTTCTGTAATCACACCTATTATTTTATTAATGCATGAATTTCTGTTTTCGAACTCCCCGTCAAACCTGTCAGTTCAATGTTGAAACTGGAACAGAGCAGCTGCAACTTCCAAGGTTAATAGAGGGTGAAGCCGGAAGGTTTTTCTTCTTGTGCACCATGCTGAGAGAGAACGAATAATTTTTTGGCTGTGCAGCAAGATAAAAAATATTCCCATTTCACATTTGAATTTTAAAATAATGATCTGTCAATAGGGGAAAAGGCCCGAGGCCTTTCATCAGCACATTACCTGACTCCCTTGTAAATACATTCTTGTCTTACTTGTGGTATTGAGCTTTACAGACTCTGTTTTAAAGTTTGCACTCTAAAGGCAGGAGGGTAGAATGATAGAATGTGACACCACAGCTAGAGACTGTTTGGTCCATTTGTCCATTGATGGCTCTTTGAAAGCACATTCTACTTTTTCCCTTTTCCTTGCCCTTTATCCCATTCTTTGTCAACAATTTATCAATTTCTCAAGAGCTATATTTGATTCTGCTTCCATCACAGAATGACAGAATCCCCTCAGTGCAGGAGGAGGCCACTCAGCCCATCGAGTCTGCACCAACCCCCCAAAAGAGCACCCCAGCTAGGCCCATAACCCTGTAACCCCATCTAATCTTCAAACACTAAGGAGCACGGCCAATCCACCTAACCTGCTCATCTTTGGACTGTGGGAGGAAACCCACACAGACACGGGGAGAGCGTGAACACTCCACACAGTCACCCAAGATCGTAATCAAACACGGGTCTCTGGCACTGTGAGGCACCGTGCCGCCCACTGCCAGATATTTTCTGGTATGCCTTCGATGGGCTGTGTCAAGAGAAAATTCTCCTAATCGCTCCTTTTGAAGTTACTCTGAATATGATGCCCTAAATCTATATGACGCACTGTGGAAATATTTATTTCCAAATTTATTTTATCAAAATATCCTTTTCATCTGAACTCTTCTTAACAATCTCCGTTTTAAAGGGAAGAACTCCAGTTATTACAGTGACAAAAGAAATTAAATGGAGAAGAAAAACTCAGAGCTTGAGTAAATGGAAATAACAGATTCTGTGATATCCATTTATTTAGGTTTATAGGGATCAGAGTGTATTTTAGCATTTGCGGTATGAACGTAAATTTGAAATTGTAAGTATCAGCTTAGCTCGGAGTTATTATTTTTAGCTGGCTGTTAGAAGGTCATGAGCTCAAAACCCACTTGAGAATTTCAAAGTATAATAATAATAATATAATATATACTATATACTAAATATTACAAAATATATTATATATACATTATTTATATATATTATATATATATAATATTGAAATTGGCTGTGAAGCATTCGGAACATGCTGAGGATGTGTATGGTTCTATATGAATGCAAGTTCTTTCTTTGACATTTTGTCCTTATTGCCCAATTAGACATATTTTTCAAACATAATTTCATCGCCATTAAACATAAACATTTAACTTTTTTGCATGCAAGGTGTAATTTGAGTGATTTTGTTTTTTCATTATTAGAACAATTGTACTGCTGAACAGATTGAACTTGGAATATTTCTGGAAATATCGCTGGGAAACCTTAACGCAGTAATGCAAATGGTCAGTCATTGTCAAGTAAGCAATTGCCATTCTTTCGATCTTATTGGTTTTGTTTGTTTGTTTGAAATTAACTTTATTATATTGATCTTTATTTTAATAAGAATTAGTTTGCTGCAATAAAGAGAAGAAAAAGGATGCATTATTCAGAATCTTTCTGAAAACATTTTAAAGATTTTTAGAGCACTTGAGCTATAATTGTACCAGAGGTTTCCACCAAGAGGGTAGAAAAGACGGAAAGAATGTAAGGAACAGTGTCGAAGGTGACTGCTTTAGGGTCCTAGGTTTGAATCCCATCATGGCAGATGTTGAAATTTGAATTCAATCAAAGTCCGGAATTAAGAGTCGAATGATGACTATGATTGTCGTAAAAGCTCATCTGGTTCACTAACTTCCTTGAGGGAAGGAAATTTGCTATCCTTTACCTGGTCTGGTCTACATGTGACTCGAGATCTACGACAATATCGTGAGTGTTAACTGCCACTCATTTCCAGGTCAATTAGAGATGGGCAACAAATGCTGGCCTTGCAGACAACGCCCAGATCCCACGAAAGAATAAAGAATCTGCATTCCATGTACGTCTCTTTGGACATCAACACTATCTTTTTAAAAATGATCCTGCTTTTGTATTCTTACGACCATATTTGTAATCTGAACAAATGGAATTAAACATATCTTAAAAATATTAATGTTATGTGTAATATCTGGAAACCAGCAGGTGGTAAAACTGTGCAGAAAAGATTTAACATATATCGGGCGCGATTTAACGGAAAAATTTCAAAGTCCGATTTTGGGCACATTTGGCGGGGTGTTACACGACGGCCGCATTGGTGAGTTTGTAGCTCTTATTCAAGGGCACTTAGTGCCAAAAATGAGCCTTCACAAGATTCTCAACATGACTGGCTCCCACGCCGCCTGATTTGCCCGACTCGTGCCCAGCAGCTCACCGCTAAGGGGGACCTGCTTTTAAATGCTCCCTCATCACTCACTCTCAGTCAACACACAGCATGGCAGCAGACAGACCTGTTCCTCACTTTGGAAATGCCGACCTGGCCAGGCTTCTCAACACTGTGAATGAGAGAGGGTCGGAGAACCAGCAGCAGGGACAGAAATGTCACCTGGGAGCGACCGTTAAAATTGGCAGAGGTAAAGACAAAAGTACAGTCTGAGGATAGTGGTGAGGATAGTGAGAAAGAGCAAGAGCTTCATAGTCGGAGGCTTGGTGGGGATCTATTTAAATATGCCCACGCATTGCCAAGGTTTGATGAGAAGGATGTAGAAGCCTTTTTCATTTAATTTGAGAAGGTGGCTAAACAAATTAAATGGCCACAGGACATATGGGTATTACTGATTCAAACAAAATTGGTAGGTAGAGCTAGTGATGTGTTTGAATCACTATCAGAGGAGGTATCTGTGACGTATGAGGAGGTGAACAAATCCATCTTAGATGCGTATGAACTAGTGCCTGACGCCTGCAGACAAAGGTTTAGAAATTTAAGGAACGAACCTGGTCAAACATACATAGAGTTTGAAAGGATCAAACAGAGTAAATTTGATAGGTGGAGATAGTATGAAACTCTTGGAGAAATTATAATTTTCGAGGAGTTCAAAAATTCAATTCCTGATATAGTGAGAACTCATATGGAAGAGCAGAGATTAACAGCAGAATGGCAGATAATTATGAAATAGTTCATAAATCAAAGTTGCTTTCCGATATCAGTTTCAGCCTGTGAGGGATAGAAACTGGGGAAAAGAGAAATACTCAGGTGGTAAAGGTAAAGGAGATCTGATGGGAGATAATAAGGATAGTGTACCTCAGATTAAAAAAGAAATCCAGGAGAGTGGAAGAGAAATTAAAAGTTTCAGATGATTTTACTGTAATAAACTAGGCCATATAAAGTCACAGCGTTGGGGGAAGACTGGGAAGACTGATGTGGTAAAACAGAATAAGCCAATAGTGTTTGATGAAGTGTTAAAGAAAAGCCCAATTGAAGCGAAGGAGGTGCAAAAGCATGTACAGCCTGATCAAGAGGTGATTGATAAGAAAGTGTCAGATCTCTTTAAAGAATTTACTTGTGTGGGTAAAGTTTACTCATGTGTACCAGGAGGAGTAGGTAAAGAAATCAACATTTTAAGAGATATGGGAGCAGTTCAATCTTTGATGGTAAGAGGTGGGGAATTATGTAGTTTGGGTGGAATATTGCCAGAAAAGGTGGTAATATGTGGAATTCAGGGTGAGAAGAGTAGTGTTCCGTTATGTAAGATGAGGTTGGAGAGTCCAGTAAAGAGTGGTGAAGTGGTAGTTTGTGGTAGTAGGAGTAACAAAGAAATTATCTTGTCCAGGAATACAGTTTATCTTGGGTAATTATATAGTTGGATTGCAGGTGGGAGTAACAGGCCAGTGACAAGCCAATGGAAAATCAAACAACCAGGTTGTTGAAGGATGAATATCCTGGGATTTTTCCTGATTGCGTAGTAACAAGGTTGCAAAGTCACAGGTTAAGACACGAGGAGAAATCAAAGAGTGAAACTAAATTTGAAGTTCAATTATCAGAAACGATTTTTGATCAGAAGGTTGGAAAAGAACAAGAACAGGTGGAGGATGAGGTGGATATTTTTAGTTCAGGAAAGTTGGCAGAGTTACAACAGAAAGATATAGATAGAAAACAGGTGTATCAGAAAGCATACATGGAAGAGGAACTGTATACCAGAATGTTATTACCTTAAAAATGATGTCTTAATGAGAAAATGGAGACCTTTACATATGCAGGCAGATGAAAAGTGGGCAGAAGTTCATCAAGCGGCATTGCCTGTAGGGTATTGAAAGGAGGTGTTGCGAGTAGCACATGAACAGTTGGAGGCTTTTTCCCAGGGTGGAATTGAAAATTACAAGGGGGCACATGTTCAAGGTGAGGGGGGATAGTTTCATTGGAGATGTGCGGGGAAGCTTTTTACACAGAGGGTGGTGGTGGCCTGGAATGCACTGCCAAGTGAGGTGGTTGAGGCAGATACGTTAGCGACCTTTAAGACTTATCTGGATAGGCACATGAACGGATTGGGTGTAGAAGGATACAGGCGGTTGGTCTAAACAGGACATGTGATCGGCGCAGGCTTGGAGGGCCGAAGGGCCAGTTCCTGTGCTGTATTGTTCATTGTTCTTTTCGCAAGTGAATTTTGGTAATAATTTTGACCCCACCTTTCAATACAGTCATCAAAATAAGGAATAGCATACACATCTGACTTCGCAACTGCATTGACTTTCCTATAGTCCACACACAATTGTTGCATTCCATCTGGTTTTGGTACCATCACAATAGGTGAGCTCTAATCACTGCAACTCACTTCAATGATTTCATCCTTAAGCATGCTTTCAATCTCCTTTTGTATCGGTGCAACCTTTTGTGCATTGAGTCTATATGGGTGTTGCTTAATTAGAATAGAATTTCCTTTATCTCCATCATGTATAATTACTTTTGTATTTGCTAGTTTGTTTCCACATCTAGCTCTATGTGACTGTAACAAGTCTTTTAATTTACTTTAATTTTTCTCTGGAAGTTAACTCATTAATTTACCCTGATTTCTTGGGCAAAATTCTCCCCTACCCGGCGGGGCGGGGGTTCCCGGCACCTTTAGGGGCTAGGCCCAAACCACAGTGACTCCCGCTCCGGCGATGGTGCCAAAACTGGCACCAATGGCCTTTAGCGCTATGCCGCCCACATCGAGGCTGGCCGAAAGGCCTTCGCCGGTCCGCGCATGCGCTGGAGCATCAGAGCCGCCGACGTCACCACTGCCACATGCGCGGTTGAGGGGGTCTCTTCCGCCTCCGCCATGGTGGAGGCCGTGGCGGTGGCGGAAGAAAAAGAGTGCCCCCACGGCACTGGCCCGTCCGCCGATCGGTGGGCCCCGATCGCGGGCCAGGCCACCGTGGCGGCACTCCCGGGGTCCGATCGCCCCGTGCCGCCCCCAGGACCCCGGGGGCCCGCTCATGCCGCCAATCCCACCGGCACAGAGGTGGTTTAAACTACGTCGGCGGGATTGGCCTGTTAGCGGCGGGACTTCGGCCCATTGCAGGCAAGAGAATTGCCGCGGGGGCACGCCGATCGGCACGGGGGGAATGCCGATCGGTGGGGCGTGATTCCCGCTCCTGACGATTCCCGGGTGGCAGAGAATTCCGGCCACGGCGGGGGTGGGATTTACGCCGGCCCCGGGCGACTCCCCGACACTGCGGGGGGTCGGAGAGTTCCACCCCTTATTACTTCGTAATTGTCCAATTTAATTTGAGAAATGTCAAATTTATCTCTTCTCCCTGAGTTATAACAACTAACACATACTCCTCCTTCATTGCTTCCCTATCAAAATGCCACACGACACACTCTGAGGTTTCCTGCTATCTGGTATTCACAGTAAGTAATTCACCTCACTCAATTTCTGTTTGATTTGATAAGGCCTGCTAAATTTTGCTTTTAATGGTTCCCCTACCACTGGTAATAATACTAATACTTTCTCCACACTATCAAAACTACAAATATTTGATTTCTTATCCACCTGTTTTTTCATCACATGCTGTGACAATTTTATGTACTTTCTAGCCAACTCACCAGCCCTTGTTAGTCTCTCCCTAAAGTTTGACACATAGCCCAACAATTTAGATTCCGAACGCTGACCTACCAATTTCTCTTTAATTAATTTAAGTGGTCCTCTTACTTCATGACCACAAATCAATTCAAATGATCTGAATTTAGTTGATTCATTAGGTGCAACCCTAATTGAAAATAGTACAAATGGAATTCCTTTATTCCAATCCTCTGAATAATCCTGAGTACAGGCCCTCAACATGGTCTTTAAAGATTGATGTCACCTTTCTAACTCTTCGTGATTCTGGATGGTATGTAGTGAATTTAAATTGCATTACTCCTAAGCCATTCCTACATTCCCTGAACAACTTTGACATAAAGTTGAATCCCTGATCTGATTAAATTTATTTTGGTAGTCTGAATATGGTTAAAAAAAAATTCAGTGAGCTTTTCTACAATCCTTTTAGCTGTAATATTTTGCAATGGAATGGCCTCCGGAAGTCTGGTAGATACATCCATTATGGTGAACAAATACAGAATCTCACATTTCATTTGAGGCAACCTATGCAATCAATTAGGCCCAAGTCCCTCAAATACCGGAATAGATTTTACGGGTGCAGGTTTGATTCCCACCTGAGATTTTCCTGCTACCTGACATGTGTGACGTGTGCAACAAAATTCAACTCGTCCTCATGCAGTGCAGGACAGTAAAAATGTTTTTGTATTTTTGATTGAGTCTTCCTTCCTCTTAAATAATCTTCTACTGGAACCTCTTGAGCTACCCACGAAACCTCCTTTCTCTAACCCACCGGTAACATAATTTTTCATCTGCCTAAAATCTCCACCTCATCATTAATACATAATTTCTAATCTAATAACACTCAGATTTTATTAATTTGTATTCTTTCTGATACAACTGCTTTATGTCTGAAACCTTGGGCGCGATTCTCCGCTTCCCACGACGGGTCGGAGAATAGCGGGAGGGCCTTCCCGACATTTTTCCCGACCTCCCGCTATTCTCCCCCCCCCACGGCCGCCCCACGACACGAATCGCTGCTCGCCGTTTTTATGGCGAACAGCTATTCTCCCCTGGCCGATGGGCCGAGTTCCCAGGCCTTTACGGCCGTTTACACGAACGCAAACACACCTGCTCTCACCGTTCGTGAAAACGGCCGCAAAGTGCCGTCTCGGACAACCATGGCACCGATTGGCACGGCCGCACCACATTATCTCCGATTGTATCTTCTTTGCCTTGACCACCTGTGGATTTCTCATTTCTCAATTTATGTTGATTATTAGAAGAGGTAATCAGGTGAAGATACAGCTCTTGCGAGGCATCTTGAAAGTGAGCAATAATGTACCAGATGGAAGGTTTTAGGAACGGGGTTGCAGATGGTGGAAGGCTTTGTCACTGATGGCAGAGCTGAGGATTGGAGGGTCTGCAAACTTATTTCACTTTGCAATGTCTAGGCTGAAGCCCTGTTGAGCCTTAGTGTGGTGAAGAGGGAATCTCTGTGGAGAGATACTAGATGAGCAAATATTGCTGCAGTGATCTTAAATAGCCATGTGATGGAACTGAGGAAAATGGCTGCTGCTATCAGAGCTAACTATGACAGAAATCCATGACTCTGTAACAGGGATAACAGACTTTTGTAAATTGACCCAGTGGCAGAAAGCTTTCACTTCAGCAATTGAAAGTAGTCCGGGAACAGTGATTCTTGCCAGGTTCACAGTTGGGGTTTTTTGTGATTAATTATAAAGCATGCCTCTTGGTTTAATTGAGAGGTTTAGGTTCCAGTCAGGCTACATTGACTCAAAATAATTAAATCCCTATGACAGATGGCATGCTTCTGACATTAATAAATGGGACATGGCGTGGCCATTATAAAGACATTGGAAAATCCTGCTGGAGTGGACACAGCTTAAACTGTTGCTCAGTTTTAAAATTAACAACAGACTGGATCCAAGCAACTAGAGACAGAACAGACTTAGAATCATAGAATTTACAGTGCAGAAGGAGGCCATTCAGCCCATTTGGTCTGCATCGACCCTTGGAAAGAGCTCCCTACTTAAGCCCACACCTCCATCCTATCCCCGTAACCCAGTAACCCCACCTAACCTTTTGGACACGAAGAGCAATTTAGCATGGCAAATCCACCTAACCTGCACATCTTTGGGTTGTGAGAGGAAACCGGAGCACCCGGAGAAAACCCACGCGGACACAGGGAGAATGTGCAGACTGCGCACAGACAGTGACCCACGCTGGGAATCGAACCTGGGACCCTGAAGCTGTGAAGCAACAGAGCTAACCATTGTGCGAGTGTGCTGCCTTGCATCAATACTATGCAAAATAATTGGCCATAACTTCCTGGCACCCCAGCGTCAGATCTGGCAGGGTTACTCTGAAAGACTGAGAAGGAAAGAAAACACGTCTAACTTCAGAGTAATTATTTTAAACACCCAGTCCGAGCCCTGCTCAGTACATCACCACCATCACCACCCCCCCCCTCCCCCCGACGCACCCCTACCCCACATTCCCACCCAAAAAAGTAGCCCACACCCCCCCTCCCCCAAGACCTGGCTCCACACTGGCCTGACTACCCCCAACCAAATTATACCCCTCCAACCCATCCCCGACCTGACCCGTCAATTCAAATGCCCTCTCCCCACCCAACCACTCCACAAATCCAATCACTCCCCCCGCCTGACCAGATCCCCCCCCCAATGTCTGAACCTACCAACCCCTGATGTCCAAACCCCCCACCCACCACCCTGATGTTCAGTTTCCCCCTCATTTCTGGATCCATTCCATGTCCAAATCCTCTGCATGTCCAGATCACCGTCCCGAGCAAGTTCCATAAATAGATGGCGTCTCCTCCTTCACTCTACTTCTTTTGCACTTTCCCACTGGAGGCGGAGACACACTTCACTCCTTTAATCTCACCTGGCTGGAGAGGTGTGACTGATCGCCAATCTGAGGAAGTTACAGGCCAATGGATGCTATTACATAAAATTACAAGAAATTTACAGAACACCAAGTGGTCATTTGGCCCAACTGGTATTTCCTGGAATAAAAACTAGAAATACTGAAATAAAATGTTATTGCAAACTGGGGGAACAACACCTCATCTTCTGATTAGGCACGTTATAGCTTTCTGGACCCAGTATTGAGTTCAACAACTTCAGACCATGAACTCTCTCCTTCATTTCAATTTTTCCCAACTCCCTCCCCACAGGGCCATCTGTAACGGGTTTTGCTTTCACAGACTGCTGACCCTTGTTCTCCTATTAATAATACATTCTGCTACCGTACCTCTATGGCATTATCAGCACCTTTTTTAGTCTTTGACACTACCATGCATACTTTGATAAAAGCAATTTGCTGCAGTCGCAAAAGACTTGTTAGGTGAATTGGACATTCTGAATTCTCCCCCAGTGTACCTGAACAGGCATCAGGGTGTGGCGACTAGGAGATTTTCACAGTAACTTCATTGTAGTGTTAATGTAAACCTTTTTATGACACTAATAAATATTATTATTATTAGATGCTGGAACTTGAGGCATGAAGAGAAAATTATGTAAGATCTTAGCAGGAATGACAGCATCTACTGTGAAGAGAGAACAGAGCTAACATATCAAGTCGGGATGACTCTTCGTCAGAGCATCCCCTTTGACTTGCGTCTGTTTCATCTTTGTCAATCTCTCCTGAGCCGCCACCTATCGCTGATGATCTACTATACTCCACCTTCTCCACTCCCCTATAAGGTATATAATCCATCACATTTGTGACCCTCTTGACCTCTGAAGACGTCATAAGGACTTGAAATGTTAATTCTGCTTTCCACAGATGCCTCCAGACCTGCTGAGTCTTTCCAGTATTTGCTGTTTGCATTTCAGATTTCCAGCATCTGCAGTAATGTGGTTTTATTATCCTCAACCATTCTACCCACTGGGAAAAATTCTGATGGAAAGGGGAGGATTATGTCCCCTTCCGTCATGACTGATAACCATTCCTGGGGCCATTATTATGGCTGCAGATACCCTATGCCCTCTATTACTACAGGTATAATTACCCTATGCCCTCTATTACGACAGGTATAGTTACCCTATGTCCTCTACTACTACAGGTACAGCTTCCCTGTGCATTCTTTACTACCAGGTATAGTAACCCTATGCCCTCTGTTACTACGTGAATAGTAACCCTATATCCTCTATTCCTACAGGTATAGTTACCCTACACCCTCTACTACTACGTATAGTTACCCAATGCCTTCTATTACTACAGGTATAGTTACTCTTTACAGGTATAGTTACCCTCTGCCTTCTATTATTACAGGTACAGTTATTGTGTGCCCTCTATTACTACAGGTATAGTTACTCTATGCCCTCTATTACTACATGTGTTGTTACCCTATGCCCTCTATTACTACAGGTGTAGTTACTCTATACAGGTATAGTTACCCTATGCCTTCTATTATTACAGGTACAGTTATTGTGTGCCCTCTATTACTACAGGTATAGTTACTCTATGCCCTCTATTACTACATGTGTTGTTACCCTATGCCCTCTATTACTACAGGTGTAGTTACTCTATACAGGTATAGTTACCCTATGCCTTCTATTATTACAGGTACAGTTATTGTGTGCCCTCTATTACAACAGTAGTTACCGTATGTACTCAATTACCACAGGTGTGCATTCCATTACTGCACGATTCCTGTATTATCCACTTCGCCTCTCGTTTACTTTTACATTAGTTACCAGTTCCCTTTTCATCTTTAGATAGCCCCTCACTCACAATCGAAGTGAAAGGAACAGCAAAAGGAATAGCGGGTTGCAAGTATCACGAAAAACAGCGGAGACTTCGACACGGTGGTTTCCCGTGTGCTGCCTACCCCTCTGTGCCGTGTCTGTTCTTATCTGTCATCTTAGTTTCGAGGGAATGTAAAGGAAGCCCCGGAGCAAACGAGATTCCTGTAAACAGGGGGCGCGGCCAGGGTTTTTTTTTAAGTGGGCGGAGCTGCTTCCGACGGGGAAGCAATGGACAGAGGGGTCGATGCAGGGGTGCCCCAAATTCCGCAATCGTTAACACCGCATTATCGACTTTCTCATCAGGTCACTGGGAGCGGGGTAAATTCAAAACGCACTAAACATTTGAACCAGAGTTTATTTCGGAGATGGCACGTTTGTGTCTTTGCGCAAGCTGTGCAGATATTGTAAAACCCCTGACAGCACATAGCTCACCATTGACTGCTGCTGCTGCTGCAGAGAGTCAGCAACACGGTCAGTCCTTGCTCCATATCCCCAACAGATAACCACAGCCCCAGATACTTTTCTTTATATCTCTGGTTTCGCATGCAAATGAGGAGTATCAGGTTTCTTACTGTCATTTTAAAAAAAATTGTGAAGTTCCATATATATAAAAAAAAAATCGCAGGTGCTTCTCAGTGATTTGCCAATCGCTCCCTTACCAGGGCTGCAGTTCTTCCCCACATCGACCTTTCCAATCTCCGTCGTTCCGGGTGCTTTTCTTCACACAAAAAAAGCCGCGCGGTTTACTTCAAGGTTTGCGGAGCTGATAAACAGGAAGTCGGATCTGTCACTGAACAGGAGAGGGTTACTCATTTACCTGCCGCCTGGAACAGCTCCAGCCTCGGGCGCAGTTCAGGGAAGATGTGCGGCTTTTTCTACCCGAGCCTGAGACGACTTTAGTAAACGGCTGTGTGGCTGGGTGCATCGTTCTGGTTGCCGCCTTGAGATCAGCCTAGGCAGCGGGCTCCTCGGTGAGTGAGTCCCATTCATTGCTCAGAGGCACTTATCCACTGTCCAGCCCCAGCACACCCAGTGACAGGCTGCAAACTGCACCTCAGTCGCATTTTCCTCCCCACAAGATAACCGATTTCGGTAAGTTGGACAATTCCCCACATTGACGAACGGCTATGATGTAAAACCAGCCAAATTGTAAAATCTTTTCACAGACTGGACAGGTTCAAAGATGAGACAGAATTTGGACGTCGAGCCCGTAAAGGTCAGTTACGATTTAATTAATATATATATATATGTGTGTGTATGTGTTAAAACAACTATAAGTTTAAGTGTAGGCGGTTTGATTGAACACTTAATAAAATATCCTTCTAATTTCCCTACTCATTCTGGAAGTAGAGCGCCTGGGGTGCTGCTGCCCCTGTCTCGGTGGTCAGTTGTCATGTGGGGCCATGAAGGGCCGAATGGCCGCTTTCTATTCTGACTGACAAGTGAGAACCTGTTTTTTTTTTGTGTTCCGCCTAAGTGTCAACTAAGGGGGTCATGCTTCTAAGTCTTGGGTACAAACCCCACTCCATAACTTGGGCAAATTATCTAGGTCGAGGTATCAATTTATTACTGGGGGAGGTTGCTGGCGGGGCTGCCGCTGATTATATTGAAATTATACTGAGGCCCAGTGTGCTCCTGCAAATAAACTCAATGATTCAAGAGAACTGTTTGGGTTGGGTTGGGGGTTGGGGGGGGGGGGGGGTTCTCTCCTGCTTCCTTTGCTAACCTCAACCACCATTACTAAAACAGAAATGGTCATTTGCCTCCTTGCTGTTTGCAGGCGCAAATTTGCAGCTGCATTTGTCTACATGACGCCAGTTACTGCGCTTTAAAACAAAATATTGACTGTTAAATGCTTCGGAAGGTCTCGAGGATGTGAAAGTCGCTTTCTGCATGTAACTTCTTCTTTCTAGAACAGTCAGTACTGAACGCTGAGGTTATATATATCTTCAGATGCAAATCTAACCCCTTTGGTAACATGCTCAATGCGGTGGAGCCAACTTTTGTCTGTCATTCATCTTCATTTGACTCAGCATATCATCAACATTCTCATTAGACACACATGGAAGTGGATGCACAGAATGCAGTATTTGAGAGGATTTTACGGCCAAAATATTATTTGAGGGGTATGGTCGTTATTGTGACCATACTTTTGCAGCAACTAATGCATTTGTACCGCGTTGCAATCAGTGGTGAGGGTGGTGCAATTTATTTTTGTGGTACCAAGCAGACTTGCATCAATTCCTTGGGGGAAGGCAGCATTGAGGGCCACGGTTTTATTTTTCTTTGTTCACTCATGGGATATGGGTCAGTGGTAGAGCTAGTATTGGTTGCCCATCCCAATTGCCCTTTAACTGAGCTGCTGTTAATATGCAACCACGGTGCTGTGGGTCCAAAGTCACACATAGGCAAGACTGAATAAGGTTGGGAGATCTCCCTTCCTTAAGGGTGGTTAGAGAACTAGATGGATCCCTTATGATAGTTAATGGTCGCCATTGCTGAGACTAGCTTTCTATTCCAGTTTTTTTATTAATTGAATTTAAATTCCACTAGCTGCTCTGGATTGATATTACCAAAGCTGATATTGTGCCAGCTGCTAATGCTATTTGCCAATGTATAAACAGCAGTTATGTGCAAAGGTAGAAGGGAAACTTTCAACCATATTGAATAAACATATGAGCACAAGGCTTCTTATAGGTAATCCAGTGATTCAGTGCCAATATCCATTCTGAAATATTTAAAGAAAAACAAACCCATGGTTTTATTTAACTATTGGTTCTATTTCTGGAAAAACTGAGAACCTCAAGGAAGAAGTTGTAAAAAAAACAGTACGTACGTTGCAGCAAGGAGGTTATGCAGACTTTTTGATGATATTTCATTAGTGAAATATTTTGTGGACGAAGGAACTGTTTCTGAATATGCCTTCAAGAAAATATCTTCACTGGTTTCTCTTTACACGCCCTTTTAATAAGGAATTTAGAAGGCGGGATACTGGCTTAATTCCTTCATATTTACTTTCAACACAGATTTATGGTAGGGTGGTTAGTAATACCATTGCAGTGTAGCAAAATCTGTTTATTTCTTCCTCCCCCAGCAATACAGATTATTTGAATCCATGGCTTTGTGACTAGACATTAAACATTTCATCCTTTGAATTCCAGAACTATGAAAAAAAGCATTTTAAGAAAAGAATGCAGCCAAATCTGCTCTGAGACTAAACAAATGAGTGCGTGCACCTGATATTCCAAGCAATTTGCCTGCATGCGTTACAAACAGCAAACATAAATATCCCTTTTGTTACTTTTCTGAACAATCATTTTTCTTGCAGGAGCAAATTCCACGGTGCACTGATTAATGCAATGGATTCTGATGCAAGGTGAAGGATAAACATAATTTAGACCTAAAGAGTGAAGAAGAAATTAAATATTTGGATATGCTCCACTGAATGATGGACAAATCGCTATGAGGAAGGAAGACTTAAAGAATAACATGACAGGTTAAGTGATTAAAATATTGGAAAATAAGACATGAAAAACTATCTGTGTATCGAAAAACTATCTGTGTATCGTTTAAATGTATCAGAAATTTAGTTGCTCACTCATAGCTTAAAGACAAAATTTAGAATTCTCGAAGATTCACTCAATGAAGAGGTGATTTATAAATCAAATCCTGGTAATCATTTATATTAAAATAGCCACACAAGTACTATCAAGGGAGTAAGCTGCTTCAACACCTGCATGTTTTCTATTGCTAATGACTAAATATAAATACCATAAATGCAGAAAATAGAAAGCCAACCATCTCGTGGGCTCAAAACTGTTTGTATTGCAATTAAAAACCAGTGCAAATCAGATGGTGCAGAATCAGCTAAAGAGGAAAGGAGGACAAAGGGCCAGAACAATAGCTTGGAACTGCTATCAGGAACTGCAAGATACACAGATCCGCTCAGTGACAGAATGCTGAACAGTAACATACAACCAAATTGTAGTGAGTCAGAGGAGAAGATTGAATCTGAAGCTGCTATAACCAAACTTGGTGGGAATGAGGAAAGTAGTGTAAGCAGAGCCGCTGCAGTAGCTCCAGGTAATGTGACCAAGCTTAACTTTGTGAAATCCTAGTAAAATAATGTGTGCGGCAGCCTTCAATCTCATAAGATGATGGTTTGCGCTGTGGTTGTCAACTCTTTGTTAAAAATTGCTTCATGGCTCAGGAGCTCCACTCTGCCATGACAGTCTCTGCTGCATTTACAGCAGAGGGGCACAGTGGGCTGAGAAGTTGCATTATTTGCTGGCCTCTGTTTTCTCGGGGTCTGCTTCTTGGCCAGCTGAGCTTTGCATTTCTACTTGTCACTTCCAATGCCCTTCCAGACAGCTAGTCACATGGAAAATGTCAGGAGGGGAGAAATAATAATGTTGCCTTGAAAGGAAAGGTACTGATCTGGAAAAAGTAACATTTATTTTCATTGTGTTAATCAACCTCCATTGTTGATTCAGAGTGGTGATGAGATGCATTGGGTTCAGAAAGTATACAACTTGGATGCTGATTCTCATAAACAAGTTTATACATTAGGTATAAAGAATTGAACAGCTAACATAATCAAAATGTAAAGTAATTGTAACATGATTGTTGATGGGCATACAAAATGGACTCAAATTGATTGGTTATTTGTTTTTGCTGCTATATTTAATAAATTAGCAGCATTTTTTGCTTATAAATATAAACAATATTTTAGAAGTGCTGTAAATAACCTACACTCATATCTTATTTTGAAAAATAATTACTTTCATTTTTATGTACTTAACGGGACACAAATGTGCTAATTTAATTTCAGAAATGAGCTAATGTATCAGACAAAATTGGTAATTTATTTGAATATCCTTTCTCAAAGTAACTGGGGTAACCTAAAATAATGATGTGACCATGTCTATGAGTAAATCTCACAGTCGGGTAAATTCAGTGATCCTGTCCTTCCAATGGAGAGCCAGAATGAAGGCCAGAGAATCATTGCTGAAATTATGACTAATATTGGCAGAGTTAATAATAGGCAGCTCTGTGTTTCTTAATGGCATTCATTAAAGATACAATTAGGGACAGGATATTCTGCAATGCCCAATTGTTTTCCGTATCCATTTTTTAATTTCACCACGTACGTTCACAATTCGGGATAAGCAACAACACACGTTCAATCGTCTGAGAAGTGTTTTATGCTTGATTTGTTGACTTCGATCACCTTGTTGAGAACTAATTGACTAGAAAACAGGAATTAACACAGCTTATGCTTAATTATTGATCAGCGAAGGCAGAGAAATAATTCCTTAATCAAAATCTCTTATCTATTTTTGCCTGCTTCAAATAGCTTTGTCTTGATGTAGTTTCTAAGTTAGCAAGGCCTTCAAATCAAGGCTGGTGCAAGTAATACATGGTGAATTGTCAAACTTCCTGGATTGTCCAGGGGCTTTTTCGTATTGAAGATTGATCTTCTGGGTGGTGCTGCAAGAAACTAGGGATGAAAAGAAAATCCTGTTTGCCTGGCGATGGCTGCCACAGTGTTTGGAGTAATGCCATTTATATTTTACCGGCTCCTTTTTGACTCGGTGCATTGGCTTGAAAAAGCAGCTCAGAGGGCATCTGTGCAGGTGTGACTAATCTGCTGACAGAACAGAGAGGTTACAGTAGTAAAATCCATTGTGGATGTTTAGTAGCACCATTGCAGCTTCAATAGTTTTGAATTTGGAAAGTGCTCCAGCAACAGGATGTTTTAAAATTATTTTCAGGGGCATGGGCATTGCTGGCTAGAACAGCATTTAGTGCTTATCCCTGAGAAGGTGGTGGTGAGCCACCTTCTTAAACTGCTGCAGTCCCTGTGGCGTGGGTACACCAACCATGCTATTAGGGAGGGAGTTCCAGGATTTTGACTAGGCCACAGTGAATGATAGTTCCAAGTCAGATTGTGTGTGGTTTGGAAAGAAACTTGCAGGTGGTGGTATTGTCATCCATTTTCTGCCCATGTCATTCAAGGTGGTAGAGGTTGCTGGTTTTGGTGCTGTCGAAGGATCCTTGGTGATTTGCTGAAGTGCATCATGTGGATGGTGCACATTGTGGAGGGACTGAATGTTGGAGGTGATGGATGGGGTGCCAATCAGTTGGGGTACTTTGTCCTGGATGGTTCAGACGTCTTGAATGTTGTTGGAGCTGCACTTGCCCAGTCAAGTGGAGAGTCTTCATCACACTCTTGACGTGTGCCTTGTAGATGGTGGACATTCTGTAGTGAGTCATGAGATAATTTACTTGCCACAGAATTCCCAGCCTCTAACCACGAAGCTTACAACGTTGTCAGAACAACCACAGCCCAAATTTCTCTCTGACAGTGACTTCATCTCATTTACTCTCTTTGCCCATTGACATAAACTATGAATGGCACAAAACCCACACATTATTTGTGCTGCCTATGCTGCTGAAGCTACCTCAATTGTGTCCCTTAGAACTTGCCATCTCCCTTGATAGAAAAAATATTTTCCTTTCAACAGTTTTCCACTCTACCGACATCAATGCTTCCAACAAACTACTGGTCTTTATGCAATAAAAATATTTTTTATCACATTTTCTGCACCTGTTTCTCCATTCCTTATTTTACTGTTTTCCAATTGCATCAATGCTCTTCCAGTCATGTAGCACCAAGGATCTCTTCCAGTTTTGTAGCACCAAGGATCTATCAACAATTTCAGCAAGTCCCCAGGAAATTGTTAATGTTTGCGAGGAATCCTAAGGACTGTGTCATATTTGTGTGGGAGAAAGATTGTTTTGATGGCTTTGTACAAAAATATCATAAATACTTAGGGAATCAACGGACAAGATCCTCCATTTGGGAGACAATGGGCTGAATTTTCCGCCATCAGGATTCTCCATTTTGGTGGCAGCCCGGGGTTTTCCCGATGACATGGGGCTGCCCCACAGTGGGAAACCCCATTGACCAGCCGGCAAAACGGAGAATCCTGATGGCGTGCCACATCAGTGGGACGGAGAAATCCATTCTATGTACTCGCACTGTAGCTGAATTGCATATGATTGGGAGCTCAAGTCAGGAAGTGATTCCCAATCCTTAGCTGTGCAGATTTATGCAGGGCAAGGGTTGCATACATTCATAGAATCATAGAATCCCTACAGTGCAGAAGGAAGCCATTCAGCCCATCAAGTCTGCACCGGCCCTTTGAATGAATATTTTGCCCGTGTCTATTCCGCCATCCAGCCTGTCATATCCCAGTAACCTATACTCCACCTTCCTGGTCCCTAAGGAGCAATTTACCATGGCCAATCCACCTAACCTGCACGTCTTTGGACTGTGGGAGGAAACCAGAGCAACCGGAGGAAATTCACGCAGACATGGGGGAACGTACAAACTCCACACAGACAGTGACCCCAGGCCGGAATTGAATCCAGGTCCCTGGTGCTGTGAGGCAGCAGTGCTAAACATTGCCATCTTGATGACCCTGGGGAATCCTGAGGAAATCCTGCCATTGGTCTGCCATTTTGAGCAGACCACCCCCAGATTTATGGTCCTCCTCTCTTCTCCCCCCCCCCCCCATAGGGGGGTGACCCGAACTGCCCCCCAACATAAACCCCCTAAATAAAGAACCCACCTCTCACAGCTGCCCCATGTAAATAAAGAGACTCCCCACAGAGACCCCTTAAGGCGAGAGACCCCTGTCAGCAAGCCCCAGAAGAGAGGCCTCTGTCTGGGAGCTAGGGAGCAGTCCAGACAGAGGCAAGGGAAAACAAAACCACAGCTTTAACACTCGCCTGGGGGATTTGACCGGCTGGCTCAGATACAGGAATTGGCACCTTCAATTCTTGGAAAAAGAAAACCAGTCAGCTGGGTTTAAACCCTATCCGATCTTTGATCTGCAAGGGGTTGTGGGGCTGTTTAGCACAGGGCTAAATCGCTGGCTTTGAAAGCAGACCAGGCAGGCCAGCAGCACGGTTCGATTCCCGTAACAGCCTTCCCGAACAGGCGCCGGAATGTGGCGACTAGGGACTTTTCACAGTAACTTCATTAGAAGCCTACTTGTGACAATAAGCAATTTTCATTTCATTTCATTTTCATTTCTTTTCATTTCATTCATTCATTTCTCATCGATACTGATTTTACTAGGCTGCGATTGACAGCTTCCACACCTCCAGAGTTAAGTGCTGTCAGTTTGTAGCTGACCGCTTCAAAGTCACTCAACAATGAAGGGAGGTGATTGGAAAGCACTTAATTCTGGTCCAGAAGCTGTCAATTAAAACTTGATATTTATAAACATTGAGGCTACACCGCTTCAAAGTTACTCAACCGGGAAGGAAGATGAATGGAACAATGCTGACAGCTGGCTGGCTGGGGGGGGGGGGGGGGGGGGGGGGAGCTGTCAATCACAGCCTAGTAAAATCAATATCAAAGAGAAATGAATGCAGGGCTTGCAGATCAAAGGTCTGAGGGGGTTTAAATCCAGCTGACTGTTTTTCTCTTTCTAGGAATTGACAGATGCTGTTTCCTGTGCCTGAGCCAGCAGTTGTATGGCACAGGTGAGTGTTAAAGCAGTGATGTTTTTTTCACTGCCTCTGTGTGGACTGCCCTCTAGCCTCAAGACATGAGTCTGTCTTCTGACAGCTTCCTGACAGATGTCTCTCTTCTGGGGTCTCTGTGGATGTCTCTTTATTTTGGGGGCTTCTGTTGGGGGGGCCTCTGGTGGGTAGGTATGGTTGGCCTAGGGTGGGCAGGTCTAGCATTGTGGGGGGTGAGGGTGGCACTCCAATGGACTTTGCGTGCACCTCCATAAAAGGGTTACTCCACGCAGGCAAAGAGAATATGGTGCCCGGCCCATGAAGTGGATGCATTAATGACCCATTTACAACTGTCTGCTGGTGTGGGGCGCAAACCTCGATCCCGACGCCAATGGGGGGGCAGAGCATCAAAAGCGATTGCACCCCCCGACAGACCATCAAAAGCGATTGCAACCCACCCCCACCCCCACCTCCACCTCCACCTCCTCGCCCCTGGCGGCAATATCATTTTCTCCCCAACACTAGATTCTCCGCCTCATTGGTAACTTCACTACCAGTGGCATGAGCCAGATAATTCAGCCCAACATGTTTACAGTTTTACTGTTTTCATACATGTTCTAATGGGTGTTTGCAGAGCAATATTGACATGGTTCTGGAACAGATCGATGAGTAAAGCAAAACAATAGATTGAAAGAAAAACTGTAACCTATGCAAAAGTAAAAGAATGACTGCTCAAAATATAATGAATCAATAATTGATTTGTTGCAACAGATAAGCACCAAATTAATATTCCATTCTTTTCTCTGGCTTTGATGCGAGACACAAAGATAAGTGGCATTTAGGTGAAGTATAAAATTACAAAGAGGTACGGCATAGCACAATGGTTAGAACTACTGCCTCACAGTGCCAGGGGCCCAGGTTTGAATCCGATCTTGGGTGATTGTCTGTGTGGAGTTTGCATGTCCTCCCCGTGTCTGCATGGGTTTCTCGGCACCTGGAAGGACCCCGTGGCGTAGAAGTTCAAGGCGTCCATTACTTTGACAGCCACCGGGAGCGGTTGTCCTCTCCCATTCCCCGTGGTGCCAGGTGTGCCATGATCTGGCAGATATGTCGCACTGTCTCCCTGCTCAGCCGGAGTCTTCGGCATGCCCGGTCCAGCAGCTCCTCCAATGAGAGGTGATTCCGGTACATACAAGGCCACCTGCGATGCCTCCTTGACACCTCCTCCCCCTCGGCGTATTGGGCGGCTCTCTCTTCATCTTGGGTGGCTGCCTCCTGTCCCTCTGGGGCATGCTCCGATGCTGCATGCACAGCTGTTGCAGCTTCCTCCTCCTTGAGTAGTGCCCACTCTGCAGCCATAGGGCAGCCTCCAGGGCTGAAGCAATCAGCAGAAAGGCTCCCATTGCTGGTTGAATTCCAATATCCATTGTCTGCAGGGGATGAAAGGCCGACGTGTTAGCGTGGTGCATACCCCCATGCCCAACCAGGTCCACAGGTTACATGGTGGCCGCAGTTGGCACTGTGGGCTCTGCTCCTGCATGTCCCTCTTTCCCCGTACCCCTGGCCCTGTCAGTGGCCGGCACTGTGGGGGCCTCTGGCCCTAGCGCCCTCCCTGATTCCAGGGATACTGTCAGCTGGCGCTGCCCTTGCCAGGGGTATGCACCCCGGCACCCCATAGGGGCTCCAATGGGTGTTGCCCTGGTGGGCCGACGGCAGTGGCGGCCGGGTGAGGGGTTTGTGTGACAGAGGTATGGGGATGGGGGGTGTGGAGGGTACCCATACGACCGGTCTCTGCAGAACCAAAGACCGAGGTGGGTGCTCAGTGGGTGCGCAGCAAGGTGGCTGCGGTAATAATGGTCTGTCCTGGGCACCGCCCCAGTCGCATGGGTGGGTCACCCTGGTCACTCGGCCTGTGCCCCATCACCCCCCCCCCCCCCCCCCTCTGCCGATCCTGGCAGGGCACTCCCACCTCAGGCAGCCTGGCCCGTGTCCGGCCCGGCAGCCCAAAGTAGCTCCTCTCTGAGCCCTACCTCCTCTCCCTTTCTAAAGCTCTTTCACTGAATGTTGCAGTTTCTTTATTTCTTTGCCAGCCCCCTTCCCCCCCTCCCCATTTAAAACAGGTTGATAAAACTATAAATTACTCACAATTTACTCACCAAAAATATCTTTAACTGGCGGTGAGCATGTTTCTGCCCCTTCCCCATACTGCTGTGGTCAACTTAAGTCTCCTCCAACGAAAGAGAAAATGCTGGAAAATCTCAGCAAGTCTGGCAGCATCTGTAGGGAGAGAAAAGAGCTAACGTTTCGAGTTCGATGACTCTTTGTCAAAGTTGGTCATCGGACTCGAAACGTTAGCTCTTTTGTCTCCCTACAGATACCGCCAGACTTGCTGAGATTTTCCAGCATTTTCTCTTTCGTTTCAGATTCCAGCATCCGCAGTAATTTGCTTTTATCCAGTGGTTAAGTCTCCTCCAGCGTGCTTGCTTTTGCTGGGTGTGTACTCATTTTGGGCTATATAATTTTGCTACCCTTCTCGCTCGGTAAGGCTGCAGTGTACCTTTGGTACATTGAGTCTGCTTAGTGTCCAATGAGGTGACAAAAATTAGTTCTCAGTGATTGTCACCATGTTTCTTGTTCCAATGTTCATTACCTAACCAAATAGCACGTTTATCTATATTAACATCAATTTGCTATTTAATTGGCAATCCACTTGGGTGATCCAGATCACTTTGAATGTTATTACCCACAATAGCACCTATTCTTTCTCAGGAAATTAATGAAATTCAACATGTCCACATTGATTCTTACCAACTTTTACAGATACACCATAGAAAGCATCCTATCTGGCTGCATCACAGTCTGGTATGGCAACTGCTCGGCCCACGACCATAAGAAACTAAAGAGAGTCATGAACACAGTCCAGTCCATCATGCAAACCCGCTTCCCATTCATTGACTCTGACTGTACCGCCCGCTGCCTTGAGAAAGCGGGCAGCATAATCAATGACCCCTCCCACCCGGCTTCTTCACTCTTCCAACTTCTTCCATCGGGCAGGAGATACAAATTCTGAGAGCACGCTCTAACCGATTCAAAAACAGCTTATTCCCCGATGTTACCAGACTCCTAAATGACTGATCTGATCTCTTCACACATCTTCTCGACTGAGTAGTACTACGCTCCTGTATGCCTAATCCTATGCCCGTGTCTATGTATTTACATCTGCTTGACCTATGTTTTTTCATGTATGGAATGATCTGTCTGGTCTGTAAGAAGAACAATATTTTTCACTGTACCTCGGTACACGTGACAATAAACAAATCCAAATCCCTTCTCAATACAGATCATTAAAACACTGATTCTAGTATCATTAGAAAGAAAAATCATATGACTAGAAGTAACCTGCTCGATATCGCTTAGATGGTTCATATGATACAGGGGTCTCTGAGCGGAATATCAATAATCATTGTTTTCCAGATAAAGGTACTCAATTTGTTGCCAGTTTATGCTTCCCATTGATTAATTGCCCATCAATCCAGAGCTAATTTGTTTATTTTGTGAGGCTTATTCTTCTCTAATAACTTGTTATGCAGAACCTGTTGAACTCCTTCAGGCAGCACACGTCTCCTATTTTAGTTTCCGCTTCAAAGAATTTTTCTGACTTGCACGGTCTTTGTGAAGAAAACTGACGTGTAACCAATGGAAAATCTCATCTATTGACATGCATGTCAGAAAATCATGGGAAGTGTCTACAATTTTCCGATCTGCACACTGAGGATCTCTGGAAAATTTAGATCTTAATGTCAATTATTGATCATTTTGTGCTACGGATTCATGCCCATTGGGAATTAGCTTGATAATCACTGAAGTTTCTTATTTAGGACTATAACAGCAATGAGAAAGATTCGAGGTAATTTTTTTTGGTTTTGAATACTGTGAAATTATCCAGTTGATGCCTAAGATTTTCTGTCCATTAAAGGGAATAGGTGCTAAATCACCAGTTGGCTTTGTGATTTTAAAAAAAATTCATGGAATGTGGGAGTCATCAACAAGATCCATCCCTAATTGTTCTTGAGAAGGTGGCGGTGAACCACTCTGGTAGCTTACCTGTGAAGCACTTTGCAACATTTTATTACATTAAAGGTGCAATATAAATACGTTGTTGTTTGTTGTTAAGCGCTTTGAGGTATGCACAGCTAACGAAAGGTCCTATATAAATGATATCTGTGTAATTTTGATACCTGTTGGAGGCAAATAGATTTGTGCATGTATAAAGCAGGAAAGTCAAACATCACTGTCAATTAGGCAAGCAAAAGGCAACATTATACTGCATGACTGGTCTGAGTCTGTTTGTGTGAAATATGCACCGCAGTTGGCAAGATCTGAATCATGCTTTAGGCTATGACTTGCATTCTGCACGTCAGTAGAAAGCTCTGGGGTATGTGCACATACGTAGAGCTGCATTCTCACAATAGTTATTCTTCAGAGTTCGAAAAGTGGGCTGTGGCTTCCATTCTCTCAGCTTTGTTTTGAATGAACATGAAAGCTGAAGGGCATAGGCTGGTGTTAGCCTGACAAGGAGCAGAAGGAAAGGGTGAAAACTGGGCACACCAATTAAATCTGCTTTAACTGGAGGCTAAAGAAAATGAGCACCAGTGCCATTTTAGATCAGCTGGATAGATGCTATGTATGATGAGGAAAATAATGTCACGTTGCAACTGTGCACGCACATGGCAGAGGAAAAACAGAGACAGTGACTGCATGACATCTGGATGACTGGAGAATTTGCAACAAATATCGCCCAGATTTGTGAAGGTACAAGAACCAGTCCATCTGTAATATTAAGCTCATTCCTAAATGTAATCATCAGGGTGACACAGATAATTTTTAATGAGCATTTGAATTGTTAGCAAGACAGGAACTGTGAAACCTTGGTGGAGGAATTTGTGTCATTACTCATACTTTCATTTTGAACCTGAATCCTGTAGGGGAATGCATCACTGTGAAAAGTACAGTCATTAATGATTGCAACCTGATTCCTGAAACTTACAGGACTACATTTAGGTCATTGTATAATTTATTTAGCTGTAAATTAAAATATTTGGCTCTGGAAAATATTTGTATCTCCAATACTTCCCTTCCCTTCCATGATCTTTCTATTTCAATTTCTGGGGATGGACTGTCTGTTACAAATTCACTGAATCCCACAGCTACAGCTCTTCACACCCCACATCCTGTAAGGACTCCACCCCATTTGCCCAGTTCCTTCGTCTCTATTCCATTCTGATGATGCTACTTTCCAAGATAGTGCTACTGACCTGTCTATGTTCTTCCTTAATCATAGTTTCCCACCCATAGTAGTTGACAGGGCTCTCAACGTGTCCAACCCATCTTCTGCACTTCTGTTGTCACCTCTTTCCTCCATCCCAGCTTGAGGATAGGTTCCCCCTTGCCCTCACTTTTCACCCCACCAGCCTCCGCATTCAAAGAATTGTCTGCCATTTCTGTCAACTCCAGCTTGATGCCACAACACATCTTCCTCTCACTCCTCCAGGCAGCATTTCATAAGGACTGTTCCCTCCAGGATATCCTGCTCCACTCCTCCATCACCCCCCCCCCCCCCCCCCAACATCGCACCCTCTTCCCACAGCACCTTCCCATGCAATCACAGAAGGTGCAATACCTGCCCCTTTACCTCCTCCCTGCTCACTATCACTGCTTTTGCTGCTCTAAATGCGGTCTTCTCTACATTGGAGAGACTAAACGCAGACTGGGTGACCGCTTAGCAGAACACCTCCAATCCGTCCGCAAGCAAAATCCAGACCATCCTGTCACTTGCCATTTCAACTCACTATCCTGGTCTCACATCCACATGTCCGTTCTTGACTTGCTGCAATGTTCCAGTGAAGCACTGTGCAAGCTGGAGGAACAGCACCTTATCTTCCGATTAGGTGCATTACAGTCTTCCGCACTTAATATTGAGTTCAATAACTTCAGACTGTGAACTCACTCCTCCACTTTCATCCCATTTTTATTTCTATCAATTTATTTTCATTTCTTCCATAATTCCCCCCCCCCCCCCACTCCACTTGGGCCAACTGTTCCTAGTTGTCCCTTGACATACTTAACTTTGTTCTGCCCATCACACATTCTAATCTCTTTATGTGCCACTATTAGCACCCTTCCTGGCCTAATCGCCTCCCTTTACATTCCTTTTGTCTTTTGTCCTTGACATCTTTGTCAATCTCCACCTATCACTGGTCCCTTATCAAGCTCCACTGCTGCATGCCCCCCCCCCCTCCCCCCTCACTACAGTATAAATCTGACCTCTTTTCCAGTTCCCTCTAGCTTTGACAAAGTCATCCAGACTCAAAATGTTAGCTCCCTTTTCCCTCCACATATGCTGTCAGACGTGCTGAGATTGTCCAGTATTTGTGTTACATGTGGAAGCTATACTTGGGGAAGAGAAGTAATCTCCTTGTAGAGACCAATACATTTTCAAAAGTATGAATTGACCAAAGGACATATTTCACTTCCCCTTTCAATCCCCAATTCTGACCTGCCATAGCCACTTGCAAAAATATGGGAGCTCTCTGTCTGACCTACAATCAATTGCTGTCATCGTTCCTAGAAACACGGAAAATAGGAGCAGGAGGAGGCTATTCGACCCTTTGAGCCTGCTCTGCCATTCATTATGGCCCAGGCTGATCATCAAACTCCATATCCTGATCCTGTCTTTCCCTCCCATATCATTTGATCCCTTTCGCCTAAGAGCTACATCTAGCTGCTTCTTGAAAACATACAGTTTGTGACCTCAACTGCTTTCTGTGGTAGCAAATTCCACAGGCCAACCACTCTCTAGGTGAAGAAATTTCTCCTCATCTCAGTCCTAAAGGTGTACCTGGTATCCTCAGACTGTGGCCCCTGTTTATGGACATCCCCACCATCGGGAACCTTCCTGCATCTACTCTGTCTAGTCCTGCAAGCATTTTATAGGTTTCAATGAGATTCCCCCTCATTCTTCTGAACTTCAGCAAATACAGAAAATCCTAACCAACTTAACCTCTCCTTGTACATCAGTCCTGTCACCCCAGGACTCAGTCTGGTAAAACTTCCCTGCATTCCTCTATGGCAAGAACATCCTTCCTCAGATAAGGAGATCAAAACTGCACACAATACTCCAGGTGTGGCCTCACCAAGGCCCTGTATAATTGCAGCAAGACATCCCTGCTCTTGTACTCAAATCCATTCGCTAGGAAGGCCAACATACCATTTACATTCTTTACCGCTTGTTCCACCTGCATGCTTACCTTCAGCGACTGGTGTACGAGGATACCGAGGTCTCATTGCACATGCCCCTCTCCGAATTTATAGCCATTTGGATAATCTGCCTTCCCATTTTTGCTACCAAAGTGGATAGTCTCACATTTATCCAAATTATGCTGGATCTGCCATTTATTTGCCCACTCACTCAACTTGTCCAAATCACAACTTGCCCTCTACCCAGCTTTGTGTCATCTGCCAAATTTGGAGATTTTGTATTTAGTTCCCTCTTCTAAATCATTAATATGTATGTGACAAACTGGGGTCCCAGCACCGATCCCTGCGGTACCACTAGTCACTGCCCGCAATTTGGAAAAAAGACCTGTTAATTCCTACTGTTTGTTTCCTGTCTACTAACTAGTTTTCTGTACATCTCAGTACACTACCCTTAATCCCATGTGCTTTAATTTTACATGCTGACCTCTTATTGAAAGCCTTTTGAAAGTCCAAATAAATCATAACCACTGGTTCCCCTTCATCAACCAAACTAGTTGCACCCTCAAAACATCCAGTAGATTTTTCACGCGTCATTTTCCTTTCATGTATCCAGGCTGACTCTGTCCAATCCTGCAACTGTTTTCCAAGTGCTGCGTGACAAAATCCTTGATAATGGAGTCTAGAATTTTCCCTACTACTGATGTCAGGCTTACTGGTCTTTAATTCCCTGTTTTCTCTACCTCCCTTTTTAAACAGTAGAGTTAAATTACCCACCCTTCAATCTGTAGGAACTGTTCCAGAGTTCATTAACTCTTGGAAGATGACCACCAATGCATCCACCATTTTTGAGCCACTTCCTTATGTACTCTGGGATCTAGATTATCAGGCTCTGGGGAATTATCGGCCCTCAGTCGCCCCATCAAATTCCCAAATAGGATTTTTCTACTAATACTGTGAGGGACCTCCATTTATCCTTGCCTATCTTTTTCTTTTCACATATCTATAGAAATGTTTACAGTCGGTTTATGTTCCCCACAAGCTTACTCTCTAACTTTAGTTTCTCCTTCTTAATCAATCCCTTGGTCCTTCTTTGCTGAATTCTAAACTGCTCCCAATCCTCAGATCTGACCATTTTCTTGGTAAATTTCTCAGTACACTACCCTTCTTCCTTGGCTTCTTCCTTGGATCTAATATTATCTAAAATTTCCTGTTGTGCCGGACAGGAATAAACAATTAGAACATAGAACATAGAACAGTACAGCACAGAACAGGCCCTTCGGCCCTCGATGTTGTGCCGAGCAATGATCACCCTACTTAAACCCACGTAACCCATATCCCCAACAATCCCCCCATTAACCTTACACTACGGGCAATTTAGAATGGCCAATCCACCTAACCCGCACATCTTTGGATCACAGTTCACTCAGGCACTCCTTAAATATTTGCCATTGCCTATCCACTGTCATACCTTTAAGTAATGTTTCCTACTCCACCATAGCCAACTCGCACCTCATATCTTTGTAATTTCCTTTATTTGGATTCAGGACCCTAGACTCCGAATCAACTTGCGTCACTCTCCACCTTGATGAAGAATATATGGTCGTTGATTGCCAAGTGGCCTTGCAAACTAGATTGCCAATGATTCATTTCTCATTGCACAATGCACAATCGAGGATGGCCTGATTTCCAGTTGGTTCCTCACCGTATTGATCCAGAAAACCATCCCATACACACTGCAGGAATTCCTCCTCTGTGGTATTGTCTAATTTAATTTGCGCAATCTATACCCAGATTAAAGTCACCCATAATTACAGATGTACCTTCATCAAAAGTATCTCTAATTTCCTGTTTAATGCCATTCTCAACATTACTACAGTTTTTGGTCTATATACAACCCCCACTAAGATCTTTTTGCCCCTTTGTGATTCTCAGCTCTACCCAAACAAATTCCACATTATTGGAGCTAAGGGGCTGGATTCTCTGTTTTGGAGACAAAGTCACCATGCAGGCGTGAAAACTGTGGTCCTTTACACCAGGAAAACTGGTGTCAAAAGGCCACCGATTCCTCGTTTTACTGGGGGCTAGCAGGGAGCTGGTGTAGAACTTGTAGCTCTAGATGCCAATACAGCCCCCAGCATTTCCGGTTCAGCGGCCACGCAGTGCTCCATGGCGGACTCAGCCTGCGGACCTGGACCGTCAAAGTAGTGCCCCCTTCGACTGCTCACGCGGACCCTCCCCCGACTGTGGCGCCGCCGGACTGAGTTCGCAGCCGCCACATGAGGATCCCGGACAGCGTGAGCACACTTAAACCACGACCTCGGGAATTCGGCCGGTGGGCAACGGAGCATCGTGGGGCGGACCTCAGGCAATGTCCTGAGGCGGTGGATGCTCGGTGCGGGAGTACACCGCTTTTCAGGGGGCGGAGAATTAAGATATCGCCACCGCTCCCGATTTCGCTCCCAAAACTGATTCTCCGCCCCGTTGCCGAATGTGATTTTGGCGTCAGGGAGCAGAAAATCCAGCCCAATATCTTTCCTCTCTATTACGTTAATTTCTCCTTCAACCAGCAGTGCGACTCCACCACCTTTTCCATTTTTATCTGTCCTTCCTAAATACTGAATAAAAATGAATGTTCAGTTCCTATCCCTGATCACCCTGCAGCCATGTCTCCGTAATCTTGATTATATCATGCCAATTTACATCTATGCGATTAATTCATTCACTTTATTGCGAATGCTCCGCATATTAAGGCACAAAGTCTTGAGACTTGTGTTTTTAATATTACTTGTCCCGTTCCCAGTATTGTTCACTGTGGCTCTGTTTGAATCAGGCCCTTGGTTCTCTGCTTATCACTTTTCTTATTCCCCTTCCTGCCTTTTGTTTTTGTCCTTGATTCCCCCTATTCTGACTCCTTGCATAGGTTCCCAACCCCCAGTCATTTTAGTTTAAACCACCCCCAATCACTCGAGCAAAGACTCCTCCCAGGACATCAGTCCTGGTCCTCCCCAGGAACAAACCGTCCAGTTTGTACTGGTCCCACATCCCCAGGACTGGTCTCAATGCTCCAGGAATCTGAAACCACAGGTGTTGGGCTCCCCCACCCATCTTGGGGATATCTCCCCAATATACACTTGGAAGTTATAGGGAACAAGCAGCAAACTAACCAGCAAAGTGTACAAAACAGGAAATAATAAAAACATTAGCTGCAGGAGTGGTGGGATTTCAGGCTAGATTGTACTGTTTTAATTATACAGTGCTGCAGACAGATAATTATATCTATTTGAAAATCACCAGCCCCCTCATTCATTCTTAAATTGCAATGGCAGGCGTTACCTGTCTTCCAAGGTTAAGCACATTATAAAAGGTGATGAAAGATTGTTCTCGGAAGCTTAATCTGTCAGTGATAGGAACTGAAAGGCAGTGAGCACAGTGGTAGTAAAAGGTGAAAGGATACCATTTAAACTTTCACTTTAACCTTTGAATAAAATAAATATTTAAAGCAACACCGTAATTGATAAACTGCGTATCGGTAAAATTAATTTACAATCTACATTCCTGAACACTTTGACAGTGAGAAATCATGAGGAATTTCGAATATATTCACATCCATTTAATTGGCCAATTTGGTTTTGGTTCATGATCTCAAGGATTGCTTAGCTGCAGGTAATTGTTTTTTCATAAACTCTCCAATAAACACACTGGGTGTTTTTCAAACATTTTTGCCTGGGACTCATTTGTACCAACCGGGCATCCTTCAGAACCCACGCTGGCCAGCCGACCTTCACAACCCATGACCCCTGAACTTTGAGACAGACACCACCCGAATTCCATGACCCACCATTTTTGCTTATTTATAGAACATACAGTGCAGAAGGAGTCCATTCGACCCATCGAGTCTGCACCAATCCACTTAAGCCCTCACTTCCACCCTGTCCCCGTAAGCTGACTCCTAACCGTTTTGGACACCATGGGCAATTTAGCATGGCCAATCCACCTAACCTGCACGTCTTTGGACTATGGGAGGAAACCGGAGCACCCGGAGGAAACCCACGTAGACACGGGGAGAACATGCAGACTCCGCACAGACAGATACCCAAGCTGGGAATCGAACCTGGGACCCGGCGCTGTGAAGCAACAGTGGTATCCACTTGTGCTACCGTGCTGCCCCTAAATGCGACAGGTGAGCCTGCTTGATCCTCATGATCATAATTGCTTTGTCATTCAGCGTTACATTTCTGCTTAGGACTTCAGGTGATGATTTAATTTTATGCTGCATCTTTTGAAAGAATTCAAGAGGTTTGTCCTAGAACTCGCCATGCTTATTCTTCAAGTGACAACAAAGTTTGGAGGGTTTTAATCTTTCATTTGTCAGTACCTCTCTGCATATAACACACATGGGCTTTGCATCCTGATATGCATTGGCACAATTAATAAAGCCAGAACTCAAGAAATCACCTTTATATGGTTTTGTTCCTGATTTCAGCTTCTTCTTAATGGGTTGTTCATCAGAGGCCCTGAAGTTTATACCAGCACTGCTTTGCCCTACCATGTACACTCCTGTGAAGCTCTCTCCAGCAGATTCAGTTGTGAGATCCTGATTTGTCTGTATCTCTGACCCTCTCTTTCTTATTACAAATGATCCATCTTAAGTTCTTCACACACTCCTCTTGCTTGCTGGATGGCATCTACAGAATGGAGGAATCTCTCCTCCATGATTTTGAAGCCGAAGCACGGATGGCATGACGTCGGTATACGTGCTGGGCAAATGACCTGTTCTCTGCCGCCACTTTTGCCGTTTTAAAAAAGAAATTTGGTCCTAGGGCAGCGCGTTGAGGTCAGGAGAAGATAGTACTGGGGCAGCGGCTTGACCTAAGGATGTGGCAGTCTGCCCCACTGGGCACCGGGCCTGCGCACTGCCGAATCCACCTGATGGTGCATGCATGCGGGAGGCATTCTCTTTTTTTTTAAAACAGCTCATGGAGCCCCATGAGTTTTTTTTGTGAAGACTGATCATTTATAATACACCATCCTCGTCACACGATTTCAAACACTCATACAGATTTCACATGCTGGTTCTTAAATTCCACGAGCCCTGCCCCAGAGGAGAAAAACAGGTCATTTATTTTCTGTGATTGCTATTTGTGTCGTCTTCTTGGATCTCAGTTTGAAGAACAAAAAAATTGCCGTATATGTAGCTATCACAAATGTCCCCCTCCCTGTGATGGTGGAGGCTTTGAAGTATTTGTGGGAGCCAGTCAACTGATGCTTACTGCCAGCATCGTGACCCGCCATTCTCACTCTTCACTCAGCCGCTCTCCGTGTCCTTAACGGGCCCCGAGCTCCAAAATTCCCATCGGCGGAAGTACCACCCCCACTTCCTCCTCCCATTGGTCAGCAGAACAATGAGACATGGAAGTTTTGTGAGGAAAGCTAATCACCCATTGGATAATCTTGGTGCCAATAGAACATAGAACGATACAGCGCAGTACAGGCCCTTCGGCCCACGATGTTGCACCGACATGGGAAGTCAAAAACTAAAGGCCATCTAACCTACACTATGCCATTATCATCCATATGCTTATCCAATAAACTTTTAAATGCCCTCAATGTTGGCGAGTGCACTACTATTGCAGGTAGGGCATTCCACGGCCTCACCACTCTTTGTGTAAAAAACCTACCTCTGACCTCTGTCCTATATCTATTACCCCTCAATTTAAGGCTATGTCCCCTCGTGCTAGTCACCTCCATCCGCGGGAGAAGGCTCTCACTGTCCACCCTATCTAAACCTCTGATCATTTTGTATGCCTCTATTAAGTCACCTCTTAACCTTCTTCTCTCTAACGAAAACAACCTCAAGTCCATCAGCCTTTCCTCATAAGATTTTCCCTCCATACCAGGCAACATCCTGGTAAATCTCCTCTGCACCCGTTCCAAAGCTTCCACATCCTTCCAGGGGCTGGTTTAGCTCACTCAGCTAAATCGCTGGCTTTTAAAGCAGACCAAGCAGGCCAGCAGCACGGTTCGATTCCCGTACCAGCCTCCCCGGACAGGCGCCGGAGTGTGGCGACTAGGGGCTTTTCACAGTAACTTCATTGAAGCCTACTCGTGACAATAAGCGATTTTCATTTCATTTCATTAATGAGGCGACCAGAACTGTACGCAATACTCCAAATGCGGCCGTACCAGAGTTTTGTACAGCTGCAACATGACCTCATGGCTCCGGAACTCAATCCCTCTACCAATAAAGGCCAACACACCATAGGCCTTCTTCACAACCCTATCAACCTGGGTGGCAACTTTCAGGGATCTATGTACATGGACACCGAGATCCCTCTGTTCATCCACATTACCAAGTATTTTACCATTAGCCAAATATTCTGCATTCCTGTTATTCTTTCCAAAGTGAATCACCTCACACTTCTCTACATTAAACTCCATTTGCCACCTCTCAGCCCAGCTCTGCAGCTTATCTATGTCCCTCAGTAACCTGCAACATCCTTCCACACTGTCTACAACTCCACCGACTTTAGTGTCGTCTGCAAATTTACTCACCCAACCTTCTGTGCCCTCCTCTAGGTCATTTATAAAAATAAAAAACAGCAACGGCCCCAGAACAGATCCTTGTGGTATGCCACTCGTAACTGAACTCCATTCTGAACATTTGCCATCAACCACATCTTTCAACTAGCCAATTGTCTTCTTTCAACTAGCCAATTTCTGATCCACATCTCTAAATCACCCTCAATCCCCAGCCTCCGTATTTTCTGCAATAGCCGACCGTGGGGAACCTTATCAAACGCTTTACTGAAATCCATATACACCACATCAACTGCTCTACCCTCGTCTACCTGTTCAGTCACCTTCTCAAAGAACTCGATAAGGTTTGTGAGGCATGACCTACCCTTCACAAAACCATGCTGACTATCCTTAATCATATTATTCCGATCTGGATGATTATAAATCGTATCTCTTATAATCCTCTCCAAGACTTTACCCACAACAGACGTGAGGCTCACCGGCCTATAGTTACCGGGGTTACCTGTACTCCCCTTCTTAAACAAAGGGACCACATTTGCTATCCTCCAGTCCTCTGGCACTATTCCTGTAGCCAATGATGACATAAAAATCAAAACCAAAGGCTCAGCAATCTCTTCCCTGGCTTCCCAGAGAATCCTAGGATAAATCCCATCAGGCCCCGGGGACTTATCTATTTTCACCTTGTCCAGAATTGCTAACACTTCTTCCCTACGCACCTCAATGCCATCTATTCTAATAGCCTGGGTCTCAGCATTCTCCTCCACAACATTATCTTTTTCCTGAGTGAATACTGACGAAAAGTATTCATTTAGTATCTCGCTTATCTCCTCAGCCTCCACACACAACTTCCCACCACTGTCCTTGACTGGCCCTACTCTTACCCTAGTCATTCTTTTATTCCTGACATACCTATAGAAAGCTTTTGGGTTTTCCTTCATCGTACCTGCCAAAGACTTCTCATGTCCCCTCCTTGCTCTTCTTAGCTCTCTCTTTAGATCCTTCCTCGCTTCCTTGTAACTATCAAGCGCTCCAACTGAAACTTCACGCCTCATCTTCACATAGGCCTCCTTCTTCCTCTTAACAAGAGATTCCACTTCTTTGGTAAACCACGGTTCTCTCGCTCTACCCCTTCCTCCTGCCTGACTGGTACGTACTTATTAAGAACACGCGATAGCTGTTCCTTGAACAAGCTCCACATATCCAGTGTGCCCAACCCTTGCAGCCTACTTCTCCAACCTACACATCCTAAGTCATGTCTAATGGCATCATAATTGCCCTTCCCCCAGCTATAACTCTTGCCCTGCGGGGTATACTTATCCCTTTCCATCACTAACGTAAAGGTCACTGAATTGTGGTCACTGTCTCCAAAGTGCTCACCTACCTCCAGATCTAACACCTGGCCTGGTTCATTACCCAAAACCAAATCCAATGTGGCCTCGCCTCTTGTTGGCCTGTCAACATATTGTGTCAGGAAACCCTCCTGCACACATTGTACAAAGAACGACCCATCTAATGTACTCAAACTATATCTTTTCCAGTCAATATTTGGAAAGTTAAAGTCTCCCATAACAACTACCCTGTTACTTTCGCTCTTTTCCAGAATCATCTTCGCCATCCTTTTCTCTACATCCCTAGAACTATTAGGTGGCCTATAGAAAACTCCCAACAGGGTGACCTCTCCTTTCCTGTTTCTAACCTCAGCCCATACTACCTCGGAAGAAGAGTCCCCATCTAGCATCCTTTCCGCCACCGTAATACTGTCCTTGACTAGCAGCGCCACACCTCCCCCTCTTTTGCCCCCTTCTCTGAGCTTACTAAAACACCTAAACACCTAAACCCCGGAACCTGCAACAACCATTCCTGTCCCTGCTCTATCCATGTCTCTGAAATGGCCACAACATCGAAGTCCCAGGTACCAACCCATGCTGCCAGTTCCCCTACCTTATTTCGTATACTCCTGGCATTGAAGTAGACACACTTCAAACAACCTACCTGAACACTGGCACCCTCCTGCGAAGTCAAATCTGTGCTCCTGACCTCTATACTCTCAATCTCCCGTACCCCAAAACTACAATCCAGGTTCCCATGCCCCTGCTGAGTTAGTATGGAGCAAAGCAAAATGCTGTGGCTGCAGGCAGTCGAGGCCGACATTCTCAACCTAAAAGCCGGTTGGGGCCTATGGGCACTTCTCCCGCGATTGGGAACACCACAACCGATCGCTCTGCAACCCTCCTGACAAGTGCCCGCGACCCACCCGTGGGTCGTGACCCTGAGTTTGAAAAACCCTGATTTACTGGTACTATCTGAAGCGCTAAATAATTTAAATTATGACCTTATCCCAACAAGATGTTGTGCCTTCTTTAATCTACTCAGGTGTTTTCTTTTCCAAGAATCAAGTTGTACAAAGACTTTCCTGCCAACTATGGATGAAGAAAATCTGGCAAAACAGCTTATTAATTGAAACATTATCTGAAAATTTCCAAACTAAATCCTGTGTTATCACCTGGTGACAGAGTGCATTGCTGTAGAATGTTTTCGGTTGTCTCCTTCCTCCTACCCATTACATATATTGCTTGTGACAAGACAGTTCCCGCTTCATGGGTTGAAACATCGCATAAGAATATAAAAACGTAAGACATTATTGACAAGATGCCATCATTTGAAAAAAAAACATGCTCTATTCTTTCCATTTGACTGCTTAATTTCAAAGAAGTTTCAATTAAAGTATATATAAGACAACAAAAAAAAGATTTGGCAACCCTGCCAATCCCTGGTGAGATCAATGCACTTGCTGTGTAGCTGCAATCCCCAGTGTTGTGTAATAAGCTGGTGTTTGTGTAGTCTCCACTAGTTACAATTTGGCTTCAACCCTGCATTGCTCAGAAACCAGTGAGTGAATTGACATTGTCTTGAAAATTCATCTTGTAAAATGAGGGAGCAGCCATGCCTTTGATAAGCCCATAACATGTGAAGCAATGTCTACAGTAGGTGTGTTTAAAAGACAAGAGAATGGGAGTGGCATGAAGGCATCTTTCACTGATTTAATGTTTGAAATATCATTTCAATGAGCTGGGATAATCAGGAGACTGTCCTTCTAAGTGTTGGCGAAGTTAAGGTTAGTATCTTATCAGGGAGAAATAGAACTATAGCCAGTTGAAGTAAATCTATGTGGACAAAGAGATAATTTGTTACTGTTACGAAGCCACACGAAATTCCTTAGCCTTCATTTCTTTTTCTGAATTAGTAGTCAGACTGTTTTGTTCCAGATATTTGAACCTTGACCAATTGAAGGCTTTGTTTTGATTATTTTTACCTTATCTCAGTAATTCTTATGGTTTGCATTTAGTGTTGCATAAGTTGGAGCCAGCTCAGAGTGAACTGATCTCAAACCCCAACCGTGGCCAGATCAGTCTGTCCCATCAATAAATATTTGGCAACGTTTTACTGGACTAGAAATGATGGAGAGCCCAGTATTATTTTTGTCATGGTGGCATATTCTGACCCAATTTAAATCATGCTGCTATATATTGGAACATAAATGAAAAAAAATACTGAAAATGTAGTTATGAAGGCACTGTCTCTTATAAAAATAACTTGATTAAAATGTTTTTTCCCTGAATGTCAGAAAAAGGGCCAAGCTGTATTCCTTTCCCATTTCTAGCCAACCCTGAGAAGGTGGTAGCAGACATTCTCCATCAATTACTGCCTACCTTATGATGCGGTTAGGTAGGAAAATCGAGGGTATTAATCGAAAAATAATAAAGGCAGTGATAAATGTGCAAGTCAAGGTATCTGTGAGTTACAATGGAGTTTAGAGAATTCTGAGTGTCAAAGGAAGATTGCTGAACCTTTGTTTGAGATGGTCATCAGCTGTCACTTATGTGGCACATGTGTTACCTGCCAATTGTCTTCCCAAGCTGAGATGTTGTTCAAGTCTTGCTGTAAACTGGCATGAGTTGCTTCATTATCTTGGGAGCAGGAACATAAGTTGATAAGGCAGTAATTTGTGAAATTTATCTTGTAATTTTGTAAACTGGATATATAAAATAGATTTGATATCAGTTTGATGCCGTTCTGGAACAAGGTGTGGTTAGCTGATACACAGGTCTTCAATACAGCAACTGGGAAATTATCAGGACCAAGAACCTTTGTTGTGTCAAGTGCATTCAGGCTCTTTTGTGTATCACATGGAATGCATCAAGTTGGCTGGAGACCAGAATCCATGGGAAGGGTGGGTAGAACCACCGACGCAGAAACGTCGGTTGAAGACATTTACAAACAATTCACTCTTGTCCCTTGTAATCGTGTGTTGAGATATGCTCATGGGTTCTCTTTCTCCTGTTAGCTACTCAATCCTCCATCATTATTTTCTGAGATTGTCTTATATCCATTAGTTGTGGGACCACTTACCTCTAACTTTAATTTCTACTTGCAGTATTCAGCACAGAGGTAGTGCTATGCTTTTTTCTGTTTGTTCATGGGATGTGAGCATTGCTGGTAAGCACAGCATTTATTGCCTATTGCCATTGGCCTTGAGAAAGTAGTGCTCATCTGTCTTCTTGAACTGCTCCAGTTTGTGTGATGTAGGTATGCCCACAGTGTTGTGAGGGAAGGATTCCCAAGATTATGACCAAGCAACAGTGAATGAACATAGAACATACAGTGCAGAAGGAGGCCATTTGGCCCATCAAGTCTGCACTGACCCACATAAGCCCTCACTTCCACCCTATCCCTGTAATCCAATAACCCCTCCTAACCTTTTTGGTCACGAAGGGCAATTTATCATGGCCAATCCACCTAACCTGCTCGTCTTTGGAATGTGGGAGGGAACCCACGTAGACATGGGGAGAACGTGCAGACTCCGCACAGCGGAGAATCAAACCTGAGACCCTGGTGCTGTGAAGCCACAGTGCTATCCATTTATGCTACCTTGCTGCCCAAATGAATGGCAATATATCGACAATCCAGCTTGGTCTGCGACTTGGTGGGGAACTTGCAGGTGGTACTTCCCATGCGTCTACTGCCTTTCTTCTTCTAGGTGGTAGAAGTCATGAATTTGAACATGCTGTTGAAGGAGGCTTGCTGAGATGCTGCAGTGTAAGATGGTACACATTGCAGCCATAGTGCACCAGTGATAGTGGCAGTGAATGTTTGAAGGGGTGGCGATCAAGCAGGCTGATTTGTCCTGGATGGGCTGTTGGGCTTCATGGGCATTGTTGGGGCCAGACTCATCTAGGCAAGTGAAAAGTATTCCATTACACTCTTGACTTGTGCCATGTAGATGATGGGCAGGCTTTGCGGAGTCAGGAGGTGAGTTACTCTCTGTAGAATTTCCAGTCTCTGGCTTGTTCTTGTAGCTGTATTTACATGCCAATTCAGTTTCTGGTTACTGGTGATCCCCAGGATGGTGAGGCATTTGAAAGTGAAAATGCTGTTGAATGTCAAGAGGTGATGTTTAGAATCCCTCTATATTTATCGCTGTGCTCTCCTCGACTGACTCACACCTGGCCAAACCTGTTGGAAACTGTAAGGGGAGATAATTTGGCGGGGGGGAGGAGGGTCATTTGGCGGCAGGCCGCTAATAACATTGAAATCCATTCAAATTTATTAAAATCAGGGTCACGCCCTGTATTGGTATGAATTTTGCGACGCCGGTGCGCGATTCTCCAAGGTCGCGGGCCGCTGTACGCAGCGGGGCCGCCGATTTTCTGGCCTGGATGGGCCAAGCGGCTGCGCGGAAAAACCAGAGTCACGCCGGCGGCGTCCACACCTGGTCGCTGCCGGCGGGAACTCTGTGCGAAGGGTCGGGGGAGCGGCCTGTTGGGGGTGGAATGGGGGCTCCGTCCTGGGGGGCCTCCGATGGGGTCTGACCCGTGATTGGGGCCCACCGGTTGGCGGGCCGGCATCTTCCCCCCCCCCCCCCGGGTCTACTTTGTTGTGCGTCGGGGCCCTGAACCCCCGCGCAATGTTGCGTCGGGGCCGGAGTGTTCAGTAAGGCCACTGCGCAGGCGCGGGTTGGCGCTGCCCCTAGTGCGCGCCAGGAAGTAAGGCTGGAGCAGCATGAACCGCTCCAGCGCCGTGCTGGCCCCCTGTGCGGGCCAGAATCGCTACTGTCCGTGCCCATTTCGTGCCGTCGTGAAACGCGACGGCATTCACGACAGCGCGGACACTCTGTCCCGTGATCGGAGAATTGCGCCCACGATCCTCTGTCGAGAATTGTGTTTCTGGATTCTCGCAAGATTTTATGCTTACGCCGCCAATCCCGCGGGCTCAAGATTGTACCAACTGTGTCACCCTCACCTTCAAACCCACTGGAAGGGAGGTGTAAAATCCAGCTCCAGAATTTGTCTCAAGATATTATGGTGCTCAATGAGTAAGGAATATGCCAGAGGTTACAGACTGTAGTGACAACTTTTAAACAAAAACTTTTAAGAGATTGGTTTCGGCCCTTAGTTAGCTATGATTTTCATTAACCCTGCGAAGCACAATGGAATTGAAGTCATTCCTAGGTTTAATCAACTACCATGGGAAATTTACTTATGGCACTCCTGCACGCATTATTGAAGAATAACCAGAAGTGATCGTAGCAAGCTCCACTGGACAGAGCATTCAGGAAAGTGAAGTAACAGCTGCTGGCACACTACGATCCCACAAGGCCGCTGGCACTAACATGTGATGCCTCTCTGCACTGAGCAGGGTTAGTCCTCTCCAGTCGATGGGACAATGGCACCTAGCGACCAATTGCATTTGCATCACAAACCCTGGCAGAGGCAGGAACATGCATAGCTGATGCTGGTGCCCTGAGCCACCACTGCTACCCACATGCTTCTCCCCACCCCTCCCCCCATCCTTGCCGCCAGTAATGGGCAAAGGTATCATGACTTTAAACTTTATGGATGCCCTGCCCATATCTGCCAAGCAAATCCAGACATAGACTTAGAAATAATCCATGCTGGCAAAACTGTGCCACGCGATCCTAAGCAGTGGAATTCAAGGACACTTGATAGAGGACCTAAAGCCCTTCCTAGCTAACTGGCACAAGTTCAGCATGGAAGACGGCATCATCCTGTGGGGACCCTAAGTGGTCGTCCCTTGCCCAATCTTAAAGGGTGAGCACAGCAAGAAGTCTTACAACACCAGGTTAAGGTCCAACAGGTTTGTTTCAAACACGAGCTTTCGGAGCACGGCTCCTTCTTCAGGTGAAGGAGCCGTGCTCCGAAAGCTCGTGTTTGAAACAAACCTGTTGGACCTTAACCTGGTGTTGTAAGACTTCTTACTGTGCTCACCCCAGTCCAACGCCGGCATCTCCACATCATGGCAATCTTAAAGGAGCTACATAGTGGTCACACAGGAGTCTCCAAAATGAAGATGCTCACAAGGAGTTACGTCTGGTGGCCCAGGTGACTCCAACATTAAAAATTTGGTAAAACAATGCCCGTCTTGTCAGGAAAATCAGAAACTCCAACCATCGGCCTTGTGTAACCCATGGGAATAGCCAGGGGGTGCCTGAATATGGGTTACAAATTGACTTTGCCTGGTCGTTCATTGGGTTAATGTTTTCAATCTTGGTCGACACACATGTTAAATGGATGGGCATGCACAACTTCCAGCGCCATCATAGAGGAACTCCGGCAATCATTTTGTACCCATAGGATACCAGAGGTCCTTGTTTCCGACAACGGGACCCATTAACCAATGGAGAATTCCAGGCATTTGTGAAGTCCAACGGGATGAAGCATATCCGAAAGGAGCCATACTACGTGCCTTTCAATGGCCTGGCCGAATGGGTGGTCCAAACGTTTAAAGGCGTTGGCTCGCTGGCTCGCTCTACACCGAATTGGCTCAGCTCCTGTTCAATTACAGGATGATGCCACACATGGAGGTTGTGCCAGGAGAATTTATAATGGGTCGGCGCCTCTGGGCCAGATTCAGCCTGTTGTTTCCCAACCTAGGCGGGAAAGTGGAGTCGATCCAAGAGGCCCAATAAAAGAATTGCGACACCCGATGACCCAACAGGACCTTCAGACCGGGAGATACCGTCTATGTTTGCAATTTTAGAGATGGAGCCCCTTGGATCCTGGAAGTTATAGTGGAAAAGACTAGCCCCGTATTGTACAAGGTTAATCCCAGGGAAAGGACCGTAAAAAAACATATGGACCATCTCGGGAGCAGGAAACCCTCTACTGTGGAAACTACTTCAGGCGGGGCGACACCCTCAACATCCTTTGAACCTACCTCCAGGCAGGAGACTCAATCCATGTTAAACCAAAGAGTCATCACCAAGAGGACGAAGACTTAGGCTCAGAAATGGAGACTGAGATGACTAACCCATAGGTCCTTGACGCTTGGCTAGGAAACGACAATCTCTCATCCACTTTACGGCCCCAGATCCGACTCTGCTTACGGTGGGCTCAAGGCCATGTGCAAAGAGACAAAGGAGGCTTTATCATAGTGGTACTGAGGGGGACGATCGTAAGGGGAGTGACGGGGAGGATCAGGCCTTTGGGAGTGGGGGAATGTGATAACATTCACAAGGACCACGTGGAGTCACTTATCGATCTTCCCATGGAGCTTGTGGAAGTACGCGTTCCCATTGTAACAGGCAGAGGCCTGCCCAGCTAGGATTTGTTACCAAGCCCTTTAAATACCATCCCAGACCCGTACCATGAGTACTGTTAGTCCTGGGCTGGGACACTTGTGTTGTACGCTGGGGTGTGGCTATACTTTTGGGTTCAGAATAAATCTGTTAAATCCCCCTCTTGTCTCCTGGATTACGACAAGTTCATATGCAAAGCAGATTTTCCATTTTCTGGTGCTATTCTGCCTGTGATGTACTTCTTGTATCTTTCTGCTTCAAAATTTTAGACCTATTAATCTTTACTTCTTACCTGATGTTCAATTCCAGTTTTCTATATTAGGTGGATTAGACCGGAGTGATTAGGTGAAAAATCCAAACCGCAGGAAACTCTGCAGACATACATCAATTAGGGGAGGCAGTGGCCCAGTGGTATTGTCATCACTGGACTAGTAATCCAGAGACCCAGGGTAATGCTCTGGGGTCCCGGGTTTGAATCCCGCCATGGCAGTCAAGAGTCAACTGTATCGCTGTGTGGGTCTGGAGTCACATGGAGGCCAGACTGGGTAAGAGCGACAGATTTTGTTCCCTACAGGACATAAGTGAACCAAATTGTTTTTTAGGACAATTGTTTCATGGTCACCATTAGACTTGTAATTCTAGATTTTTATTGAATTCCAATTTCACCATTTGCGAGGTGGAATTTGAACCTGGATCCCAGAGCATTACTCGGGGTCTCTGGTTTATTAGTCCAGTGACAATACAACAATGCCACCACCTCCCCATATGCTCATGAAGTTGGCAACATGGCCAAATATTACTCCTCTCACTCCTGACTGCATTGTCAACCTTTCACAAGCTCCAAAATTATATTGCCTATGCATCCAACTTGTATATAACGAGAAAAGAAATTGCCCTCATTTGGACCTCTGGTGAACCTCACTGCATAGTTCACCCCAGTGAACTCTCTACCTCCCATACCTTGGTCAATTAGATACCCAAGTTATGATTCGTTGTTCAACCTTAAAAGCAAAATACCTTTATTATAAGGTACTTATTACAACCTTTTGTAAAGTCCCCACGTACTATGTCCATGGAACTACCTTCATCATCCCTTTCTGCTACTTCATTGAAGGGTTAGTCAGACATAGGTCCAGATTTTTGCTCCTGGGTTGGGTATGCAGAGATGACAGAATTGCGAAACTGACCTTTAAAATTGACAGCCTGTATTTACAAATTCTGATCCGGTGAGGGCAGGCTGGATTAAAAATTGGGCTCAGTGCCTGGATGACTGCAGATATGCTGGGTGCAAAGGTGGGCTGGGAGGAGGCCTATCTGTGTGCTTCAGTACTTTGTTGAATGCAATAGTAAAACTGATTAAAACAAAAATAATTCTCCAGCCCTCACCACCCCTCCCAATACACACACACACACCCGGTGCCCTATCCTTGCCAACCTATTGCCAGACTATTCTAACATATACTCCCCATCCACCTTCCATGCCCCATTGCCACTCAAAGCCATTCATGGCTGCCACTGCTACCCCCTATGCCCACACATCCCGATGGCCTTTGTTAGTCGCTGTACCAACTCAGTGCCAATTAATGTTTGCATGCTGCCAGCATCACCCTTTACTCTTATCCCCATCTTACCAGCACCTCTAGTATCCTACAAGGACAACCGCCCCCCTCCCCTCGCGAGACTAACATAAAATAATGTTGCCTATTGATGACATGACTATTTATCATTGATTTAAAAAACATCCAATACATGGAAATTCCAGGGCAGCACGGTGGCCTAGTGGTTAGCACAACCGCTTCACGGCGTTGAGGTCCCAGGTTCGATCCCGGCTCTGGGTCACTGTCCGTGTGGAGTTTGCACATTCTCCCCGTGTCTGTGTGGGTTTCGCCCCCACAACCCAAAAATGTGCAGAGTAGGTGGATTGGCCACACTAAATTGCCCCTTAATTGGAAAAAATAATTGGGTAATCTAAAATTTAAAAAAAAAAAAATACATGGAAATTCCTTCAACTAATCACTTATGAAAACAAATATTTCTATTCTATAACAGCTTAGAGCTTTCAATCAAACTGCTCACTTAGCAGGCGTCCAATGTGACAATGCTAGTTTTTAAAGTTAGTCATTGCAGAACAAATCCTATCATGGGAGCCTTCGGCTTCTGTCAAGAGACAGGATGAAATGTCAGGCAATGATTTCTTTTTTGAACACCAGACATTTTAAATTTAAGGCCCAGCAGAGTTAAACCCATTGATCGTTTTGACAGTTCCAATGTGTTTTAACAGCTCTTTGACAATTCCTCAACAGCTTGACAGTTCTATGAAGGCTTTGACAGTTACGCACAATCATGCCTATCTTTAACAATTGCCGTAACTCTTCCAAAGATATTCTGGGACCATATCCAAGAGGGTACTTTACTTCTCCAAAGACGTGCCCTGGGTCCCCAAACAAATCTAATGCTGATGTAATATGCATATAATAATAATGATAGTCTTTATTGTCACAAGTAGGCTTACATTAACACTGCAATGAAGTTACTATGAAAAGCCCCTAGTCGCCACATTTCGGCACCTGTTCGGATATACAGAGGGAGAATTCAGAATGTCCAAATTACCTAACAGCACGTCCTTCGGAACTTGTGGGAGGAAACCAGAGCACCCGGAGGAAACCCATGCAGACACAAGGAGAACGTACAGACTCTGCACAGACAGTGACCCAAGCCGGGAATCGAACCTTGGACCCTGGTGCTGTGAAGCCATAGTGCTAACCACTATGCCATTGTGCTGCATGTGCTGGGTTTCACATTTCTGGCCTACACAAATCCTACTTCAGCGAAGGGAGCTGATGATTTAATTAGCCAGCTGCCTCTGTTACCATACTCGTGACGTGTGTCTAGATTGTGGACAGTCTTTGGGGAGTCAGGAGACGAGTTACTCACCACAGGATTCCTAGCCTTTGACCTACTCTGTTAGCCACAGTGTTTATATGTCTTGTTCAGGTGTGTTTCTGGTCAATGGTAACTCCCAGGATGTTGATAGTCGGGGGATTCAGAAATGGTATTGCTATTGAATGTCAAGAGGCAATAGATTCTCTGTTCTTGGAGATGTCATTGCCTGGCACTTGTGTAGTGCAAATGTTACTTGCCACTTGTCAGCCCAAGCCTGGATATTGTCCAGCTTTGACGAAGAGTCACCCAGACTCAAAATATTAGCTCTGATCTCTCTTCACATATGCTGTCAGACCTGCTGAGATTTTCCAGCATTTTCTGTTTTTTTTGTCCAGGTCTTGCTGCATTTGAACATGGGCAGCATTCATATATGAGGAATAATGAATGGCACTGAGCATTGTGCAAACATCAGTGAACATCCCCATTCCGACCTTGAGGTGGGAGAAAGCTTATTGATAAAGCAGCTGAAGATGGTTTGGCCTGGGACACTACACTGAGGAACTCTTGTAGTGATATCATGAGACTGAGACTATTGAACTCCAACAACCATGACCATCTTCCAGATTCCCATTGAGTCCAGTTTTGCTGTCTTTGATGCCATACTCAGTTAAATTGCTGCCTTGATGTCATGGGCAGTCACTCTCGTTTCACCTCTGGAGTTCAGCTCTTTTGTCCATGTTTGAACGAAGGCTATAATGAGGTCAGGAGCTGAATGGTCCTGACAGAATCCAAACTAAATATCAGTTGAACAGGTTATTGTGAAGCAAGTGTTGCTCGATAGCACTGTTGATTACCCTACCAATTACTTCACTGATGATCGAGACTGGACTCGCGGCACATAATTAGTCAGGTTGAATTTGTCCTGCTTTTGGGATACATGACATACCTGGGCACATTCCTGGGTAGATGCCAATGTTTGTAATTGTACTGGAATAGCTTAGTTAGGGGCACATTCATTTTTGGAACATAAGTCTTCAGTACTATTGCAGGAAAATTGTCACCATGGATTTTTTTGGTTTCTTTCCACACCTATTGTACCTAATGATATAATGATCACTATTACCTGGATATTCTCACTTTTTTCTCCAGCACTTTATCCAACTCTGCTTCCTTATTTGTGCTAGAAACAAATTGATAAAAAAATGATCCCTTGTACTTATGCTTATGCTTACAACTTATCAACCGTATTTGTAACATTTCTTAAATGAATACACATGCCATGTTACTTTTCTTTTCACTGTACCTCGCTACACGTGTCAATAAACAAATCCAATCCTTTGTTTTATTTCTCCATCTAATTCCTGCCCTTTTACACTGTTCTTTGTTCTGTTGCTAATTGTCCCTCCTAGTTTTCTATGCACGTTGTCTTGCCTCTCTTCTCTACTGCCACATCCTTGTGCCCCTTCCTCACCATTTTAATGTAAGCTCTCTCTCTCTGCACTAGTTAATTTGTCAGTAAGGACATTGCTCTGGCCCTAGTCAGGAGCATATCGTCTTGCTCCAGAACTGATTACAATGCCCCAGGAATCTGAAGACCCTCTCTTCTACATTATTTAAATAGACAAACACTTACCAGGAAAGATAGACATTTGATATGGCATCCAGTTTATAGTTACAGATCGATTAGTGTGATTGTCGGCACAGTTCATGTGACCGAAAAATAGACGTGTTGCAATGTTTGAAGGTGTTGGGAAGTTCCATAAAGTGCTGCCTTTCATGCAGGAACTGAAAGCTGAGATTCACTGTGAGAAATTTGTACTCATGAAAAGGGAAAAGGCCTTTTACCCAAACAGGCCACCTCCTTTTAGTTAAATGCGAGGTTACCAGAGTTGTAAAATTCACGGGCGAAATTCTCCGACCCCCACGACGGGTCGGAGAATAGCGGGAGGGCCTTCCTGACATTTTTCCCGCCCTCCCGCTATTCTCTCCCCCCCCCCCCCCTTTCCTGCCCAACTCCCGACACGAATCGCTGCCGCCGTTTTTTTACGGCCGGCAGCTATTCACAGCTGTTCGATGGGCCGAAGTCCCAGCCCTTTACGCTGTTTTTACGAACGGCAAACAGACCTGGTCTGGCCGTTCGTAAAAACGGCGGGAACAACTCGCTTTTTATAACCATGGCACCGATTGGCACGGCAGTACCACGGCCGTGCCAAGGGTGCCATGGGCCCGCGATCGGTGGGCACCGATCGTGGGCAGCGGGCCCGATGCCCGCGCACTATTTGTCCTTCCGCCGCCCCGCAGTATCCATTCGCGGGGCGGCTGAGGGGCATCCCGGCCCGCGCATGCGCGGGTTTCGCGCAAATACGCGATGACGTCATCCGCGCATGCGCGGGTTGGAGTCTTCCAATCCGCGCATGCGCGGCTGACGTCATATGACGCGTCAGCCGGCGCTAACTCCGGCAAGCGGGCTTAACGAAATTCGTTAAGCCCGTGATGCCGGAGCTTGCGGCGTCGGGCTGCTAGCCCCGACCGGGGACCAGAATCGGTTCCCGGTCGGGAAGGGGCGCGCTGGCGTCAAACCCGTGCGATTTCTCCCGTTTTGGGAGAATCGCGCACCACATGTCCCACCTTATGATCTGAGTCTCAGACATTACACAGGAATAGTGAATGCTCTGTTGTGTTGATGACTTGTGGAGCTAGTCATCTCCAGGCAAATACAACCCATACTTTGTCTGTTCTTGCCCCACAGTAGAGTGTATTTTTTTTACAGTAGAAAAACATCCAAAATAGTTATGTTTAGGCTTGCAAATGAAGAATTGCTGGAGAGCTGCCTGTGACTTTAGAACAAATCCCAACAAGTCAAAAGAATGGAAGAAAGCTGAAGGGGAAATTCTTATTTCAAAATGCTGAGTTTATATTCTACCTTCAAGGTTCTGATAATGCCTTTTTCACCAGACATTAGAGAATGCATGACAACACAATTGGTTCTATTCCTACATTGGAATTGGGAACTTACTAATGTGGAATCACAGACACAAAAGTCACACACATGATTTGTGTTCAACTCTTCAATGGACTGCAGTATTTAGTCTCATTATAAATACTCTTTAATTCTGACTCATTTTATCTCCTTACAGGGAAACAATCCCCTTTTGTATCTCTTAACTCTTCGGGTTACTGGTCCGATCTGCAGCGACGGTCTATTGAATCAGATGCAGAATCTACACATGGAGATAAAATGGCAATAGGTAATTATAAATTGGAAAACCTGTGTAAAAATTCAATTTCCTGGATGCATTTCTACCCTTCTAAATATCATAATAAATATATAAATTAATTTTGAAACATTGGTTACAGCAGTTTTCATTGGTAACCCAATATCTTTTGAACATCCTTGAAAATTCTTTTCACCAAAGGAGATTGTGTTTATTTGCAAAGGCAGAAGTCAGTGCACCACACAGAGTAGCCTTGGAAATGCAATAGTATAAAATGAAACTGCTCACATCATTTGAGTTTAAAACATAGTTAAACTAAATTCCTGATCTAATTACATAGTTTTGCATTCTGACCACTGCTTGCTTTGCTATTAAGTCCTAATATCTAGGACTTGCAAATTATGAACAAGCTCACTAAATATTATTCTCAAGATTTAAAATCTTTGAATAATGATGGCCTAATTCCACTGCCTTTTTCTTCCTTTCAAAAACCACACATGGGTCTAGTGGAATGGATGCAAAGTTCACTCCACTGGACGCAATGTGAATTTGCTCCCGATTACAGCTTCAGGTTATTAGTCGAGGCCAAATGCATCCAAGCACAGGCCTACCCTTTGATAGTACTTTGCACCGAAAAGCTGGTGGGGATGTGCAGCCACTGTAAGAAAACTTGAGCAGTGATGCATCATGGCTGTCTGGTTTGTCAGCTGGGTGGCCTCTCGATTTTACCTTTTTGTGAAGGCAACTTGAAGGGATAAAGAGAGGTAAATTCATACCTTGTTTGGACACAACCTTTGTTTCTTTATTGCCATTCCCTTTGGCTGTTACATCTCAAAATCTTTTGTTATTTAATCGTCCCTGGCTCCCACTCTATCGCAGACGTCTTGTGTTCCTTCTGCTCCATCCCCACTTCCACTGGCTTAAAAACATCATATTTCTGTCTTTCTTCTGTTCTGACGGAAGGGCATCGACCTGAAACGTTCATTCCATTTCCCTCCACAGGTGCTGCCTGACCTGCTGAGTTTGTCCAGGTTTTTGTTTGTTCTTTTAGGTTTCCAGCATCTGCTAAAATTTCTAGCCCCCTCGCCGTGTGTTTCTTGGTGGTGCGCTGTTGCCTTGTGGTGGAATTCTATACCCCTGCCACTTGTCAATCGGGTTTCCCATTGAAGCTACCTCATGCCTCCAGGAAACCCCCGGCAGGGGTGCGCTACAGGTGGGAACTACCACAAAATCCCGGCCTTAATTTCTTTGGTTCTTCAATATTTGCTGTCTTCTCCACTCATATATCATCTGACTGGGGATTACTTTGTTAGTATGCCCTTGGGAAAACTCCAGGGCCTAGAACTCAACTCTTCTTCTTGCTCCTCTGGTATTGGGGCAGGAAAATGAGGTGGAAAGTCTGTTTATACACCCTGCTACCTCATTGCATACACCACTTGCAGGTGTAAGCAATCCAAACAAATATGCCATTCGTAACAAGCGAGTCCACGGCATCACAGAAGTCAAGAAATATGTCCATCTGACTTTTAGGTCGCGTTTTCCCTTGCTTCATAAATGGGACCTAAGCATTTCTCAGGCAGGCTGGAATGGAAAACTCAACCCTTATGGGTGGGATTCTCTGGCCTCCCATGTACCTGGGGCTGGATTCTCCGCCCTGCCGCATCGCGTTTCTGCCTTGACCCGCTGGCGGCATTCTCCGTTACGCCAGCCGGTCAATGGAGTTTCCCATTGTGGGGCAGCCCCATGCTATCGGGAAACTCCTGGGCGCCGGCAAATCGGAGAATCCCGCCGGCGGAGAATCCCGCCCCTGGCTGCGGGATTCTCTGCTCCCACCACTATCAATAGAAATTTCCATTGAAGCCACTCTACATCGCTTGGAAACCCATGGGTGGAGGTCCGCTGCCAGCGGGACCAGAGAATCCCGCCGTCAGTGTATGGCTGGAGATAGTAAGTAATATGATATTAGAATAAATGAAGATACTTACCATTCAAATCTGAATGGAGATCATGGGCGGGATTCTCCCCTACACGGCGTTACGGGGGGTCCCGGCGTAGGGGAGTGGCGCCAACCACTCCGGGGTCGGGCCTCCCCAAAGGTGGGGAATTCTCCGCATCTTTGGGGGCCAGCCCCGCGCCGGAGCGGTTGGCACCAGAAGACTGGCGCAAAAAACTGGCGCCAGCGGCCTTTCAGGCCCGCCGCCCGGCAGCGGGGCTGGCTGAAATGCTTTCGCCGGTCGGCGCATGCGCCGGCGGTGACGCCAGCGGCCAGCTGCCACCGACGTCAACACCGGCGCATGCGCGATGTGGGTTTCTCTTCCGCTTCGGGGAAGAAAGAGTGCACCCAGGGCACTGGCCCGGAGTCTGAGCGGGGGGCCCCGATCGCGGGCCTGGCCACCGTGGGGGCACCCCCCCGGGGTCCGATCGCCCCGCGCCCCCCCCCCAGGGCCCCGGGGGACTGGTCGCGCCGCCGATCCCGCCGCCACCAGAGGTGGTTCAAACCTCGGTGGCGGGAGAGGCCTCCCAGCGGTGGGATTTCGGCCCATCCGGGCCAGAGAATCGCCGCAGGGGCCTCGCCGATCGGAGTGGCGTGATTCCTGCCACCGCCACTTCCCGGGTGACGGAGAATCTCTGCCACGGCGGGGGCAGGATTTTCGGTGGCCCCAGGTGATTCTCCGACCCTGCTGGGGGTCGGAGAATTTCGCCCCTCCTTTTTAAGCCATTAGAATATAGAACATACAGTGCAGAACGAGGCCACCCGGCCCATCGAGTCTGCACCGACCCACTCAAGCCCTCACCTCCACCCTATTCCCGCAACCCAATAACCCCTCCTAACCTCTTTAGTCACTAAGGGCAATTTATCATGGCTAATCCACCTAACCTGCACGTCTTTGGACTGTGGGACAAAACCGGAGCACCCGGAGGAAACCCACGCAGACATGGGGAGAATGTGCAGACTCCGCATAGACAGTGACCAAAGCCGGGAATCGAACCTGGGACCCTGGCGCTATCCAATTGTGCTAGCTGTCACTGATTGTCAGGACTTTTTGGTCCCACCAGCAGCAGGTATCATTAAGGAAGGGATGGGAAAATCCCACCCAAAGTTACATGTTTTGCCACATTTGTGATATATAATGCTTTATTTTGTTAATATGCAGTCCAGAAGATTGTGATGACCAGTTTTCCCAGTGCAGTTCTGATGGAGTGTCCGTCAGAGAAGGTGTTAAACAAAGGCTCCATTTTCCTGCTTGGGTGGATGGTAAATAATCCCATGGCACTATTTGGAAGAAGAGCAGGGGAAATATCACCAGTGTACTGGCCTGTATTTATCCCTCAATCAACATCACAAAAAAACAGATTATCTGGTTATTATCAGATTGGTGTTTGTTGGAGCTTGGTTTGCACAAATTGCTTACCTTGGGCAGAATTCTCCACTCCCAGGAAAAATTGGGAAGGCCGTCGTGAACTCGGTTGAGTTTCACGACGGCCTCGGAGGCCGCTCCTCTCACCGTATTCACCCCCACCCAGGGGGGCTAGGAGCGGCGCTCCGTTATTCTCGGCGGCCGGGCCTTCGTCAAGCCGGCGTGCCGAGAATGACGCGGCCGGCGCGCCTAAGTGACGTCAGCCGCGCATGCGCAGGTTGGCCCGGCTCCAACCCGCGCATGCGCGGCTGACGTCACAATGGCTGACGGCTCAAACCCGCGCATGCGCGGTGGCCGTCTTCTCCTCCGCTGCCCCGCAAGACGTGGCGGCTTCATCTTGCGGGGCGTCGGAGGGGAAGAGTGCGTCGCTTTGAGACACCGGCCCGACGATCGGTGGGCACCGATCACGGGCCAGTCCCGTCCCGAGCACGGCCGTGGTGCTCACTCCCCTCTCTGCTCCCCACAAGCTTCAAACGGGCCTTTGGCGTCCATGTTCATGACGGCAGCGACCAGGTGTGGTTTCCGCCGTCGTGAAACGGTCGCGAACGGCAGGCCGCTCGGCCCATCCGGGTCGGAGAATCGCCGCTCGCCGTGAAAACGGCAAGCGGCGATTCTTCCGAGCGGGGGGTGAGAGAATCGCGGGGGGCACCAGGGGGGTGTGAAATGAGTCGCCTGGCCCTCCCGCGATTCTCTCACCCGACGTGGGGAGCGGAGAATCGCGCCCCTTGTTTCCTAACATTTCAAAAGTACCTAATTTCTTGTAAAGCGCCTCAAGACATGAAAACACAGAAACGAGTAGGAGGAGGCTATTCGGCACTTAGAGCCTGTTATGCCATTCATTATGATCATGGCTGAGCATCCAACTCCATAGGCTGATCCCGCCTCCCCCCATATCGTTTGATCCCTTTCACCACAAGTGCGGTATCTAACTCTTTCTTGAAAACATACAATGCTTTTGCCTCTACTGCTTTCTGTGGTAGAAAATTTCATAGGCTCACCACTTGCTGGGTGAAGAAATTTCTTCTCATCTCAGTCCTAAATGGTTTATCCCGTATGCACAGATTGTAACCCTTGGTTGTAGACTCCACCGTCATCGGGAACATCCTTCCCGCATCTACCCTGTCTAATACTGGTGATTGTGACAAGTGCTATACAAATGCAAGCCTTTTTATTTCCTCCAGGAGACATTTTATTCAGCCCACAAAATATTTTATGGATGGAAAGGTCAATGAAAAATGTAACAGTTAAACATTGCATTAAAACCTCAGGCTCAGAATGTATCTATATATTTAGGATATGCAATGAACGATAAAGCAATATATGTTAATGCTGAGAACTATTTTAGGTAAATGGGAGCATCAGACTGAATCGCAGTCATTGGACCTGAACACAGACTGTGAAGAACATTCTCTGGGATCAACTGTGGAACTAGAATTTCCCAAAGGTACTATAAGCTACACTAAACAGACGCTCATACAACACAGCTCAATGTGTTTCACTGACAGTGTCTCCAATATTATTGTAGAATGTTACCACCCAGAGAGACTTGGCAATAAAGCAAAGGAGGCTCAGTGCAGCTGAGCAAAACACTTAATTACACACAATATCCTTCTGGAAACACCATTACAGACAGCAAAAGTCATAAAGCAGGTTTCAATAGAGAAGACCTTCAGGCAGTTACGAAAGCAGTAGAAATTGGGGGAATGACTCATTCCATCTGACCATCGAGTAAGTGTAAGCCAGTTACTACGTTGCAGCACTCTTGGTATTCATAACTGACATTGATTATGCTGGGCAGCACTTATGGCTGCCCCTAAAAGTTTCCACATGTTTCATTACAGTTAAGTGCTTCTGCATGAGTTCTTAGCCACTCGTGCATGTTCCACTGATTAATTGAATCAAAGCTAATCTGTACAGGAAATGTATTTCACCACCTTGACCGTCCTTTCTTGCTTTCACCTAACATATATCTGCCAATCGCACTTAAGAAAATGTTAATTGGCCCAGCATCCACTGTTCATTGTGCGAATTCATGTTGTGTTAAAACACAGCATTTAAAAATAACTCAATCGTCAAATATTTCCATGTAAAGAAAATACTCAAAATACCAAAATATGACAGCAGAGAGTACTGTTCAAATGTTGGAAGTTTAAAGAGCAAATTGTTTGTGAAAGCCAAATGGCCACTTTTATGGGCAGAATTTTCCAAATAGATGGAAAAGCATCAGGTTCAATCAGAAAACTGGTGTGTTTCTCCCCCCCCCCCCCAAAAAGGTAGGTTTCCAGACAATATCTTACCACACTTTGCCATGTTTATGAAGAGGACATGTTTTGCGCCATTATTGGGAAGGAAGGGGCCCAATCACGCCAGCAAGCCTGGTTTCACAGAGATCTCAAAATGAAATTAAAGACCCTCTTCTCCTACTCCCTTCCCCCATAGACATTAGGAACCCCTGCACCCTCCCCCATTGATGGCATGCTTCATCCCTGAATATCGATCGCCTGCATCTGGGCCTTATCAATAGGCCGCCTTTCACACCCCTCCCCCTTCAGGACCCATCTCTGGCATTGCCCCGGCAGCTTGGCAGTATCAACCTGACAGTGGTAACATAGTAGTGCGAGGTTGTCGGGGACCCACCTATAGGCGAGTAGGGGTTTTGGAGGTCTGAGGGTTGTGTCAGGGAGGTTGATAGATCGGAGCGCCATTTAAACATGGCATCCTGATCTCCTCCTGCACTGAGGAGTCCTGGCAAGTGGAGCTCCTCAGTGCAGGAAACGGGACAAAGTGCAGCCTTGGTAGAACGTTCCCTGCTGAGGCCCGTTAAATAGCGTGGTCTTTCTTGGCTCTGCGAGAACACCCAACTAAATGAGCTCGACATGTGACTCTGTTGCAATTTGGTTAGCTCCCGCCCTAAGTGTAGGCTGGACAGCGGAGGATCTCCCCAAGGCCCAGAAAATTGAGTAAGTGAGGATGAACATAGAACATAGAACATAGAACATAGAACGATACAGCGCAGTACAGGCCCTTCGGCCCTCGATGTTGCACCGACATGGAAAAAATCTAAAGGCCATCTAACCTACACTATGCCCTTATCATCCATATGCTTATCCAATAAATTTTTAAATGCCCTCAATGTTGGCATGTTCACTACTGTTGCAGGTAGGGCATTCCACGGCCTCACCACTCTTTGCGTAAAAAACCCACCTCTGACCTCTGTCCTATATCTATTACCCCTCAATTTAAGGCTATGTCCCCTCGTGCTAGCCATCTCCATCCGCGGGAGAAGGCTGTCGCTGTCCACCCTATCTAACCCTCTGATCATTTTGTATGCCTCTATTAAGTCGCCTCTTAACCTTCTTCTCTCTAACGAAAACAACCTCAAGTCCATCAGCCTTTCCTCATAAGATTTTCCCTCCATACCAGGCAACATCCTGGTAAATCTCCTCTGCACCCGTTCCAAAGCTTCCACGTCCTTCCTATAATGAGGCGACCAGAACTGTACGCAATACTCCAAATGCGGCCGTACTAGAGTTTTGTACAACTGCAACATGACCTCATGGCTCCGGAACTCAATCCCTCTACCAATAAAGGCCAACACACCATAGGCCTTCTTCACAACCCTATCAACCTGGGTGGCAACTTTCAGGGATCTATGTACATGGACACCGAGATCCCTCTGCTCATCCACACTACCAAGAATTTTACCATTAGCCAAATATTCCGCATTTCTGTTATTCTTTCCAAAGTGAATCACCTCACACTTCTCCACATTAAACTCCATTTGCCACCTCTCAGCCCAGCTCTGCAGCTTATCTATGTCCCTCTGTAACCTGCAACATCCTTCCGCACTGTCTACAACTCCACCGACTTTAGTGTCGTCTGCAAATTTACTCACCCATCCTTCTGCGCCCTCCTCTAGGTCATTTATAAAAATGACAAACAGCAACGGCCCCAGAACAGATCCTTGTGATCCTTGAACACCGGTGTGGATCTCACCGAAAGAGCCGGCGGAAAACACCTGCCTGAAATGACACTTGGAAATCTTTCCGTGAACTCACGACCAATATCTGAAAATCAATTAAACCTATATTGTTCAAGCTACCCAGTTGCAGACAGGCCTAAAAATAAATAGAGGGCGCTTTTTTACAGCCATGCTGCTCCCGAAAAGCATCTTGCCGTGGTGCAGCATGCGTGATAGAAGTCAGGAGACCACACTCCCGGGATCCACCCGGATGTTGCGATGTAAATCCCGCCCAATGTGGGTGGGATAATTTTAAAAATCAAATCTGCATATTAAGCTCTTCCCGAGGTGTCCGAGGCTTTGGGATCAATCCCTTCACCTCGGAGATCTCGGGCAATGATCTTTTGGTTCTGGTCTCCACAAATGGGGACCAGACAGAACGGTACTTGTGGGGTTCTCCCGTGGGAGCAGAGGCCCCAGGTGCATGGACTTTGGGCAGGATGATGCTCTGGCACTGGTGCCACCTGGGCACCCTGGCAGTGCCACCTGTGTGCCATCCTGGCACTGCCAAGGTGCCAAGCTGGCATTTTTTTGCACGGTGATGATCATGCCAGGAGTGCCCTGCATGGATGTTGGGGCTGTAGGGAGGGGGGGGGGGGGGGGGGGGGGGGGGGGACCGGGGTCTTTCCCATAGTGCGTTGGTGCTTATGGGTGGGGTCAGGGGTCACTTTGTGGGCCTCGGAGTTTGGGACACCAATTTGAAATAGCAGCTTGATCTCACGCTACACTGAGGAGTTTCAGTGAGCAGAGCTCCTTTGTGCACAAAACGGGGCTATATGTGGTCCTGGTGGCACATTCTCCATTGAGGCCCCTATTGCGATTACCATTATATAGTGTGTTTCTCGACGCTGCGAGTGCTGGGAAACACATGGCTAAACATGCTCCCTATGGGACTTTGTTCTCATTTAGTTAAATCCCACCCACAATTTCATTACAAGCAGTATCGCCAACATCATCATACATAGACAAAGAGAGTAAAGAATAAGAGGAGCTTTATAGAAATAATACACATGCAGTACAGTATGTCATTCATCAGCCATAGTCTGTACAGCAATACTCAAGCAATTTCTTTAAGCAATTGCATTCCAGCCTTTTTCTCTTTCGCTCAGGCCAACCGGCTCAATTATGAATACATAATAAGGCTAATCTCCGTGTTAAGTATAGTTTGATTCAGCTCAGTGTGATTTTAATTGGTTGGTGGGAATTTGATCAGCGTTTAATACTTTCTGTTAATTTCCTCCCTAAATGTTGAGCAGCTTCTTTCTTTGTAATAATTCAATAAGTTAATTTCTCTGCAACCTGCATGTTCAGGGGTCTCCAATCAGCACCAGTGAATCATGAGCAATTTAGTGCCACTTTCACTTCCATTTGGTGTAAGCTGCTTGCTCGGCTGCCCAAACTGGAAAAGAAAATTACAGACTAAAATAAACATTTGAAAAAATCATTTTGCGATGTGATTGTCTGTACCTGAATTGCCCTTGAGAAGGTAATGCTGAGCTGGCTTCTTGCATTACTGCAGTCCAATTAAAGTGAATTATTTAAATGAAAGAGCAAAAATTAGTTGCATAGATCCAAAATATTTAAAATATTCATGTTTGTTTTGTTAAAATTGATATACTTCAGCAGTGTAACTTGTAGAGCAGTATGGGGAAAAACATAATACACTGATTGATCTGCGTTTCTTCATTTTCAGGTGTGACATTATCATATTGTGTTACCAGACAAAAGTCTGGAATTCTTGATCATAGTCTTCAGGAGATTGCAAGAAAGAAGTTCTGCATTCTAGAGGGTGAAAACAAAGACATTGTAGCGCTGTTTAATGTAAGCCACTATCCTGTATGTGTAACTTATTTGAATTTTTCTCACCAAGCTTTTGCCTCTCTTACACCAACAAAATGGCACTAACAAAATACAAGGATACCCTTATCTCTGACTGTGACCATGCCAGATGATCCCTCCTTAATCTTTCTCCAGTTTTCAGCATGGTCAATCCCAGAACCTCCTCCAGTGTTCCTTCTCTGTTAGCCTGCTCTGAGGCATTGCTCTTACTATTTAATCGTAGCTCGAGTGTCTTCAGCGATGACTTATCTTGACATAGTACACCATCTTGAATTCCTGAAGCTTCCGTATTTGGCCCTCCCCCATACTTCATCTACATAATGCCCCTTGGTGAACTCAGTCACAGACATGGGGTGGCACGGTGACATAGTGGTTAGCAGTGCTGCCTCACAGAGCCAGGGACACGGGTTTGATTACGACCTTGGGTGACTGTGGATTTTGTACGAGCTCCCTGTGTCTGCGTGGGTTTTCTCCGGGTTCTCTGCTTTCCTCCCAAAGTCCAAAGACGTGCAGGTTAGGTGGATGGCCATGCTAAAATTGACCCCACTTGTCCAAAGATTTGCAGGTTAGGTGGAATTATAGTGATAGGGTGGGGGAGTGAGCCTAGATAGGATGCTCTTTCAGAGGGTTAATGGACCAAATGGATTTTAACACCTCCCAATACATACTGAAATATCACATTATGCAACCTCTCCCTTCTGTTTGTGTTGCTGCACACCAGTGTTGGTTGAGTCATAAGTCCCTTCAGCAAATTATTGGCAAGATTGAAGCCATCAACAGTAGTCTCCTTCCTAGTTTCTGTGGCATGTTGCCAACTCTATCTCCTTTCAAACCACTGCCTCAGTTTGACCCAGGTTATTCAAAGCCTTGTCATTCCACATGAACATGTACTGATCTTCCAACTCCACAATCCTCAGTATTATAAAGAGCACCCAATTCCAGGTTTGTAACATCATCCACGTCAACCCTAACTTCAGCTCATTTGTGTTGAGACATGCATCCAAACCTTCTTCACCTCTAGACCTAATTGCTGTATTGTGCTCCCAGTTAATTTCACACCCTTCAACCTTCCTAAATTTCAGCTCAAGGAAAACTCTGCCCCTAACATATTCCATATCAATCCTCTTTGCCCATCACCACTGGCCTCGCTGCCCAATATTTTATTTTATTCTTTAACACTATTTGGGTGTCACTGGTTGATGTGTTGGGCTGGCTGGGTCGATGTGGACTGCACTTGATGCAGTGTAGCGAGAGACAGACTTCAAACACTTGATGAGATGCAAGACGATTTTATTTAACATCTAAACTATAAATACATACTCAACTGTGGGTTGACACTATGCTGAATGAATGGAGACCTCTCACTAGCCTGACCAGACTTACGAGCTACTGCATGGTGTTCGCACTGGCTAGCTCACGAGCTCTGACTGTCTCAGACGCTTGGTCCCGAGAGAGAGGGGGAAAACTGGTACCCTCTGACTTTATAGTGGTCGTGTCCTGTCTGGTGATTGGCTGCTCTGTTCTGTGTGCTTACTGGTCATCCTGTGTGTCAATCACTGCCTGTCTGCACTCCATTATATACATAGATGTATATTATGACATCTCCCCCCCCCCCCTTTTTTTAAGTGTTTGTGTTCAGATAATAAATAGTAAGGTGCGTGTGTACGTGTATATGTGCGTGACTATATACAGAATGTGTTAAAATGATCTTATATACATAGGTAGGTGTCGCTAGTGCAGATATAGGGCAGATGAAACGGTAGAAAAAATATTTACAGAGGTCAAAACGATGAGGTAACAAAATAGTGTAAAAGTTCAGTCTATAAGTTTAGTCTTTGTGGAGGGCGATGAATTCTGGTTGACCGCCTCAAGGGTGGATCAGGGGCCGCCTGCACTTGGATAGGCGGGACTGCCGCCAATGCGGTGGTTGCAGAGGTCGGCAGGATTGTTGGTAGATCGGTGGCTTCATGGTAGGACACATCCGGAGGAAGCATTGTGGGAGGTGGGACATCACGGTTGGGTGGCGGGCGTGGAACTCTGCGCAGCGCCCATCTGTTGCATCGTAGGAAGGAGCCATCATCCATGCGGATGAGGTATGATCTCGGGGCCACTTGCTTGACCACCACAGCTGTGGCGTACCAGCCACCGTCAGGAAGCTGCACATGAACACGATCATTTGGGACCAGCTCGGGGAGATCCGTGGCATTAGCGTTGTATGCTGATTTCTGTTGGGCCCGAGATTGCTGCATCTTCTGTATGACCATGAAGTGGTCAAGGTCTGGAACATGGATGGCTGGAACCATGGTTCGCAGAGTGCGATTCATGAGCATCTGCGCAGGAGACAACCCAGTGGGACAGCAGGGTTGCTCTGTATGCCAGCAGCGCCAGGTTGAAGTCGGAGCCTGAGTCTGCAGCCTTGAATAGTAATCTCTTGACGATATGGACCCCTTTCTCAGCCTTCCCGTTTGACTTCAGGTAGTGGGGGCTGGAGGTGACGTGACAAAAGTTGTATAGCCGGGCAAACTCAGACCACTCCTGGCTGTAAAAACAGGGACCGTTGACACTCATCACTGTGAACGGTATCCCATGCCTGGCGAACGTTTCTTTGGATGCTTTAATCACCGCCTTCGATGTGAGGTCGGACAGTTTCACTACTTCGGGGTAATTGGAGAAGTAGTCGACCAGGAGGACATAGTCACGCCCCTTGGCGTGGAACAGGTCGACATTGACTTTGGACCTTGGGGAGGTCACTATCTCATGTTGCTGCAGAGTTTCTTTAGGTTGAGCTGGCTGAAACATTTGACATGTAGGGCAGTTGAGGACTGTGTTGGCAAGGTCCTGGCTGATGCCGGCCAGTATACTGCCTCCCGAGCTCTGCGGCGTCATTTCTCGACCCCCAGGTGACCCTCATGGATTTGGCCGAGCACCATAGCTCGCATGCTCTGCAGAATCACGATTCTATCAAGCTTCATAAGGATGCCGTCCACCACCGTCAGATTGTCCTTGACGTTGTAAAACTGGGGACACTGTCCCTTCTGCCATCCATTCGTGAGGTGCTGCATCACACGCTGTAGCAGAGGATCCTTGGCCGTCTCCTCACAAATTTGAACGACCCTCTCATCAGGGGCCGGAAGTTTGGAGGCACACAGTTGCACCCGTGCATCGATTTGGCAGACTAAGTCAGTTTGCTCACACGGTGTGGTGATAGACCGGGAGAGGTCATCTGCAACAATTACTCCTTTGCCTGGCGTGTAGACAAGTTCAAAATCGTAGCGGCTTAGCTTGAGAAGGATTCATTGTAACCGGGGTGTCATGTCGTTTGAGTCCTTCTGGATGATGTGGACTAATGGCCTGTGGTCCGTCTCAACCGTGAATTTTGGGAGGCCATACACATAGTCGTGAAACTTGTCGATTCCCGTTAGGAGGCCCAGGCATTCCTTCTCAATTTGAGCGTACCGTTGCTCAGTGGGCGTCATGGCTCTGGAGGCATACGCAACTGGGGCCCAGGAAGAGGAGTCATCCTGTTGGAGGAGCATCGCCCCAATACCGTCCTGGCTCGCATCTGTGGATATTTTGGTCTCCTTGGTAGGATTGAAAAATGCCAGAACCAGGGCTGTGGTGAGTTTTGCCCTCAGCTCACGCCATTTTTAATCATGAGTGGGCAGCCATTGGAATTCCGTCGACTTTCTGACGAGATGGCGGAGTGCTGTGGTGTGGGAAGCGATGTTTGGAATGAACTTCCCGAGGAAGTTGACCATCCCTAGAAAGCAGAGGACCGCCTTCTTGTCCTCTGGGGTCTTCATGGCGTTGATAGCTAAAATCTTGTCAGCATCTGGCCACACGCCTTGTTGCGAGATGTGGCCACCAAGGAATTTGATTTCTGATTGACTGAACGAGCACTTGGCCCTGTTGAGTTGGAGGCCATGCTCGTAGATTCTGTGGAATACCCGCTTGAGGCGATCGATGTGTTCTTGAGGAGTTTCACGACTATGTTTACGGCATGCCAAAATTCACGGTAGAAACGGACCACAGGCCTCTAGTCCACATAATCCAGAAGGATTTAAATGACATGACACCTCGGTTACAGCGAATTCTTCTTAAGCTAAGCCGCTACGACTTTGAACTTGTCTCCACGCCAGGCAAAGAGCTCATCGTTGCAGATGCCCTATCCAGGTCCATTAGAACACCGTGTGAACAAACTGACTTCATCTGCCACATAGAAGCGCAAGTGCAATTGTGTGCCACCAACCTTCTGGCCTCTGATGAACGGGTAGTCCAAATTCGTGAGGAAACGGCCAAGGATCCTCTGCTACAGTGTGTGATGCAGCACCTTACCAATGGCTGGCAGAAGGGACAATGTCCCCAGTTCTACAACGTAAAGGACGACCTGTTGGTGGTGGAAGGCATCCTTCTGAAACTCGACAGGATCGTAATTCCGCAGAGCATGCGAGTTATGGGGCTCGGCCAACTCCATGAGAGAAATGCCGACGCAGAGCTCGGGAGGCGGTCTATTGGCCGGGCATCAGCCAGGACATTGCTTTACAATTTGGACCCCTTTCTCAGCCTTCCCATTTGACTGCCTCAGCTGCCCTACCTGTCAGACGTTTCAGCCAGCTCAATCCCAAGAAACATTGCAGCAACACAAAATCGTGATCTCTCCGTGGTCCAAAGTTGGTGTCGACCTTTTCCACGCCAAGGGGCGTGACTACGTACTCCTGGACGACTACTTCTCCAGTTACCCAGAAGTGGTGAAACTGTCCGACCTCGTATCGAAGGCGGTGATCAAAACCTGCAAAGAAATGTTCTCTAGGCATGGCATACCGCTCACGGTAATGAGTGACAACGGTCCTTGCTTTTACAGCCAGTAATGGCGTGGTGATCAAACAAGTGGCCCCAAGATCGTTCCTTGTCCGCACGGCTGATGGGTCCCTGTTACGGAGCAACAGACGGGCACTGCGAAGAGTTCCATGGCCGCTACCTGACCGAAGTGCCCCGCTGCCCATGATGCTTCCTCCGGACGTACCCTACCATGAGGCCACTGATCTACCAGCAATCCTGCCGGCCCCCGCGACCACCGCGATAGCAGCGATCCCGCCTATCCAAGTGGAGGTGGCTCCTGATCCACCTCTGCGGCAATCAACAAGAATTCGTCGCCCACCACAAAGACTAAATCTATAGACTGAACTTTTGTACATTTTGTGACTTCATCGATTTGACCTCTGTAAATATCGTTTTGTTTGCCATGTATCTGCACTATCGACACCTTCCCATGTATATATGTTAATTTTAACACCTTTTGCATATAGTCAGGCACATATATATACACACGCACACCTTAATATTTATTTATCTAGAAAAAAAGGGGGGGAGATGTCATAATATCCACTCATGTATGTAATGAAGTGCAGACAGGCAGTGATTGACACACAGGATGACCAGTAAGCACACAGCACAGTGCAGCCAATCACCAGACAGGACACTACCCCTATAAAGCCAGAGGGCAATAGGTTTCCCGCTCTCTCTCTCTGGACCCAGCCACTGAGACAGTCAGAGTCCACGAGCTAGCCAGTGCAAACACCATGCGGTAGCTAGTAAGTCTGGTCAGGCTAGTGTTAGGTCGCCAGTCAGTTCAATATAGTGCCGACCCACAGTTGAGCATGTATATCAGTTCTATCGTTGAATAAAATTGTATTGGATCTTCTCCAGTGTTAGAGGTCTGTTTCCAGCCTCACTGCATCAAGTGCAGTCCACATTGAACCAACCTGCCTAACGCATCAGAAGGTGCATTGGTGAGTTGCAGCAGTGCATCTTGTAGATGGTACCCACTGCTGCCACTGTGCTAGCACTGGAGGAAATAAATTGTGAAGGTAGTGGATAAGGTTCCGATCAAGTGTCCTAGATGGTGCCAAGCTTGAGTTTCGTTGGCTCCTGGTTCTCAGTGTTTTACATTTCTGGTCCTTGTGTTTAAATCGCTCCATTGCCTAATGCCTCCTTATTGATGTAGCGTTAGTCAGCAGCACCTTAATTCTCCATCCAGCTGTAAATCTCTTAAACAATCTCTCCTCCATCCTTACCACCCCCACAGAGGAGAGTTGAGGGGGGTGGGGGGGCAGGTGTTGTGCCTTCAGCAGCTACAGACCCACGCATAGAAATTTAACCTCCTGAATCCCTCTACCTCTCTCCCTTATTCTACTTTATTAAGGCTTTCCTCAAAACCCAAACCCTTGATAAAGTAATTGGCCACCTCGACTTATATTTCCTCTGCTTTGGTATTTCCTTTATTCACATTTCTGTAAAGTGCTTCAGGACACTATTCAACATTATGGGCAATATGTAAACGTAAGCAGTTGCTGTTGTCAAAAGAAACATGCATCACAACATATTGATTGTTGCAATTTGTTGCCCGTCCCTAATTGCCCCGGAACTGAGTGGCTCGCTAGGCCATTTCAGAGGGCAGTTAAGAGTCAACCACGGTGCTGTGCGTCTGGAGTCACACGTACGCCGGGTCAGGTAAGGATAGCAGATTACCTTCCCGAAAGGACGTTGGTGAACCAAATGGGTTTCTACAATAATTGTTGGTATGTGTCACTGTCACCATTACTGAGACTCACTATATATTCCAGATTTTATTATTTGAATTGAAACTCCACCAGCTGCCAAAGTGGGATTTGAACCCATGTACTGAGAGCATTAGTCTCTGGATTACAGAATGTTGGAGGCCAGCCAATAGCACATTGGAACCGTCCAGTTCAGATGTAACAGTCGCATGGATGAGAGAGGAGAGGGTAATGTTATTGAGGCGGAAATAGAAGGTCTTAGCGATATCATGGACATGTGTTTGGATTGTCAGCTCATTTGGCCCAATGAGGAACCACAAGGAAAGCATAATCTCGAGTCAAAAACCAGGAAAAGAATTTAGGCATTCAACATTCCCTTTGAAAAATGTTGCCCCTCTTGCCATCTCATAAAACTGCCTGTCAGAGGTCATGAAAGTGCCATTGAGGAAACGTGCAATCCACATCATGTATCGTAATCAGTCCCAACTAAACGCAGAGGCACTGAAAAGAACAATCAGATTATCACAACGTAATGATGATGCCAATAATACAGATCTAGCACTCCCCTTTGCAACTGAGTAACCAATTCCTACTGAGCTGAATGCATTCGCCATTTTTAGAGCTCAGCAAAGACCATCGAGCAAAACAAAGGTTTTGCCATCTGTTTGACCTGCTTCTGTTGATACAGTTTCCAGATTACCTCACTATGAATGCTTGGCTGAGCTGCACAAATGATTAATGTACTTGACCTGATAGGGGTTTGTTTACACTGTTGGAAATGGGACTGCGTGCTTTGTTTGATTGACAGCTTTATTACTCTGAAGTAAATTGATTTTCTTGTAAGTGGTTATTCAATGCCTGTGTATTTATTTTGCAAATATTAAAGGTTTCCTCGATTGGAATTTCACTGGTTGTTTTTGATTGATTTATCAGAAGGTAAGATGGACAACATGTTTCAAAGGGATTTTTGAACGATTGTTTTGTTCTTATTTCATGAACATTACAAAGACTTGCCAGGTTATTTCATGGCTCCTTGTTTGTGTACCTAGTAAATGCTGGGTGAGTGGAAATGGGTGGGGAACATGAGGGGGAATGGAGAGGGCATGGGGGCATGTAGGGGGCATAGGAACTATGAGTGGGTATGGGGTCATCGAGGGGGCATGGGAGATGAGGGACGCATGGAGAAGGCATGGGGTTTGGTGGAGCAGCGGGGGTGGGGGGCAGCAGTGCGGGTGGGGGGGCAGCAGGTTGAGCGATGAGGGTTAGAGGGTCTCAGAGACCTGAATAGAGTAGGCTGATGTTGCAGTAATCAGTGCCTTCTAACCTGCTGGCCCGATTGTCCACTTGCCTCCGTTGCTACCTCTGGCCTGCCACTGGAGCCAATGGGTCCATCTCCAGCTCATGCCTGCCTCCCTGACACACAACTTAATTTAGCGAGCTTTTCAAGGATGTAAATTTCCTGACTTCTGCGTTCCCACCTCCTTGACAAAAATCTGACCTGCGTTTTATTATGCAACTACTGACTGTGGAATTGCGGAGCTTACACTGAGCAAATGTCCCCTAATTGCAGTTGTCTTATAAATTATATAATTTTTGATCTTTGATCTTTTCAGGAATTGTCAGCAAGACTGGTGTCCACGCACGCAGAAAAGGATCTCTTTGTTCTCACCTTTAAAACTGTTGAGGAAATCTGGAAATTTACAACTTATCTTTCACTAGGTATGGAGATAAATTATATTAGTTCAGTAAAAAATATGTAACTTTAACTGCATTTATTAATTATCAGACTATCCGGCCAATAATTGCATGCCATAAAATCCAATTGGTGGGAAGAAAGCTCAAAGAAATTATTCCCTTCAGTTTGAGTAATATTTCCTTGAGTTCTGCCTTATTTCTGGAACTTCACATAACACTGTAATGTATATCATTTCACTGTCTTCTACAACAATGTTTTTCAAACATTTTTTTCTTGCCAACCAACCCACCTTCAGGACCAATGCCGGCCGACCTTTACAGCACACGCCACATTCGCTTACCTTTAATGAAAAAGGTGAGCCTGCTTGGTCCTCACAATCACATTCCCTTCAGGTTCACAGGAGAAGAGGGCAATGCACAAATCAGGCAGTCTTCAGCCAGTTCCTTTCTGCCGTCTTCATCTTTGTGAGGACAGAAAATCCAATCTCTCACATGTAGGTTGTCGTGAAGGGCAATAAAAACTAAAGGTTTATTTTACTCAGTACTGGATACTCCTGGGAGATTCTAATGCTGACAGCCACATGGGCTCTGTGCTATCACAGGTCAGGTACAGCAGCATAGTCACTTCATTTGGAGGCAGCTGTCAGTTAATAAATGACTCTGGGGTCTCAACCTCAAAAGGAATTTTTTACTCACCACTTCTTTTGCAAAATCTGAAACTTCTCCTCTCATTTGCCAGTGCTTCCCTACATATAACACACATGGGCTTTGCACCTTATTTGCATTGGCACATGTGGGAAGTTGGATCAGTTTGTCTCTGTGACAGTCAGGCTGAGTTAGCAGCTCGTGTTTGAGGGAACGGGTTTCCTCCCTGGACAGGAGCCGCTTCTCGGTCTCCACACTCAGCTCCTCCCCTTGCACACAGCCAGCTGACTTTCAAAAAGTAATCCATGTTGACGCGTTTTCACCCTTCACTTCCGCATAGCCAGCTGACGCGGGATGTTTTGTTGGTTTGGTGGAGATTTCCCGCGCATTGGACGGTAACAAAGATAAGATGGATGGGTTTTGTTGAAGTGTTTCTCTGTTTAGATGTGGAATGCTGAATTTGTTGAAATCTATTGTTAGTGTAACAACGGAAGTTACCTGATCGTGTTGGCAAGTGTTAACACATTAATATCAATGCAAATAATATTTCATTCAGATTTAAGACTGTCACTACTGAACATTTTCTGACAAAATAGGGGACCGTTGTTGATTTTCTGACAGTTTGGAACTGACCTGAAAGAGTCACTTCCCATTGACCGGAATTATTCTGAATCAATGTTCAGATGCTGCCGCTCTTTAGGAGTCTAAACCCAGCTGCAGTCTGACTCAGCTAAGTTCAAGAGTGCGAGAGAGCGGCGGTATTCACATTCTCCAATTAATGCCCAGCAGAGTAGCGATTGCGGAGGGTGGTGACTAGTAAATTAATAACCACTTCCAGGGGAACGGAAGTTCTGTTGAGTTTTTTTGGTGATGTGCCATTGGCTAGGCCAGTTCATTAAGGGAGAACAGACAATATTTGATATGTTGTGACATGAACACTCAATTAGATCATTGAGTTCATATACTCAAATCACTGTCTTTATGCTAAGCAACCCTCAGAAGGTTCAGCGCAGGGTCATAGCGAGGAGACTCAGGCTCTTACTCCAGCCACTGCCTCTGTTGACACAAAGCAGGCCCGCGCCCACAGACTCTCACCAAGTTAGACCCCGGGCGGCAGCAGAATGACAAACTTACTTCCTGCACTTGAAGGAAGCATCACATTTATGATGCTGAAGGAATTTTGTGTAAATCAACACAAATATTTATATAGCTGATTACTGGGTAGAATTGTGACGAGGCTGTGTGGGCTCTGAGCAGCCCTGTAATCGGGTTCCAGTTAACGGCACATTTCCCAACATATCAACCCCACAACTCCTGTGACAGTGCGGGCAGGCCGCGCAAACTTCACCCAGGGATGTTTCTGAGCCCAGGCGCATTGAATGCCCCCATCCAATGGCTGCCCGGGGCCAACGCACCGTCGCCCCCCCCCCCCCCCCCCCCCCCCCTGCACGCCACTGTCTACGGGTTGGTGTGGAGAGAGGGCAACACCCGCTGTGGAGACTGGATGTGGAGTTGCCCGCAGAAAAAATGATCTGTGGGCGGGTTAACAAGTCCATCCAGAATGGTCTGGGAAGCTTTGAAGGCAGTAGTCAGAGGGGAATTAATCTCGATACGGGCCAACAGAGAAAAGGTGGAATGGGCTGAGAGGGATAGATTAGTGGAGGAGATACTCCAGGTCGACAGGAGATACTCGGAGGCCCTGGACTTAGGGCTACTGAGGGAGCGGCTGAGGTTACAGGTGGAGTTTGGGCTGTTGACACAGGGAAAGCAGTGGAACAGTTGAGGAAGGCAAGGGGGGCGATCTATGAGTACGGGGAAAAGGCAAGCAGAATGTTGGCGCACCAGCTCAGGAAAAGAAAGGCAGCCAGGGAGATAGGTAAAGTAAAGAGTACAGGTGGGAATACGGTCCTGGACCCAGCGGGGGTGAACGAGGTGTTTAAGAACTTTTACAGTAAATTATATGAGTCGGAACCCCCGGCTGGGGTGGAGACGGTGAGGCAATTTCTGGATCAGTTGAGGTTCCTGAGGGTGGAGGAGGACCTGGTGGAGGGGCAGGGAGCCTTGATTGAGGAAATAATCAAGGGGCTGGAGGGCATGCAGTCAGGCAAAGCCCCGGGGCCTGATGGCTACCCGGTGGAATTCTATCAGAATGTTTCAGATATATTGAGCCCACTGCTTGTGAGGACATTTAACGAAGCAAGAGAGAAGGGAGTCCTTGCCCCAACAATGTCGCAGGCCTCAATTTCATTGATCCTGAAATGGGAGAAGGATCCGGAGCAATGTGGGTCATATAGGCCGATTCCTCTACTGAATGTGGACGGCAAACTGCTGACTAAGATACTGGCCACAAGGATAGAGGACTGTGTCCTGGGGGTGATAGGGGAAGAGCAGACGGGATTTGTTACGGGCAGGCAACTCAAGGCCAATGTTCGAAGGCTTCGAAATGTTATTATGATGCCCTCAGAAGGAGAGGAGGCAAAGAAGGTGGTAGCAACGGATGCGGAGAAAGCTTTTGATCAGGTGGAGTGGAATTAGCTGTGCGAGGTGTTGGGAAGGTTTGGGTTTGGTGAGGGCTTTATTGACTGGGTGCGGTTGCTCTATCAGGCACCAGTAACGAGTGTGCGTACGAAACTGGCTGAGGTTGGGGTATTCTGAACCACACTGAGGGACGAGGCAAGGGTGCTCCCTCTCTCCGTTACTGTTTGATCTGGCCATAGAGCCATTGGCCACGGCACTAAGAGACTCTCGGAACTGGAAAGGGCTGGTTCGGGAGGGGGGGGGGGGGGTGGAGCAACGGGTCTCGCTCTACGCCAGTGACCTGCTCTTGTACATTTTGAACCCGTTGGAGGGGATGGGGGATGTAATGCGAATCTTGGGGGGACTTTGGCAATTTTTCGGGGTATAAAGGCGGAGGAAACTCCGGTGGAGGAGCTTAAGGGCAAGTGGGAGGACGAGCTGTGCGGAGAGATAGAGGCGGGGCTATGGGCGGATGCCCTAAGCAGGGTTAATACCTCCTCATCATGCGCCAGGCTTAGCCTGATACAATTTAAGGTAGTCCACCGGGCACACCTGACAGCGGCTAGGATGAGTAAGTTCTTCAGGGTTGAGGATAGGTGTGCGGGAAGTCCAGCAAATCATGTCCACATGTTTTGGGCATGCCCGAAGCTTAGAGGGTTTTGGCAGGATTTGGCTAAGGCAATTTCCACGGTGCTAAAAGCACGGGTGGTGCTGAGTCCGGAGGTAACAATCTTTTGGAGTGTCGGAAGATCCAGGAGTTCAGGGGCAAAAGAGGCTGCGTCTTGGCCTTTGCCTCCCTGGTAGCCCAGAGATGGATCTTGTTAATGTGGAGGGACTTGAAGCCCCCGAGTGTAGAGACCTGGGTTAGTGACATGGCTGGGTTTCTCAGTCTCGAGAATATAAAGTTTGCCTTAAGAGGGTCAATGTTAGGGGTCACCCGGAGGTGGCAGCCGTTCGTCGACTTTCTCGGGGAAAATGAAAATGTCAGCAGATGCAGTATTCCAAAGGGGAGGGGGGAGGTTGATTGTTGTTGCATGGTTGAGGTGCGTGAAGATTGGGCTCGGGGGGGCAAAATGTTTATTTTACCATGGTGATGTCATTGTTTATGATACTATTATAAACATTTTCATATACCTTAATAGAATATTATTTTTTTAAAGCGAGGTTGCAAAACGATCATTTGCATGGATTTCAATATCATTAGCGGCTTGGACACTTCATGCTCGACCCTTCCGCAACGCTCCGCACATCTTAGATGGACGTCTTGCGGGCATGAATTGGTGCAAGCGGGGCCTGGGCACCATGGTTACGAAGGGGGAGCAAGATACTAAATAATCACTGAAAAACCCTCAAATATTAATGGGCTGGTGGAGGGAAGGGAGGTGGGGGTGCTGCCTGGGCTGGGTGCAGTTGCGGGGAGTGACTTGGTGCCAATTCGTAGACTCGAGGTGTCCCCCTTGGGATCAGGATGGCCTGGCTCAGAGGGCCATTGATGCAGTCTGTCTTTTAAATGCACACCTTTGGTGACAGTTACAAGCACCTGGCTGTTCACTCTGCTGAGTGCTGACTGTGTTCTATGATTGCTCAGAAGGCCTCTGGTCAACTGGGAGCCACCTCTCAGGGCAGAGGCCTCACCAGTGACCCCGGATCACCAACTCTCTCCTCCCGGTGAGGCTAGTGGTGCTGACTGCCTCTGCCACCACCCCCCAGGCAGTTTTCGGGAGGGAAGGCTTGAGCCTATGGCCCACCTTGGGGAAAAGGATGTGGGTTCAACTCTGACTTCGGACCTCGGGAGAGCAGGTCTTCTCTGAGCCATCTTCATGGCTGCAGTGTGTGTGGCAAGTGGAGCGTTGAAAAACAGCTCCAGCTGTCGGGCTCTTTAGCGCTACCTCTGGCCCCAGGGGTAAGAACGCCTGCTGGACCAGGAAGCTGGCCAATTTACCTGTCCTGATACACTTTCCAAAATCGTGCCCCCAACAGAAGTGCAAATCTTACAGTTAAAATGATGTTAAACCGCTCTCTGAGTATTGGGTTACAAAGTCATCTTTATCCTTAATGTTTCTATAAATTTGTGGCAATTTGAATAGTCTGTTTTCTGTGTGGTCTTACCCATTGGCTATATCTTCAATTTAGTAGTTAGAAAAATAGCAGATAGTCTGCCTTTGAATATATCCAGAGGGTTAGCTAACCTGCTTGTAGCATAAACTTGGATAATCACTCCTATGTTTTGTATTTTGAAGCGATGTATCAAATGCCCTGTTTGGGATTTACACCCAGATACGTATTATTCTTTGTTTACTAATCACTGGGCTGTTTATGCTGCTCATGACTGCCATCAAACTAACACAGCCTTGCACCAAAATTGTAACACTGTCATTGTTTGACATATTCAGTCATGTATTTGACAATGAAAGGAAGGCCAGCAAATCTGTGGAGTAAGGAAAGAGGTTAGATAAAAAAGTATGGTCTGTTGAAAGGTTGAAAGGCCTCAAACATTAGCCCAACAATGTTTCCGTTTCTGTGGGTACTCCGTTCTGTTGAGTGCTTCCACCATTTTCTGTTTTCATTTCAAATTTCTAGCATCTGTAATATTTTGCTTCTTGACAATTAAAAGCTGCTTTCCACTCAGAAGATTTCAGTGCTCAGAAAAATTGGAATTCTTTTTGTTTGAACGCCAAGTGTCGACCTAAGAATTCTGGAAGGTGATGTAATTGTTAGCCAGCTGAAGAAGGTTTTCGGATGACAGTATTTTCAATTCATCCTCATACAATAATTCTGCTGTCTACAAGGATGAATAGCTAACAGAAATGTTCTTTCAGTAAGCCAGGCATCATCTGTGGAGAGAGTGAACTAGTTAAAACCGTTTTGATGAGGGTCGTTCCTGAAACTTAGTCTGTCTGGCATCCACACAGTTGCTGCCTGGCCTATTGAGAGTTTACAGATTGTGTTTTTATTTGTTTCAGACTTCCAGGATCTATGTTTATATTTTGCTTTTCGTTTAGAATTTCCTTCTTGATGATTCAACTAGTTAATCAGGATAATAGCTAAATCATTCGAACCACAGTAAGAAGTCTAACAACACCAGGTTAAAGTCCAACATGTTTGTTTCAAACACTAGCTTTCGGAGCACTGCTCCTTCCTCAGGTGAATGAGGAAGGAGCAGTGCTCCAAAAGCTAGTGTTTGAAACAAACATGGTGGACTTTAACCTGGTGTTGTAAGACTTCTTACTGTGCTCACCCCAGTCCAACGCCGGCATCTCCACATCATTCAAACCAGGAAGTTCCCACATCTGCTTTCGAGTTTGCAGGAAGTTAGTTGATTTTAATCAGCGAGGGCTATGTTAATTCTTTTCACTTTTTTCCATGCCCTGATTCTCTCCCCAGCTACCTGTCTAGGTTGCTCATTTTTTTTTACCTGTTTCTCTCACTTCACCTCCTCTGCTGCTCTCCCCTCATTCCATCTGTCTTTTTTCTTTTACACTCTCCTTGCCTTTCCCTCTCACTCACTATTGTTTGCTTACTCTCTCTCATACATTGACTGCTTTATCTTATAAACTCATGTGGATCCTACTCCAGTTAACATCAAACTGGCTTCCTTTCAAAGTTGATGCTGATAGCCTTGAGCATTATGACAATGGTAGTTCTGTTTCTCTCTCCATTTGTCCTTTTTGTTGGGCTGCAGACTAGTTTCTTTCAGAGTCATCTGTGAATTAGTGAGACCGCACCTGGAGTATTGTGCACAGTTTTGGTCCCCTTATTTTGGGAAAGATATAATGGCATTAGAGGCAGTTCCGAGGAGGTTCAGTAGTTTGATTCCAGAGATGAAGGGTTTGTCGTATGAAGAAAAATTGAACAGTTTCAGCCTATACTCTCTAGAGTGTAGAAGAATGAGGGGAGATCAAATTGAGGTATACAAGATGATAAAAGATATGGATAAAGTAGATGTGGAGTGGATGCTTCCTCTTGTGGGGCATTCTAGAATGAGAGGTCATAGCCTTAGGATACGATGTGGCAACTTTAAAACAGGGTTGAGGAAAACTACTTTTCACAAAAGGTTGTGAATCTGTGGAATTCGCTACCCCAGACTGTGATGAATGCTGGGACAGTGAGTAAATTTAAGGAGGAGTTCGACATATTTTTAATTGAAGGGTTATGGAGAATGGGCAGGGTGGAGTTAAGGCCAGGATGAGATCAGCCATGATCGATTGGCGGAGCAGACTCGATGGGTCAAAGGCCTGATTCTGTTCCTATATCTTATGAACTTATGAACTTACGGCAGGTTTGGATGCCCCACTCCCTGGATAGGGTAGTGTGTTCAGACTACAATTAATTAGTTATATTCCAGTTAATTCAAAATATGTGATTAGCTGGCTCAAAAGAGAGGCACAGCTAACTTTTATTGTGGCATTCTTTAACACAGGATGTCCAATGTTTTGCAAATGCAGGTCAGAAACTCGTATGAAAATCGCTGAGCTGGCTGTATGTTAACACAACAATGCAAGCCCTGATATACAGAAAACTTGAACATGGCTGCACAGAAAAAAAATAAGGTGGAAAATCAGATCAATGCCCCTATTCATCACCCAGGTGACCCCTACTGGAAAGTGCATATATGTAGACTTATGTTGTAGACTGGCCCCTATTTAACTGTGATGTATTCCAAGGCAGAATAGTCTTCCAAAATATATAGTTTAAGATCACAAGGGGAAAATGGCCAGTTGGTTGAATTAATTGGCATTGTTGGACACCCATGGAACCTTACCTCAGAATGAGCCAGTGCCTTCAGGAGAAAAGAAGAACATGCCTAGCTGAACTCAAGCACTTTGCCCATGCAGTATACAATTTTCTTACAAATCCAAAATCCTTGGATGCTGGAAATCTGTTGAAAGGTCATAGTCCTGAAACACAACCCTGTTTCTCTCTCAACAGATGCTGCCAGGTGTTTTGAGCATTTTCTGAGCAATATTTTCTGCTTTCATTATACTGTTTTCTTAACGCGAATGCATGCAAAAAGTGACAAAAAACCTGGGCTTTTAACCCCTTTGTTGTTAATACTCTTATTCCAACAGGATTTGTTGGCCGATGTTTGGAGAACCTGTTGTTAGATCAAAGCTTCTGGTTGAATGTTCCTCTTGTGGAAGATGTGAAGATTCAAATTGAAGTGAATGAAGCAGATTTGTCGATGATGTATTTGGATCTTCTATTGCAGGAAGGTAAGATAACGAAAGGTGAATATGTTGGATCAAGAATGCACACTGAATATTGAAACTAGATATGCATGGAGTCTGATCAATTAGAATTCAGACTCGCAATTATAAAGTTTTTGGATTCCTGTAGCCTACCAATTGGGGTTTTAAGCTGAATCATATGTTCAAAATGTGATGCTACATTTTAAAACCACAACGCACTTTAGTGAGCATGAAAGCACACATTTATCTGATCTGATGTTTATTGAGTTACTCCAAGATTGAAGCAAGTCATCAGAAAAAACACCCTCCACGCCTGTGAAGTCGATTTGCAGCACTCATGTAAGCAGCAGTTTTGTTCCATTTTATACTTATTTTGTATAAGTCACAGTTGCCTGTGTAAGTAATAAGCACACAATGAATACTGAGTTAGATAACCCTGGCGTTGGTAGAGGTGATTCAGAGTTAATAAGAGTTATATTTATTATTGCAGCTTGTTCAAGGAAACATTCAGTAATGTGGCACTCCCAGAGTCAACATGAAGCTCATGACAATGCATCAATGAAACATGCCAACGTGTACACCAATGATAGACAAAGCTTTAATAACTGCTTTTAACACATTAGCATACTTTTGCTATGTTGAATGTTAAATGTCAAGTGTTCAGTTAGCTGTGTTTTTCCGCATTTATCACAAAGCAGAAGCCGGAATGTAGCGACTAGGGTAACCGTCGCTAAGCCCGCGATGCCGTGCTTCGCGGGGCCGCGCTGCTAGCCCCGCCCGGGGGGAGAATCGGGTCCCGGGAGGGGGCACGGAGGCTGCCGTGAAACATGGCCAGTTTCACGGCAGCCTTTACGACTCTCCGCATTTGCGGAGAATCGCGCCCGAAGTCCTGTTTCCCCGAGGGCCCGGAGGGTCAGTCACAGGGCAGCCAGTGCTGCCTGGGATGAGGTAGGGTGGCTGTAAGCTCTGCGAGTGTAACCAGGAGAACAGGCCTCCAGTGCTGAAAAATGGTCAATGTCCTACACCCAGCAGCACGAGTGAGAAGATACCAATGCCCCTCGGCCTGAGACCTTTCTGCCCCCATGTGGGCATCCACTCCTTAAGTCTTCATGTGACCCCCAACTCTCCCTTCAACCCCCACAGCCCTTCCTTCACAACGTCCCCTGCCCCTTTCCCACCATATCCTCTCTGCGTTGCCTCAGGAAAGGCTCTCGCACAATCGCCACGAGAGGGCCCAAATTGGCAGGGAGGTGCCAGACTTAAGAATCCTCACCTCCTTTGAGGAGCATGCCCTGGAGGTGACTGGGGCATCCGCCAACCTCACCCACGCGGAGGTTAGCGGATGCTGCAGAGGTGAGGAACCACGGGGCTCCACCCGGAGGACCTGTCAAAAGTTAGTTGTTATTGGCTTACTTACTAACCCATCCCTCCCATTGATCACATGCCAATTTTCCCGCAGTTCCTCCAGCCCTTCTTGGGTGGCCCCTCTCCAGCCTTCCAGGAGACCACCTCGGAGGGGAGCTCCGAGGAAGACACAATAGAGGCATCACAGCTGTCACAACTTCATCCCCACCCTCCACCAATGCATATACACGCACCTCGGGAGGAAATGTTGGTGGTCAGGCTTCTGGGGCATAACCTGGTGAGCACCACACTGATGCTGATGAACATCAGGTGGAGGCAGGAATTTCCAGGTGAGACAGCAGTTGGAGGGCTTCTGGATCCCAGGACCCAGCCGAGTCCCAGCCTGGTGCTGAGCATATGGAAGAGGTTTCCCGGAGTTGATGGAGATGATAGGGAGTGGTCAAGACATTCAGAGAGAGATGTCAGCAACACTGCAGCAGATCCATAGCTAATTGGATGAGTCCCAGAGGCTATGGGCGCAGGAGATTCAGCGGCAATCCGTGGCACAGAGGCCAACACTACTGGGGCAGCAACCGCAGTGGAGAGCCTGGTTTACGACGTTGGCACCAATAATGAAGGTGTCCAAGGTGTTGCGCAGTCGGTGACGGCCATAGTTGAAGGTCTCGACAGAATGCCTGACTTGCTAAGGGGATGTTACCTAGAGCCAGGCTGACCTTGATGAGGTTCTATGGGACATGTCCCGTTCTCAGATGGGTATGGCCGAGGTTCTGGGGAGCTTGTCCCAGTCCAAGCAAGGCGCTGCAGAGCATGTCCCAGTCTCTGAGGAGCATCACTGAGGGCGTCAACACGGTGGTGCAGACCATGGGGAGCAGCCAGGGATCGAACCAGCTGCTCCTCCGTCCCAAGGTGAATTCCAGGGCCCTATGGGGGCCAGAACCAGACCTGTCCAATGGAGTGGCAATGGTGGCAACCAGCTCCCCTGAGTTTCACCCCTCTGATGAGACCGCATCTCGCAGCCAGCACACGGGAGAGGGTAGTACTGCTGCGCATGTGCCGCCGACAAGTGTGCCGTGTCCTCCATCCCCAGAGCCCCCACAGGACGCCTGCCATGGGCATCGAAGGCCATGGGACGAGATAAGCAGCTGGCTGCCTCCACCTCAGGTGTGCATCCTGGGGACTTACCTAGACTTAACAATAGAGCTAGGATGGCAAAGCACATGAAGGATCACTGAGAGCACCGGGACGGAGGGAGAGGGTGGGGGAGGGTAAGTAGGGGGTGTTGGGGAGAGGTGACACCATCGGGGGAGTGGGGAATTGTAAAACACCATAAACACCATTGACCACAACCGTAGGATGCCTCTGTCACTTTCTACCATAATGTAGCCCATCGCCGAATCCTTGGCCCATCTCTCCAGGCATCTCCCTCTCCCTTAGCAGTCACTCACTCTCCAGCCATGGCCATGTCCCCGGAGCTCTGTCCCATCTCCTGGATGTTCGGATGTTGGCTGCTGCATGTGTGGTGTTGCCTCCCGCAGTGTTCAAGCACAGTGTCCATGCATCAAATTGTGATTGGGATGCTAGACAATGAGACGCACATGCTACATGGCACGCCCATCCACGGGAATCCACTTGGGTTGTGTGAAGTGCTCACTTAACCATTAGGTAGGGACACTGAACACAGGCCCATTAGCAATAACCTTCAGCTGCACGGCCAGAGGCCTTGACAGTCGGTGGGGGTTGTGGGGGTTCAATGGGGCAGGCGGGCATGGTCTATAGTTGCTGGTGCCGTGAACGGTTGCCCTCCAGCACACACCCCTTCCCATGGCAGCCCACCCCTCTGGAGGGTATCCCCCCCACACCCAGCCGAGGGCCTCCTCCATCCCCCGTCGAGCACTGGGGTGGCAAGCCCCCGAGCTTTTTCCTGTGAGCTAAGGTGGCTATTCACCACCTCGGCTCCCTGCAGACGCCCTTCCACCAGGTTCACATTTTTCAAAAGGAATACTAATTGACGCCAGCGTGACCACTTTCAGGGGGCGGTTGGATATGGGGTGGCTCCCATTAATTGCATGGAAATGGGGCTTAAGTGGTGATAATTGATTTCTCGCCACGCCAAGGCAGGATCCCGATTTCGCCTACGGGAGTGGGCCAGTTGCATTGCAAACTGTTTGGCTCCTGGCACGGTTCTAATTTTTGGCCTCTCCTGCTATTCACCAGCCTCGTTTCGCTCGAGCGAGGCCGCAACAAGGCTGGAGAATCACAGCCTAATGTTTAGCAATACACATATAAATCCCTTAAAATTATCTTTGCTTTCCTACAAGTATAGCTGTGGAATTTGCAGCCTAGTGGAGTTCCATGTAGTTAAATAGTTCCACAATTGCAGGCATGACTGGGTGGTATAATATTTATAGCATAAAAAGACAAGTCAGAATTTTGTCTCATGGTGAAAATGGGATTTGGCTCAAAACACCTGAAATCCTAAAGTTTTTGTTTCAAAATGGATTTCCTCTCTCCTCACAAATCACCTTTTGGCAGATCGGGAGGGCCTTGGGAAGTGACCCTGCACACACCTCATCTGAGGTTGGATTCGCCAAAGTGAACCCTCTGGGAAATTTGAATTTCATCCTTCTCTGCTATTTTTGTGTGCTCATAGGTGTTTTGGAAGTCCTGACAATCTCTGCCTCATTGGGGACTTTATAGCCGCTGGGGAAAACCTGTTGAGGCATCAGGAATATTTGACAGGTCAAAAACCTCAAATGTCACTATTAGATGTACTCTATAAGATGTGTTTTAACTGCTATGGTATGTCATTAGCTCTGTTCTGAAAAAGATATGTTGGCCATTACATTGGCCAGCATTGTTTAAGTATTGTGATGCATTAAAGTACATTGCAGATAGGGAAAGTGCTCTTCTGCTTTCAAAACTGTACAAGACATTATTTGAGATCTCCAATGTAATAACATAAATATAATATATTTAAATACCGAGATTACATTGAAATGAAAATCTTCACTTAGGGGAGAAATAGTAGCTACCTGCTTATGGACTACTTTGATTGACAGGAGATCTGGTTTAGCTTAGCCACAGGGGCTATCTTTTTTCAATTGTAAGTGAATGTTTTATGAATGATTTTTGGCTTTTTTCATTTTTTTTTCAGTAAGAAGTGTGTTTGAATGGCAGCTCCATTAAATTGTTAGAAGATTTTAAAAATGCCTATTTCACTAACATCCTGAGATACTTTGTGTTGGATAGTATGTGAGTGGCTATGGAGGATACCTGGGGATGTGGAGAGGGCATGGAAGCATGAACGGGTTTGTAAAGGGATGGGGGTATGAGGAGGCATAGAGGGGGAGGCATGGGGAGTATGAAGGGACTAGGGGGCCTTGGGCTGAGTGGTGAGGTTTAAGGGTATAAGAACAATTTTGGGAGATGGGTTGCTGTTTCCAAGAACTGGGGTGGGCCTATGAGCCAGCCATGTCTGCACCCACATTCTTCTTCCACTTCTCACATGCAGCTCACAAAAGCTGACCTCTCTGGGCTGAAGACTCTGAGAGACAAAAATGTGAGGGAAATGGGGTTTGGAAGCTGGCTCATCTTTTGAAAACTGCAAAAAGACCGTAACCTACTTGCATTGGATTGGATTGGATTTATTTATTGTCACGTGCACCGAGGCACAGTGAAAAGTATTGTTCTGCATAAAGTCCAGACAAATCATGCCATACATGAAAAAAAAATAGGGCAAACATAAATACACAATGTAAATACATAGACACAGGCATTGGTTGAAGCATATAGGAGTGTAGTACTATTCAATCGAGAAGATGTGTGAAGTGTTCAGATCAGTCCATAAAAGGGTCATTTACGAGTGGGAAGAATCTCTTTTGAATCTGTTCATTCGTGCTCTCAGACTTTTGCATCTCCTGCCCGATGGAAGAAGTTGGAAGAGTGAGTAGGCCGGGTGGGAACGGTTGTTGATTATGCTGTCCGCTTTCCCAAGGCAACAGGAGGTGTATATAGAGTCAATGGATGGGAGGCGGGTTCGCCTGATGGACTGGGTTAACTTCACGACTCTGTAGTTTCTTCTGGTCTTGGGCCTGAGAAGTTTGCCATACCAGGCTGTGATGCAGCCAGATAGGATGCTTTCTATGATGCATCTGTAAAAGTTGGTAAGAGTCAATGTGGACAAGCCGAATTTTCTTAGTTTCCTGAGGAAGTATAGGCCCTGTTGTTTTTCTTGGTTGTACCGTTGACGTAGGTGGATCAGGACAGATTGTTGCCGATGTGTACACCTAGGAATTTGAAGCTGTCAACCATCTCCATCTCAGCACCATTGATGCAGACAAGGGTCTGTACGATACTTGTCCCATCACTCCAGGAAAAATCCTATCCTGTGACATGTTAGTATCGCATCTTCGTACCATTGTATAACCAGCATTCAGAAACATGTGATGGTGACTATGGGTGTTTCACTGCCAGACAATTATCTCCTCCCTTACAGAAAGACTGCACAACCCTTCCCAAACATATAATCTCAAAATAACTAGGACCAATGAAGCCTTGCTGAAAACCAGTGAATCCAGATATGGAAATGATTACACCTAATTTCCCAATGTATGCTCCTGTTAGTGAATTGCAGCTGAGAATGGCATTTTGGTATTTTGAGGTGTCAGTTTTATTTGAGATTCAGACTTATGAAATAGGCCTACTTGGAGCTTTTAACAATATTTTCCGTTAAAACAACAGCATTTTTGCTCATGAGTAGGCTTCAATGAAGTTACTGTGAAAAGCCCCTAGTTGCCAAGTTACGGCGCCTGTCCGGGGAGGCTGGTACGGGAATATCTCACATCTCAGTTGGCACGACTGTTGATTCAGAACTCAGCAAATTGATATTTTGCCAGGTACAATCCAATTAGAGGGCCTGAAAGAGTAGAGTTGCAATATTACTTGCATTTTGTAATATCCATAGCTCTCACTAAGCGCTGATCAGAATGTTGTGCTGTCGTAAGGTTCATTAATGACCTTCATTCTGCAATGTTATTTTTGTGTTAGACTCTAAAATGATAACAAGGGCAGCCTAACACCAGGGTAGATTTAATTATCAAATTGACTGTTTGTAGGAGCCAAATTAAAATCCTTCATACAAACATTTTTTTTTCCTTCCAAGCTAATTGATTACTAAAGAAAGTATTTTTCAGACATTATTATGAGGCAGGGTTATTGGATAGATTATACAGGTTTTTTGACCTTGCCTTTCTTTATGGAGAGGGCGTCTATCATGGCTTTTACTTCAGGCATGGTGTGTTGCTGAGGTTTGTTTCCAGGTGAAAGGATGTAATGATCTTGTGAAGCCTTTTCTGACCCATGATCAGGGAATGCTTCACCTTACTCTGGAATGCTGATGGGGAGGAATCTACCTTTGAGACATAGAAGCACAAAAAATAGGAGCAGAAGGAGGCCATTCGGCACCTCGAACCTGCTCGTCATTCATTATGATCATGGCTTACCATCCAACTCCGTAACCTGACCACGCTTTCCCCCACCCAGTAGAAACATAATTGCACTTAAATCAGCATCAGGGTAGGTGTTACACCCTCTTCTTATTATCTGGTTCTCACGGATTGACTATTTTCAGGTTCAAAGAGATTTGTGCCTGAAAGGTCACAGACACAGTTGAGTTAAGCTAGATTTGTGAATGCATGTTGGCTGAAATAAAAATCTTCATCAGTGTACTTGACACCGCAAATCTTGTAATAATAGTCTTGCCTGTTTTGCATAGATTATTTTATTCATATTTGTAATTAAATATTAATTTGAATAGTAGTTGCAACTGCCACTTAAATTATTAAACATTTATGTAATGTTCAAAGCCAGAAATTCAAATCACCTGATTGATATGAATTGATTTTTTGAAAGAAGCTTTCTTTCTTACTGTTGCCCAATGGTAGTCCTCTTGGGCCTGATATTTATGGGGAGGGTGAGAAAGGACGTGGTCATGTGGAGGGAATCTGGAAAGCCTTGGGTTGTAAAGGTCCTGCCAAAAGTAATGGCAGGACCACCTTGTCCTGTTATTTCTTTGTTGTGTTTTCCACCCAGTTCCAGGTGCACTGTGAGAGCCTGATTTAAATACATTAATAAAGTCTGGTTAGCATACTACCAGTCAACACAGAAAATGGTAAAGGTTTTTCTTTATTAATTCATGGGATGTGGGCACTGTTGGCAAGGCCAGCATTTGTTAGTTAGTTAGTTACCTTGTCCCGAATGGGACATAAAGTCACAATGGTTCTCCATCAGGCCCTGTCTTGTGCTGCAGCCACTCTAAATGTAAGCCCCATCTCTTCCAGTTACCACAGGCCTAAGCCATATTGGTTTTGGTCTGCCCTGTTTACATTTCCTGGCTGTTGTCCATCATAGAACAACCTTTGGTATTTGCTCTTGGGACATCCTCCGCACATGCTTGAGCCATCTTATCCAGCATTTCTTGATTTCAAGGACAATGGTATAGCAACCAGTCTTCTTGTATAGGTCCTCATTGGAAATTTATTTGGTCAGTAGCTATTACCGATCTTACGTAGGCCAGAAAGCAGCCCAGCCAGCATTTTTTGCCCATCCCTCATTTCCCTTCAACTGAGTGACCTACTCGGCCATTTCAGAGCACTGTTAGGAGCCAACCACATTGCTGTGGATCATTCTAGAGTCACAAGTAGGCCAGACTGAGAAAATATGGTAGATTTCCTTCTCTGATCGACAGTGATGGTGATTTCCATGTTCACTATTCTGAGACTAGTTTTCAATTCCAGATTTTATTAGTAGAATTTAAATTCCACCAGCTGCCATGGTGGTCTTTATACCTATGGTCCATGGAACATTAGCCTGGGCCTCTGGGTTGCTAGTCCAGACACATTACTAGTCTGCTACCAAATGTGTGATGTGTTTGCTGAGGGACATGCTCCACAGTTTAAATTTTTAGCCCCTCACCCCAACCCCCTCCCATCTGTCATGGGGATTTAATATTTCAGTTGAGACAGTTGATATTCCTTTTAAGGCTTTCTGAATATTGTTTTTGAAGGTATTTTGATGACAGCTTGATGGTGTGTGAGAGCATCCTGGGTTGACACTGCAAGGCTCCTTTGCCATTGTGGATACTCACTGGCGAGGTAGGATGGAAAATCACAAGTTGCTAGCCTGTGATTTCCTGACTAACACTCTTGTGAGTGCTGTTCCTTGCCAGGGTGCCTGACCTCACTTTATTTGAATTATTTCTTTCCCTTCTTAACCTTGTACTGAATCAATTAGCTTTGGCTTTCCACTCTCTGTTGAGCAAAGATAAGATTCTAAATTTATTGTGTCTAAATCAGAAAAGCCAATTTACATCCTTCTGGAATATGCTATATTGCTTGTCAACACATAACTACACTTCCTTCCACAGTTCACTTCTGTTTTGTTCTGAGTTGAAAGTACAGTCCAAAGCCGATTCTGAATATTAGAAATAAAAGCCCTTGGAGCTTACTCAATGCTCACTTAATGTTGTCAGGTATCCTTTTGCTTTGCTGATAAATCTTCCCTATTTAAGTAGGGAGGCAGGTTCAACAATTGACAACTTCATACTGATGAAGCATACGCACATGAGCTGTTGTTTAAAAGATGCCAATGCAGTTTTAAGCAACATGGCAACTCTTACACACTTATACGGTTAGTGTGAAGTTGCAATCTAGCCATGATTTTTCCTAATGTTAAGGAGAAGGTGTCTTCAGGCCAGCATGGCAAATATACATTGTTAAGGACATGGCTGGGGGTAAACGCCCAAAGTTATTCCAAATCCCAGAAGGGAAACTTGAAACCACTGCCCTCAACTGTATTTTTTCAATTTGGTATAATATGAGGAAAGGTTTGAAATTCTAAGAATGTTTTCCCAGCCATTTTGTGATGATTTCAAATAAAATAAATGCTTATTCAGCAGTAAAATAAACAACAATAAAGTAAACTAGAAATACACTTAACTAAGACATTGGCTATCCACAATAATAATAATAACCTTTTATTGTCACAAGTATGAAGTTACTGTGAAAAGCCCCTAGTTCCCACATTCCGGCATCTGTTTGGGTAAGCTGGTACGGGATTTGAACCCACGCTGCTGGCCTTGCTCTGCATCACAAACCAGCTGTCTAGCCCATTGAGCTAGACCAGCCCTATTAATATCATTATTCCATTAATTTTAAACAATTCGAAATAATCTTTATTTTTAAAAACATTTAGAGTACCTCATTATTTTTCCCAGTTAAGGGGAAATTTAATGTGGCCAATCCACCTATCCTGCACATCTTTGAGTTGTGGGAGTGAAACCCACACACACACGGGGAGAATGTGCAAACTCCACACGGCCCAAATCCTCTTTATGTCACCACCTTCAGAGCTAATTCTCCTCAAATGTCCCAAATATCTCACAGATTTTAAAAGCTACAAAAATTCAGTAACATTTGCCACATCGGACAGTTATAATTCTTTAGGATTTTTTCTGAGGTCAGGCAAACAGCGACTTTTCAAAACAGGCTTGCGTCACAAGACGTTGCGTGCTGGGAGATAAGCGACTATTGCGTCTCAACAAACAGGTCCCTCCTGTAAAGGTCCCTCCTGTTGATTCCCTTATTTCATGTTTCTTTATTTTTGCTGTTATCATTTTGGTCCATGGATGCTTACTGGATATGTATATTTAAGTCAAGTAAGAATGGGGAATTCAGAAGTTATAAGAGAGAGCATTCTGCTAGCTTTGGACAGAAAACTCAGTCTTTTCAGTACCCAAGAGATAGGGTGAGACTGTTCGATTGGCTGCTGAGTGGCCAATGAATTGGCCAGAAGACAGAATTCTACCCGGTAACAGGTAGTGGTTAGATCCTGCTGAGGAAAGCAGAGTTGAGGCCTGGACACACGCTGAAAAGGACCTGCTCTTGTGAATGTGTCTCTAATTCACTTGTCTCTCAGTCCGGAAGAAACGGTCTCGAACACGTTCGTACTTTAGAATATCTTTATTGGGCAGCCCTCTAGGTATTCCAAAGAAACACCTCTGAGTGTGCCAAAGGTTTGCCCAAAGCATCCTATCTTTATATGTTTTTTAAGGGGCTGTCCCTTACATTCACTTGAGCTTGCTTCCAGTACAGATTACAGCTTGTTTTTACCAAATGTTTAGTACATGATTAATTGTTATTGTCATATTTTCAATACATAATTTTACAGACATTGAGGTTATCTATTGGCACAGGAGCGTATAGCAATTTTAGCAAAACACCAGGTGTCCAGCCATGATTTATCAATGGCTCTTACATTTCATATTCCATCATCCAGCCATCTTCCTTGTTTCTCAAGGCTATTTGGCTTACAGTCATGAATCGGCTCACAAATTCAATAATAACTCCCTCCTTAGTAAATTTCCACTAACGTGTCCCATTAATTCTGAATGGTTCTAGCTATTAACCCTTGCTTCACATTCTCATTCCCCCCTGTGATCATTCCATGATCACACAGCCCTCAGGGACTTATCCTTGAGAGTCTGAGGAATTCCTCCGGGAAATCATCCTTTGGTCCAATGTCCTCATACACATTTCCGGCATCTACTAAGTCCTGCTTGTCTAACTGGGAAAGCCGCTGAAGCATCTGTGGCATCACAGAGGTGCCTAAACGATTACGAAAGCATTTAACACAGGTTATAATGATACATAGCAAAAGGCAAATAGCGATGAAGATAATAAATCCATGAAACAGATAGGTGGTGCAGGAACTAGACCACAGTCCTCCCCACCAGTCGTCCGAGGAGAACTGGCGGAGTCTCTTTACCCCACCCCTAATGTGGTCCACTAGGTGAGTAATGTTCTCTGAGCTATCAGGGATATAAGTACAGCACTCAGAACCCACTACAGCACATGTACCTCCCTCTCTGGCAAGGAGGTAGTCTAGAGCCATGCGGTTCTGTAAGGCAACCGTCCGAACAGCTACTAACTCTGTGTTGAGCTCACTGAGTCCGTCCTTCCGCGGTATCATTAGCCACCTGCTCCAATATATCCTGGAGCTCTAATACTGCCGAACTGCGGCCAAAGGACAGTAGCTATCACCTCCCAAGGTACAAGGGACCTAGTGGTTCGGGCATGGGGATGTTTGGATAGATCTGTATAATGGGTGATACCAGGGACTACGAAGCCCATATAGCAAGAACCCAACCAATTTTCCTGCAACCAGGGATATGCTTTATGTCCGCATATAAAAGAGGTATCATTGTATGAGGTCAAGTTCCCCTTGGCATCCGTCATCATGATTCTAGTCGGCTCCCCCCTCCAGGGGCCGCCACTTGTATGGGTTTCTATTGCTGACCAATTAAAGGTGAATAAGCCTTTTTGTGTAAGATTAGTTATGGGTGGTTGCCAAATCAAGGTCTGGTTACATTGGCTGGTACCTACCGGGTGGGTCCCATTGGCATGATCCTTTTTAAAACATATACTACCTTTTGGAAATTTAGCATACTTGGGGAGGATCAGGTAGGGCGGCTGACGGGTTACAGTAAATTTTGGCCACCATCATCCTTTAAATCTGCTCATATTGAACCTGGCCGATCGCCAATCTATCATATCTTGTGTATCATTATCAGGGTCGGTACGATTATGTCGCAGAGCCCATTCTGCGACCTCCTCGATCAAATAGGAAAGAGGGACCAAAGGAATACCCCCATGGGCATGGCTAGGAACATGCGCACATACCCAACAAGAGGAGACATTCAATTTCTTTGCATAAGTATAAGACATAAAAAGGAATGAATTCACTGTCACATGGTGCGTTGCCCGCTTCCTCCTGGTAGGCGGGTGAGTATGAATAGTCTTATACTCAGGAACTCGTGGCTTGCCTTTCCCTCGTACACCGATAATCCCACCGGCAAGCGTAGCGATCGCAGGTCAGGGATCCGCAGGTAGTCAGGAACCGAGGCTTCTGCTCGTCTTGATGAATGATGGTGGTACAAGTATCCACCGGAGTTGCCGTCCATAAGATCTCATCTGTGGAGCTGTTGGCACAGCTAAAGGTGTCCTCACGACAAAGGTGCAGAATTCGTCTCCCGGGTCTACATCGCCGGTCGCTAGTAATGTAAACTGGATGGAGCTGGCAAGGATCACTAGTAAAAGAGCAGCTTCATCGTGGGGTCCTGCTCCTATTCCGAGTAAGGTCGTATGTACCTAAAACTTAACGAGAGTTAATAATCACGAAACGTCACTAGCTTACAGTGGTGGGTGTGAATCCACGCATTGCGTCCTTCAACTTGACTGCCGTGGGGGTGGTAGGAGAACTTGGAACGGTCCTTCCCAACGTGGTTCCAACCCCTTCCGTGTCCAATTGGGATCATCGCATGATCTCCTGGTTGTACAATATCAGAGCTAGTTAAAGGTGGCACTTCCTCTTGTGTGGCATGTACTCGTAAGTGGAGACTCTTAATAATTTAGTCAAGGCTAGTATGTAATTAGCCATTTCTGTAGTCATGTGGTGGAACTGAATGTCTCGGGATGTATGACAGTCCCAGGGGGTGCGAAGGGGTCTTCCGTACAAGATTCAGCGGGGCACAATCAAGTCTTTTCTGCTGGGGTGGCTCTTATTTGAAAGAGTGCAATAGGTAATAGTTTCAGCCAAGTGGCTCCAGTCTCTGCTTGTAATTTAAAAAGCTTAGTCTTTAAAGTCTGGTTAGCTCTTTCCACTATCCCAGCTGCTTGGGGCGGTAGGCACAGTGTAACTGCTGGTTAATTCCTAGTTGAGTGCAGAATTCTTTATTAATCTGTCCCACAAAGTGAGTCCATTATCAGAGCTTAAACGATAGGGAATTCCAAATCTTGGTACAATTTCAGCATAAGAACATTTACTACAGTTGACGCCTTATTATCTACAGTAGGATAGGCTCTATCCATTTACTAAACACATCAACAATCACTAATACATGCTTATAACACTGGCATCTTTCCAACTCAATGTAGTCCAGTTGCAGGGTCTCAAAGGGACCCTCGGGCAATGGTGTTTTCCCCTGCTCACAGGGCACTGCCTTACCAGGGTTATACTGCTGGCATATCAAGCAGTGACTGCTAATTCGTTGGGCTATCTCCTGCAGTCTGGGATGCCACCAGGTTTTTAACAATATATCACCTGTAGCGCGAGCACCACAGTGAGTTGCAAAGTGTACACATTCGGTCCACCCAGGCTGCCAAAGCAATCGGGCATACATGTCTGCCCTCTGGGTGACCCACAGCTTACTTTTTTATCATATGTACATCCCAATTCTTCCATAACTTTTATCGCTAGCAGAGGCGTCCTCCTGTAGCTGATTACATCAGTAATGGTCGGCATAGGTTTTTATAGAGGGAGACTTGTCTTTTGAGCTTTTAGTCTGGCTCATCATTTTAGGCACTACCATGGCTTTTGAATTAGAGGCTTCTTTTGCTTGGTGGTTTGCCTGCCTATTTCCTTCATCTACTGGAGTTTTCCTTCATATGGGCAGTACACTTTATCACTGCTACCTTTTCTGGGAGCATAAGAGCTTGGAGTAATTGGGTTACTAGCTGCTGATGGGAAATTGGGGTGCCAGCAGATGTGAAGAATCCTCTGGTTCTTCCATAATTGTCCAAAATCATGTACGACTCCAAAGGCATATCTGGAGTCTGTATAAATATTTACTTTTTTTGTCTGCTCCTAGTCGCATGCGCGTATTAGTGCGAACAATTCTGCTTGCTGGGCCGAGAATGGAGTTTCAAATGCTGCTGATTCCTACTGTCTCCCCACCCTGGTTGATTATAGCATATCCTGATAACTGCTCCCCCCTTTCACCGATGGAAGCACTTCCATCTGTGAACATGGTCAGGTCTGGGTCGTTAAGAGGGTGAAAAATTCAAAACTTAAGATTTGTAAGTTCCAATTAAAATGCATCTTCAGCTGTGTGGACTGTTCATTACTTTATCAGAATTTAAAAAGCCAGAGCTCACAGGCAAACCAGCATGGGAGTGTCAAGACATCTTCTGGATTATACACAAAAGCTTGTTGAAAGGGTTAATAAGGGTTAATTGTCTTGCAGAAACAAAAGGGGCGTATAGTGGGTGGATAAATTGGAATGATGCCATTCGCGTCTCTAAACTTGTTTTTATATTTTTCACTCAAATGGCTGGGAGTAAAAGTTGGAGTGCTGCCAAATTCCCGTTATCAAGTCTTTCAGGAACACAATATGTTATTGAAACTCATGGACAGATTTCATTTACCCATCTGTTGTTTATAAGTAATTCTGCAATCTCATAATTAAAACATCTGCGTGTGAGACAGTTTCGTTCACCCCTACTGAAGATTATTGTGTCAGGGAAGTTTTAACCCTGAACTAATGAAACACCGCTTGATCATATTTGTCTTACATACGTGATTTTGCACCCTGATTAAAATTATAGCCTTTGAAAAGAAAAAATTGTTACTGTACTCAAACTATAATCTTTAAAGACAATGCGTAGACAATTTGAAGCTTTCAAATAATCACAGCTCGTAAAAAGTCAAGGTTTGAAGTCAAAGTCTGAATACAGAGACAGTGAATAGTTCAGAACAAAGTTTAAATGCCTAAAACTCCTCTCTCTCTCTCTCTCTTCTGTCTGTCTCTGGAACTCTCGTCGCTCTTTCTCTTTATCTAACTACCCCTCCCCTTCTCTGTCTCTCCCTGACTCGCTCTCTTTCCGCTCTCTCAACTTTCGCTGTCTCTATCAGTCTCTCTCTCTAACGTAACTCTGTCCTGTCTCTCTTTCTCTAAAATGGAACAAAATTAAAATACTGAACAAAATGTTTCATTCTCCTTCGAAAACTTTATCTGTGTCATTCCATTTAAGTCAATTTCCACTGATTAATTTTAGAGGCATTAGCTTTCTTAGAGATGTATATTTCTTTGTGCAAATGACCTGCTTGCTGAAATGGTTAAATTTTTGTACAGATCAAAAGTGGTGGAGAACTTGACATGATGCCATCTCCGTCGCTATGCGACCTTAGACATTACCCATCCTTTCTTTCAATTTTCAATGTTCGTTATTTAACCGGTTTTTGGAAAGAGACATTACTGGATGTTTATTTTCTTTTATTTCAAATGAGTTGAATTACTGCTGAATTTAGCTGGACGGTTTGAAACGAACTGAAGTTATTCTCGACATGTATCCATTCTTAAGTTTCTAACCATAACCTTGTATTGATTTTCCTCCCCATTTTTCCCGTTTTGGGAGGGGGGGTTAGTCATCCTCAGATATCCTGAACAAAAACTAATTGAGTGTTTTAGCCCCTTCTGATCTTTTGGACTTCACTTAATTTGATTATTTTTTCTCATCCTTGAGACATTCCGGGACAGTCGTTAGCCGTAATTGTTGGCAGTTTTGTGAGGTCTTTACCTATCTTTACCCACTTGATTGCTTGCTTAAAGGAGTTAGAGCTCAATTCCTTCAAACCACCTGTCTTCCAAATGGTGTGAAGGTTGAATTTATCATTTGGTGCTTCTAACTTTAGTTTGTCTTATCTTTACTTCTTGTATCTCACCATTTTTCTCTGTTCCACAGAAATCACACCCATCTTTGATCATTGTTTTTTTACCGGAGTATTTGCTCTTCAAAAACCAAAAAAATGTTTTAAACTGACTTTTTTACTCATTTGGCTTGATACTAGATTTATTGGATGTTACCATCACCGTCTGTCCGCCTTGCCAAGTGATTCTAATTTTAAGGCGGTCAAAGGTTTGACTACTCGCCTTGTCCACTGGCTCGAGCAGCGTCCAGCTCAGCAAATCCTTCCAGACTTGCACTAATGTTAGGGGTGAAAATATTCACACGAAGGCCTGAATATCAGTAACAAAGCAGTTACTATGTCAGAATTCTGGGAGATAAGATTTGGGAACTTCCGCAGTCCCTGACAGCACCTTATCCCACTTAAAGCTTAAACTCACATAGGATTAATATACAGATTCAAGGCGGATAGCCTAATGACTTGGTTCTTTCCCATATGTGCCTTCCTTTTTTTAAGACCTTGGCTGTTTTAACATTTCTTTCTCTGTCAATTTTATACCCAATTTTAATGCATTAGTTTTCCCCCAGTGGCCATTTTTCTTCTAAACTTTTATGCAATTCTCCTGACAATTGCTCAGTTGCTTGGAATATTCCGGAAGCGCGCTTCCACTATCAGAGGTTGTATCTAACGTGTTACCCATCTTTAACACTATTGGCAGTTAATGATCCTTGCGATTATTGTTTATTTAGCGAAATGGTCCTGGACCACTTTATTCATCTAATTTTAAACGGAGTTATCCTGCTCCGTTGCCCAATTCAGGCAGGCTATCTAACTACAAGGTGTATAACGCCTTGTTAGATTTTTATCACGCACCCTTCTAAGCCTCTTACGCGGGGGCACTTTTAAACAAAGCAAGGATCATGATAATGCCGAAACCTCTTCTGTAGCTATTACTGTAGGGCTACACGCCCTCCCTTAAACGGGTTCGCCGACTGACCTGGATTTCGTAGGAGCGTCCCTGAGCGCTGACAGCGGGGCTGATTCTGGACGGTACAGCTGAGGGGAATAACCAAAGTGGCAAAAGTTTACTCAAATGGTGGCCCAATGCCTCTTCGCTCCCAGACTCGATCAGTCGCTTATTGCCGCCAAGCCCAGCGGAGACTCTTTGAAATCCCACCGCTGCCACCAAAATGTGAATGTGTCTCTAATTCACTTGTCTCTCAGTCCGGAAGAAACGGTCTCGAACACGTTCGTACTTTAGAATATTCTTTATTGGGCAGCCCTCTAGGTATTCCAAAGAAAACACCTCTGAGTGTGCCCAAAGTTTTGCCAAAGCATCCTATCTTTATATGGTTTTTTAAGGGCTGTCCCTTACATTCACTTGAGCTTGCCTCCAGTACAGATTACAGCTTGTTTTTACCAAATGTTTAGTACATGATTAATTTGTTATTGTCATATTTTCAATACATAATTTACAGATATTGAGGTTATCTATTGGCACAGGAGCGTATAGCAATATTAGCAAAACACCAGTGTCCAGCCATGATTTATCAATGGCTCTTACATTTCATATTCCGTCATCCAGCCATCTTCCTTGTTTCTCAAGGCTATTTGGCTTAGCAGTCATGAATCGGCTCACGAAATTCAATAATAACCTCCCTCCTTAGTAATTTCCACTAATGTGTCCCATTAAGTCTGGATGTTCTAGCTATTAACCTTGCTTCACATTCTCACTCTCTCTCCCTCGTGTTTTCTCCAAAAATGTTGTGAGCTGTTGCATTGCAGAGACCTGAATGAATGAATCTACAGTTGAAGCCATTACAGGCATAAACAAAGACCTGGGCCGGATTCTCCCCTACCCGGCAGGGGCTGGGGGCCCGGCGTTCCAGAGTGGCGAGAACCATTCCGGCGTCGGGCCTCCCCAAAGGTGCGAATTCTCCGTACCTTTAGGGGACTAGGCCCAGCGCCGGAGTGGGTTGGCCGAAAGGCCTTCGCCGGCCGCCGTGAGTCCGCGCCGCTGACTTCACCCGCGTGATGCGCGGTGGAGGGAGTCTCTTCCCGCCTCCGCCATGGTGGAGGCCGTGGCGGTGGCGGAAGAAAAAGAGTGCCCCTATGGTACCAGGCCCGCCGCCGATCGGTGGGCACCGAGTCGCGGGCCAGGCCACCGTGGGGGCACCCCCCAGGGTCAGATCACCCCGCGCCCCCCCCCAGAGCCCCGGGCCCTCACGACTCGACTGCCGCCCGGCACCAGAGGGTGCTCTGATTCCCCGCGGCGGAGAGGCCTGACAGCAACAGGAATTCGGCCCATCGCGGGCCAGAGAATCGCCGCGGGGGGGGGCCCGCCGACCGGCGCGGCGCGATTCCCGTCCCGCGATTCCCTGGTGGCGGAGATTTCCAGCCACGGTGGGGGCCGTGATTTATGCCGCCCCCGGGTGATTCTCTGACCCCCCGGGGGTTGGAGAATTCCGCCCCTGGATCTGAAAGCTACTTTGAAGGAAGGTCTGCTTAAAAACAACCATCCAACAAGGGCGACGATGAACCAGCTCTTTGAGGGGGTAGAAGATGTGTGTGGAGCATTGTGGGGGGCTGCCCGCAAACCAAGTTCATATGTTTTGATCCTGTCCAAAGCTGGAGGATTACTGGAAGGAGGTTTCTAGGGTAATCTCTAAAGTGGTGCGCGTGAAACTGGACCCGGGCCCTCGGGAGGCCATATTCAGGGTGTCGGAGAAGTCGGGGTTGGAAACGGGCCCGGAGGCAGATGTTGTAGCCTTATCAACACCTCAAAGGCGGTAGTTCCATTCACATAGCCAAACTTGCCCCTGCCTGAAGTACTTTCTTTTTCCACAGTTTTAAAAAAATATATAACCAGCAGAAAATATCCAATTTCTTAGATTTCCCAGTTATTTTCTTGTCACCATACTTTCCTGATAGCATTGAAGGACTGTACTCTACCCAGGGTCTTGTCCAGATTGTTCGACTTGATCGTTTGTCACTCGCAGCAGCTGTATATATTTTAGGTAGTACCCAGTAAATTGGAGACACTCCAGTAAAGCTGCAGGAGTGTTCCTCTGCTTCCAACAACACCACAAGTGATATACGTATGATGGTGTACTTGGTACACTGGGGGCAACCAACAATTAATGTGATATAAACAGCCAATAAAGTTTTAACTTACATAGCATTTACAGTACAGAAGGAGACCATTCTGCCCATCGAGTCTGCATCGGTTCTTGGAAAGAGCATGAAAGAGAAAATGCTGGAAAATCTCAGGAGGTCTGGCAGCATCTGTAGGGAGAGAAAAGTGCTAACGTTCGAGTCCGATGACTTTTTGTCAAAGCGGTCATCGGACTCGAAACGTTAGCTCATTTTCTCACTACAGATGCTGCAGACCTGAGATTTTCCAGCATTTTCTCTTTTGTTTCAGATTTCCATCATCAGCAGTAATTTGCTTTTATCTTGAAAGAGCACCCTACTTAGCCACGCATCCACCCTATCCCCATAATCCAGTAATCCCACCTCACCTTTTTAGACACTAAGGGCAATTTATCATGGCCAATCACCTAACCTGCACATCTTTGGACTGTGGGAGGAAACCAGAGCACCCGGAGGAAACCCACGCACACACGGGGAGAACATGCAGACTCTACACAGACAGTGACCCAAGCCGGGAATCGAACCTGGGACCCTGGAGCTGTAAAGAAACTGTGCTAACCACTATGCTACCGTGCTGCCCGAAATGTGTTTAAAATCAAAATGTTTCAAACTCAATCCATTCTATAAGGTCCATTCTTCCATGAACTCTGCTCGCAAGTGCAGTACCTCATAAATCTCACAACCTCATCTTCGTTGAAGGAAGTAATAAACCTAATTATCAAAAAAAATTAAACACTGTTACAAAAATATCTTTCAGTCATTGCAAATGCTTCATGTCCAATACCTTGCCTGCTGAAAAATCTCTGGTTCATAATGGATGGGATTCGAATGCTGTCCTTTAACTGGATGACAACCTTTATTGCCTCTTACACATTGATGGAAAATTATTTTCAACACTTCTGGGTCCACTGATTGATCACTGCATTTCAATTGCTGCAACCAAAGACTGCGGGCTGGATTTTCCTGACCCTGGAGAACCGTGCTGGGTGGCAGGACAAAATGGGAGAATAGCTGGGAGCACGTCAGGGCGGCTCCCTGATGCATCCCACTGCTGTGGAGGGTTGGCATATGGATCGCAGTCCTCCCCACACAGGCTGGCAGCCAAGTTATCCTTTTCCTCGTCTTCGTCTTTTGCCAGCAGGAGCTTTTACCCTCTATCAAGAGCAGGGTTTACAATGATGGACTCTGTATTCAGAACTCTTCCCAGCTGCTCTTGTGCGCATTGATTAATTAAGGTACTGATATTCTCTGTCTCTTCTACACAGATTATCGTTGCAAACTAAGGCAATATATCCCCTCTCATGTCTGCCACAGTTGTATTGCCCATTTAATACCTAAACATCCTAAGTACCACCAGAAATTTTTTGCAATTGAACAATGGGCTTACTGGTCAGCAATGAACAGTGGTGATAACTATTTTGTGCTGGCAGTAGCCCAGCCCATCTGTTAACTGCAAAACTAGTCTTCTGTTGGCTGAAGGGCAGATTTTCTGGTTCCAGTTAGGAACCCAGTCTCTCCTGAAGGCCATGAGTCATGCTTCGATAGAGTCCACAAGCACCTGCCAACACCTCCTAATTCTTCACCCAATACCAGAACACTGAGACAGGTAAGGGGAAAGTGGAGTTCACTCTTATCCTATCAAAATATAAATACATATATACAACCGTTGCTGTAGTATAACTGGATGTCTTCAGAAGACAGACTCTCGGCGGTTGTGGCAAGGACTAAACAACATAACGGGCTACAAAGCGAAGCCGAGCATTATCTCTGGCAGCAGCGCACACCCTCCCCGATGAACTTAATGCATTCGATGCTCGTTTGAGCAGGTGACCAATAATCCGCTGTCGAGTGCCCCAGCAGCCCATAATTCACCCATACCCACCATCACAGTTTCCGAAGTCAGATCGGCCTTCCTGAAAGTGAAATCCACGGAAGGCGGTGGGCCCAGACGGGATCCCTGGTCATGCACTCAGAGCCTGCGCATACCAGCTGGCAGAGGTATTCACAGACAGCTTTACCTATCCCTACTCCACTCCGAGGTCCCCCACCTGCTTCAGAAGACCACCATCATACCGGTACCAAAGAAGAACCAGGCAACATGCCTCAATGACTACCGCCCGGTGGCCCTGACGTTAGTTGTAATGAAGTGCTTCGAGAGGCTGATCATGAAGCGCATCACCTCCATACTCCCAGAACGCCTTGACCCATTTCAATTCGCATACCATTGCAACCGGTCCATCTCAGACGCCATTTCCCTGGCCCTACACACGATCCCTGAAGCATCTCGAAAACAAGGACTCCTACATCAGACTCCTATTTATTGACTACAGCTCCCTTCAACACCATAATCCCAGCCAAGCTCCTATCAAAGCTCCAAAACTAGGACTTGGCTCTCCACTCTGCAGCTGGATTCTTGACTTTCTGACCAACGGACCACAATCAGTAAGAATGAACACCAACACCTCCTCCACAATTGTCCTCAATACGGTGCCACCGCAAGGCTGCGTGCTTAGCCCCTTACTCTACTCCCTGTACACACACGACTGCGTGGCAAAACTTGGTTCCAACTCTATCTACAAGTTTGCTGACATAACGACCATAGTTGGGCCGGATCTCGAATAACGACGAGTCCGAATACAGGAGGGAGATAGAGAACCTAGTGGAGTGGTGTAACGACAACAATCATTCCCTCAATGCCAGCAAAACTAAAGAGCTGGTCAACGACTTCAGGAAGCAAAGTACTGTACACACCCCTGTCAGCATCAATGGGGCCGAGGTGAGATTGGTTAGCAGTTTCAAATTCCTAGGGGTGCACATCACTAAAAATCTGTCTTGGTCCACTCACAGTCGACGCTATCACCAAGAAAGCACAACAGCGCCTATACTTCCTCAGGAAACTAAGGAAATTCGGCAATGTCCACATTAACCCTTACCACTTTTACAGATGCACTATAGAAAGCATCCTATCCGGCTGCATCACAGCCTGGTATTGCAAACTGCTCGGGCCCAGGACCGCAAAGGAACTTCAGAGAGGTTGTGAATACCGCCCAGGTCCATCACACGAACCTGCCTCCCATCCATGGACTCCATCTACACCTCCCGCTGCCGGGGGAAAGCGGGCAGAATAATCAAGGATCCCTCCCACCCACTTACTCACTTTTCAACTTCTTCCATCGGGAAAGAGATACAGAGTCTGAGAACACGCACGAACAGACTCAAAAACAGCTTCTTCCCACTGTCACCAGACTCCTAATGACCCTCTTATTGACTGACCTCATTAACACTACACCCTGTATGCTCAAACCGATGCCAATGCTTATGTAGTTACATTGTATATCTTGTGTTGCCCTATTATGTATTCTCATTTATTTTCTTTTATTTTCTTGAATTTGTTTAATTCCCTTTTCTTCCATGTACTGAATGATCTGTTGAGCTGCTTGCAGAAAATACTTTTCACTGTACCTCGGTACACGTGACAATGAACAATCCAATCCAATCCAATCCAATCCAATCCAAGTGGGCAGTCAAGCTCATTTTATCCACCTCCCTAGCCGAGTGACATTGACAATATCCAGGTTGGGCTGACAAGTGGCAAGTTATTTGTGCCACCCAAGTGCCAGGCAATGAACATCTCCTACAAGGAGGTATAACCATTGCCCCATGCATTCAATGGCATTACCATCACTGAATCCCCCCAATCAACATTCTGGGGGTTACCATTGAACAGAAACTGAACTGACTAACCATATTAATACGGTGGCTGCCAGGCAGGTCATACTTAGGATCCTGCGGTGAGTAATTCATCTCCTGACCCCCAAAAGCCTGTCCACCATCTACAAGGCACAAATCAGGGGCGAAATTCTCCGACCCCCAGCAGGGTCGGAGAATCGCCTGGGGCTAGCCAGAAAATCCGGCCCCCGCCTTGGCAGAGATTCTCCGCCACCCGGAAGTGGCGGCAGCGGGGAATCACTCCACTCCGATCGGCGAGGCCCCTCGGCGATTCTCCGGCCCGCTATGGGCCGAAGTCCCGCCGCTGGGAGGCCTCTCCCGCCGCGGAGGTTTGAAACCACCTCTGGTTGTGGCGGGATCGGCGGCGCGAGCGGGCCCCGTGGGGTGCCCCCACGGTGGCCTGGCCCGCGATCGGGGCCCCCCGCTCAGACTCCGGGCCAGTGCCCTGGGTGCACTCTTTCTCTTCCGCGGCCGCCACGGCCTCCGCCATGGCGGAAGGGGAAGAGAAACCCACATCGCGCATGTGCTGGTGGTGACTTCAGCGGCAGCTGGCCGCTGACGTCACCGCCGGCGCATGCGCTGACCGGCGAAAGCCTTTCGGCCAGCCCTGCTGCCGAGAGCGCCGGGGTTTTGCGCCAGTCTTCTGGTGCCAACCACTCCGGCGCAGGGCTAGCCCCCAAAGGTGGGGAGAATTCCCCACCTTTGGGGAGGCCCGGCCCCGGAGTGGTTGGCGCCACTCCCCTACGCCGGGAACCCCCGTTACGCCGGGTAGGGGAGAATCCCGCCCCAGGAGTGTAATGGAATACTCTCCACTTGTCTGGATGAGTGCAGCTCCAACAACACTCAAGAAGCTCAACACTCAACACTCAAGTTACTGGCAGCACGGTAGCATGGTGGTTAGCATAAATGCTTCACAGCTCCAGGGTCCCAGGTTCGGTTCCCGGCTGGTCACTGTCTGTGCGGAGTCTGCACGTCCTCCCCGTGTGTGCGTGGGTTTTCCTCCGGGTGCTCCGGTTTCCTCCCACAGTCCAAAGATGTGCGGGTTAGGTGGATTGGCCATGCTAAATTGCCCGTAGTGTCCTAAAAAAGTAAGGTTGGGGGGGGGGGTTTGTTGGGTTACGGGTATAGGATGGATACGTGGGTTTGAGTAGGGTGATCATTGCTCGGCACAACATCGAGGGCTGAAGGCCTGTTCTGTGCTGTACTGTTCTATATTCTATGTTCTAAGCTCGGCACCATCCAGGACAAAGCAGTCTGCTTGATTGCTACCCCTTCCACAAACATTCAAACCTTTCGCCACCATGAACAGTGGCAACCATGTGTACCATCTACAAGATGCCCTGCAGTAACTTGCCAATGTTCCTTAGACAGCACCTTCCAAACCGATGACCGCTACTATCTAGAGGGACAAGCAGCAGAATCCTGGGAACCCTCCAAGTCACTCATCACCCTGACTTGGATATATATTGCTGTTCCTTCACTGTCGCTGGAATTTCCTCTCTAACAGCACTGGTGAGTGTACCTACACCTTAGGATCTGCTGCGGTTTAAGAAGGCAGCTCACCACCACCTTCTGAAGGGGAACTAGGAATGGGCATAAATGCTGGCCTAACCAGCAATACCCACATTCCGTATATGAATAAAAAAAGGTCGGTGTGCTATCAATTCAGTTTGAGTGAAGAGTGAATAATCATGATTCCAACAAGTTTGAGAAGGAGAAAATTAAAATTAAAATAAGTAAGGTTATTTGATATCAAACTTAAGTTTGAAATTTGTAATCAAGACATGATCAGATCAACCATGATCTTATTGAATGGTGGAGCAGGCTCGAGGTGCCAAATGGCCTCCTCTTGTTCTTATTTATCATGTTCGTATAATCTTGCATTAACTAACTTGACTGAGGTTTTTGATGAGGCGACAGAGGACTGACAAGAACAATGTTGTTGATATGGTGGTTTCCTAAAGGCATGCATAAAGTGCCACTTAACAGATTGTTAGCAAAGTTTGAACCCCATGGTATAGAAGGCAGAATGCCTGCATGGATACAAAATTGGCTGCATGGCAGGAAACAGATAGTATTTGTGAATGGGTGGAGGAAGTTTACAGCGAGGTGCCTGAATCATCATTACTGACACCAATGTTTTTCTTGATCTCGAGAAATGAACTAGACTTGCTTGTGCAGGGCACAATTTCAGAATTGCAGATGACACACAATTTGGAAGTATTGTGAACTGTATGGAGGACAGAACTTACATAAGAACATAACCACGAGAGACAGGAATAGGGAATTCTGCCCCTCGAGCCTGCTCTGCCATTCAATACAATCATGGCTGATCTCCTCTCGGCCTCACCTCTGTTTTCCTGCCCGTTCTCTATAACCTTCAACCCGTTACCAATTAAAAATCTGTCTATCTCTTCCTTAAATTTACTCAGTGTGGAACCTGAAGCAAGAATGGATACTGGTGGAATGAGCAGATGCATGGTTGATGAAATTTAATGCCAAGAAGTATGAAGTGAAATTTGTTGGTAGGGAGAACAAGGGGAGGCTAAAATAAAGGATACAGTTCTCAAGGGTTTGCAGGCAAACAGAATCACCTGGAGGGTAAATGTGCATAAATCATTAAAGGTGGCAGAGCGGGTTGAGAAAGCAGTTAAGAGAGTTTATTGGATCCTGGGCTTTATAATCAGATGCATAAATTACAAAGCAAAAATGTTACGGTCCAACCTGTGTAAAGCACTTGTTCGGTCTCAAGCCAAATACTCTGTCCAGCTCTGGGCACCACTTCATGAAAAGTCTAAAGATATTGGAGAGGATTCAGAAAAGACTTAAGGGAATGGTTCCAGCAGTGAGGAACATCAGTTACATGGTAGATTGGATCATAGAATCCCTACAGTGTAGAAAGAGACGATTTGGCCCATTGAGTATACACCGACCCTTCGAAAGACCACCCTGCCTAGGCCCAGTCCCTTACCCCATCTCTGTAATTCCACCCAACCTTTGGACATTTGGGGGCAATTTAGCCTGGCCAATCCACCTAACCTGCACATCTTTGGAATGCGGGAGGAAACCAGAGCACCCGGAGGAAACCCACACAGCCACTGAGAGAATGTGAAAATTCCTCAGAGGCAGTAAACCCAAGGTTGGAATCAAACCCGGTCCCGAGTGCTGTGAGGCAGCAGTGCTAGCCACTGTGCCATCATGCCGACCACTGGAGAAGCTGAAGTTATTCTTCTCTGAAAACGAAAGTTCGAGAGGAGATTTGATAGAGGTGTTCAAAATCATGAGGGTTCTGGACAGAGTTGGTGGGGAAAAGCCAAAATACTTTTTATACAGCGAGTAGTTATAGGATCTGAAATGAGATTGTGATGGAGGCAGATTCAGTTGTGGCCTTTCAAAAGAGAATTGGATAATAATCTGAAGAGGAAGATTTTAAGGGGGCTTTCTGGAAAGGACAGGGGGGCAAACTGAGCTGTCCTTGCAGCGAGCCAGCAGGGATAGATAGGCCAATTGGCCTACTCCGGTGCTGTAACCATTCTATGTTTCTATTAAATGTTGAAACCAATTTTTAGATTAGTGTTTAATAGGTTTTGGGTTTATTCCATCTGAATAATTTTAAATTATGTTACTTTGAGCTTAATTCAATTGTTCTGGCCGCAATCTAGCATCCTCATTAGCCGCGGGCATAAATCCCATATTTAGCCACTAACTATTACGAGTGGTTGAAAACGGGATTTGTGCTAGTGAGATTTTGAGATCTACGCGCTTCCGACTGGTGATGTGATAGGTTCATGTTCAAAGGGCATGAACCCAATTTCCTTTATTAAAATAACTTGCATATCAGTAAAGGGCTTGACACCGTAATGTCAGCCCACGACGCATCCTCCCTCCCGGCGGTGTGATATGCTGGTGCAAATCAAAAAGCGGTTTTTCAAAAGCGGAAGCCAGTTGTGGGACAGGGCTGGGCAATTGCCCCTGGCAATGCCAAGGGGCAGTGCCAAGGGGGCACATGAAGAGACAGTGCCAAAGGGCACACGAAGGGGCAATGACAAAGGGGGCTCTGACATAGAGGATTACTTCTTCCATTCCCCTTCTGTGTGTGGGAGTTGGTGGGTGTTCCCCTTTGGGGGTCCCAATCTCCGTGGTGGGGTCCCGATCTCCATCAAGGGGGCAGGAATATTTGTGAAGGATCAGGGGCCTTAATTTAACTTTTGCCCAGATTTCAGGCTCCCAGTTTTGCTGGGGTGTTCAGCCCCCCCCCCCCCCCCCCCCCCCCATAAAATAGCTGTGTGATCCTCACCAGCGCTCTGAAATCAGACAGAATGCTGTTTAATCAGGGGCTGGATTCTCCGACCCCTTGCCGGGTCGGAGAATCGCTGGGAGGCGGCGTGAATCCCGCCCCCGCTGGCCGCCGAATTCTCCGGCACCGGATATTCGGCGGGAGCAGGAATCGCACCGGTCGGCGGGCCCCCCCGGCGACTCTCCGGCCCTCGATGGGCCGAAGTCCCGCTGCTGTAATGCCTCTCCCGCCAGTGTGAATCAAACTACCTCCCTTACTGGCGGCGCGGGCGGGCTCCAGAGTCCTGGGGGGTGGGGCGATCTGGCCCCGGGGGGTGCCCCATGGTGGCCTGGCCCGCGATCGGGGCCCACCGATCCGCGGGCGGGCCTGTACCGTGGGGGCACTCTTTTCCTTCCGCATCGGCCATAGCCTCCATGATGGCCAATGAGGAAGCGACCCCCTCCCCTGCGCATGTGTGGGGAAGACGTCAGCTGCCGCTGACGCTCCGGCGCATGCGCGGACTTCCGCCGGCCGTCCTTTCGGCCCTGGCTGGCGTGCCGCCAAAGGCCTTCCACGCCAGCTGGTGGGACGGGAACCACTCCGGCGCGGGCCTAGCCCCTCAAGGTGAGGGCTTGGCCCCTAAAGGTGCAGAGAAATCCGCACCTTTGGGGCGGCCCGACGCCGGAGTGGTTCACGTCACTCCATCCCGACGGGACACCCCGCCCCACCGGGTAGGGGAGAATCCAGCTCCAGGTGAGAAAAGGCGTCTGCAAAGGCAGTGAGTTATACACAGCTTTCCTCACCTGACCCAGCACTCTGCAATTTGGGAAAAATTGCACCTTGCAGTAAATTTCACAATCCTTTAAATTAAAGATTGTGTTCATTATTTCAATCGGTTTTAATTAACACATTTTAAAGAAACTTTTATGCCCCCTTTGTGATTTTAATTGCACATTTATTTTGTCAAAAACATTCTAAAACTGTTGCATATTTCTGCATCAAGGGCCCTTCTTCACCAGAACATTGTCCAACATTCAGAAAAATGAAGAGGAAGACGTGAGCATCTGTAAAGATGACCTCATCATGATCAAGGATATCGGGAACAATTTAAAATGGGAAGCAGTTTCACTTTCGACGAATGAAAAGGGCCTTCTTCCAGTATCTGCTCCACAGGCTGTTCTCTACCCATTTTACCAGTAGGGAATATAATCTCTCTCCCATTTCTGTTGTTTTTTGTTATTTGGTTGAAAATTATGGAACTGCTCTTAAAATTCGCTTCGCTATGTTTGATAATTCTTGTCAGTTTCATATGTAGCAAAGCCGTATGAATCTGATGATATGGAATAGATTTGGTGTAGCAAAAAAAAATATACAAAGATCTATGGCTGACTCGCAATGTGTGCAGAATGAATAAGACACTTATGTGACATTCCATGGGGCCCTCCCACTTGTCTACCTTAACTCCAAATTATGCCAGTTAAGTCGGAAACAACCAGGGAAAATCACCATCTCAAGTTATTTTTGTATTGAGGCCACAAAATGACTGTAGTATGCAAGTGGGGAATAAAACTGCTATGTGCATCTTTCTTTTTCACCTCTCAAGACTCATCTCACTTGGAATGGTGCATGATGCAGTTTGTCAAATGGTTTGTTGTAATTTGAAAAGATATATCTTGGCAATTTTGTGAAATTGGCCTCAAAATTGAAATAACATTATAGTGTTCATAGTTATGTATTGAAAAGCCTGAAACATTTCTTAAACATCTGGTATGATAATCTTATTTTTATTTTGTAACTAATATGTTGTTACTCATAAGTTGCTAATTAATTACAGTCCAGAGGGATTCATTCACAGGTGGTTCCTTAAGATCAGAACAGGAAACTTTAGCGGAAACAAGGAAACAAAAATGCACCAATTTCCCCATTCGGTCGGTAAGTAAAATAATTTCAGATTATTGCTGCAATAGATTTTTGCTTCTCTGATTTGCTCTACAGGGCAGAGGTTTAGGAGTGAATCCACAGACAACACTGTCTGTCTTCCTGAGGCAGCGGGAGGTGTAGACAGAATCAATGGGAAGATGGCAAGCTTGTGTGATGCGTTGGGCTGAGTTCACTACACTCTGCAGTTTCTTGCGATCTTGGGCCGAGCAGATTCCCTCGGCGACTTTCCCTCCAGCTTAATATCTTGCCTAAACTGGTTCCAAACTCTTAGCGAGGCTACAACTGCTGGACTCGTAAAGTAGGCCAGCAAGAACTGAAGTGAAGCCATTACCACTGCCCTCAGACTCGAGCCTATACACAAAGCTTCCTCCATCTGCGCCAAAACTACCCCTCCCCCTCCACGACCCATTTCCAAACCTTCTCGACATTTTCCACCCAATAATAATTCATCAAAATCGGAAACACTAACCCCCCTGACCACCCGTCCCTCTGCAAAAGGCTCCCTGCATCCAAGGCACCTTGCCTGCCCACAAAAAGGCCCAAATCATGCTATTAATTCTCCCCCAAAAAAGTCCTGGGTAGGAAAATCAGGAGATTCTGGAAAATAAATAAAAACTTCGGAAGGATCATTATTTTCACAGTTTGAACCTGCCTTGCCAGCGATAACGGGAAAATATCCCACCTCTTTAAATTCTCCTTCACCCCTTCTGTCAGGTTGGCCACATTCACTGGTGCAGTAGAGCACACCTATGAGCCATCCCTATTCCCAGATATTCTCAACCTGACTGCCAAAACGGCAACTTCTCCAGGCCCCTTCCTTGTCCCTGGGAGCTCACCGGGAACACCTCACTCTTCCTCATGTTTAGTCTGTACCCTGAGAAAGAGCCAAACTTACTCAGCATCTCCATAATCCTATTCATACTGGATATCGGGTCTGTCACATATAACAAGTTGTTCGTTTACAAAGTGCCCCCCATACCTGACGCAATTAGCCAGCCGTTTTTTCCATTGACCACAGTTCAAACTCCATCTGGAGCTTCTTCCACTGCTTCAACAACTCCTCCTCTGGGGTGGCCGAACACTGACGCTCCAGTGCCAGAATGGCCTCGACTCGACCAATCTCTATCTTTCTATCCCCCCCACCTTCTCCTTTGTGCCTTTATCGAAGTTAGCTCCCCATAAATTACCACCTTTAACTCCTCCTAGAATGTGGAGGGAGAAGCCTCCTTGTTCTTGTTGAATTCAACACATATGCCTATAGTCACTCCGATCCTCTCACATGCCCCTTTATACGCCAACGTTGCCACATCTAACATCCACGGCGGTCACTGGATGCCCCCCTTCGCCTCACACAGATGCACAAAGTGCAGTGCATGGTTCAATATGACAACCACTGAGTATTCTGAGCCTACCACCCCTGGAAGCAGTGCCTTACCCATAATAAAAAATGTCAACACGGGTGTATACCCGGTGTACATGTGAGAAAAATAAAAATTCCTTCGCTTTTGGGCACCCAAACCCATCCATTCCATGAACCCAAGCAATTCTTCGTTACCCCCGATACTTTCAGGGATTGGGGACATGACCAATCCGGCCTGGGATCAAGCACACACTTTCAGGGAATTGGGGCAGCACAGTGGTTAGCACTGTTGCTTCCCAGCTCCAGAGTCCCAGGTTCGATTCCCGGTTTGGGTCACTGTCTGTGCGAAGTCTGCACGTTCTTCTCGTGTCTGCATGGGTTTCCTCCGGGTGCTCTGGTTTCCTCCCACAGTCCAAAGATGTTCAGCTTAGGTGGATTGGCCATGATAAATTGCTCTTAGTGTATAAAAAGGTGAGGTGGGTTTACTGGGTTACGGGGTAGGGTGGAGGTGTGGGCTTCAATAGGGTGCTCATTCCAAGAGCCGGTGCAGACTCGATGGGCCAAATGGTCTACTTCTGCACTGTAAATGCTATGATTAAAGTCCCCCCCCCCCCCCCCCAAATCAACCGATATGTATCTAAATCCGGTTCCCCCGCTAACACCTTTTGAATGAACTTGACATCATGACAATTAGGAATGTTTACATTCAGTAACAGCTCAGGAACCCCCTCCAACCTTCCAGTCACCCCCCCCCCCCCACTATCCCCCTACCCAAACCACTTTTAATCATGTATATCCCAAGGCACTTCATCCCCACACCTAATCCCTCACCCACCCTGCGATTCTCACCAGTCCCAACAATTGCTTTAATACACCCAAAGCTTGTACCTCACATGCAGGGTGGCAGATATCAAATTATACACTCAGAGAACAGAGTAAATCAAAGACAACAGCAAAAAATAAAAAAGTACTAACATCCCTGAGCACACTGTCATAACTCGACCATGCAGGTGAACCCACCCAGAATCTTCAAATATACCCCAGTCCATGGGGGATATTTCCGTCATAAAGATAATTGCCTCCTCTGGCAAATCAAAATAATGTTTTTTTTTCCCATGTGAGACCGACAAGCGAGCCAATACACCATGCCAAATTGCACCTTGCTCCTGAAAAGAACAGCCTGGGCCTTGTTGAATCCAGCCTTATTTGTCAGCTCCATCCCCAAGTCAGCACGGCAGCGTAGTGGTTCGCACAGTTGCTTCACAGCTCTCGGGTCCCAGGTTCGATTCCTGGCTTGGGTCGCTGTCTGTGCCAAGTCTGCACGTTCTCCCCGAGTCTGCGTGGATTTCCTCCGGGTGCTCCGGTTTCCTCCCACAGTCCAAAGATGTGCGGATTAGGTGGATTGGCCATGCTAAATTGCCTTTAGTGTCCAAAACGTTTAAGTGGGGTTACTGGGTTACGGGGATAGGGTAGAGATGTGGGCTTGAGTAGGGTGCTCTTTGTAAGGGCCACTGCAGACTCAATGGGCTGAATGGCCTCCTTCTGCACTGTAAATTCTATGATTCGATGATAAGTCCTGGTAGATTCGGACAATATGGCCTTCCCAGCTGCATTGCCGTGTTTCCTTTGCCCACCTCAGGATCTTTTTCTTGTCCAGATATCTATGGAGCCATATAATGATCGCTCGTGGTGCCTTACCAGCTCTAGACTTCTTCCTCAACGAACCAAGGTCCCGATACACTTCAGGAGAGTGGTCAAAGACACCCTCCCCCATCGGCTGCTTGAAAATCTTTGCCACGTATTCCGTGCTTCTCACATCCTCCAATGTCTTCAGGCAGCCCTTCAATCCTCAAATTCTGCCGCCTGAAGCAGTTTTCCAGGTCATCAATCTTGGCCTTCAGTTTAATTTTCCGACATCATCAACATCTCTGCCTCCAAAGAGGCAATCCAACTTCATGGTCAGCAACCATCTCATCCACTTTCTGGATCGACGCATTCTGTGACTCCAGCTGCTGTTCCCACCCTTACCAGGGCTACCTAAATTGGTTCTGCCACTCTTGCTGAGTCTTGAGTGACTGTCTGCCTTTGCTTTTTAAATTTGGCCGATAGGAACTCCACCAAACTTGTCTGTCAACTACTGAGCAGGCAATAATTCCAAAGGACCCACCACCATCCTATCCCCTTCTGCGTAACGTGTGTCCTCTGGGTCTGAAGAATGCCCCTTGTTCGACACACTCCTCTTCTGGTAACTCATCGACATCATTCGCCAGAGAAGAAATCTTAGTTCCTCTACTTCATCACTTTTCCACCTGCACCTGCCCCGCAAAACAGGCCAAAAAACAAGTCCTCAGGCAGGAGTTACCTTATGTGCAGCCATGGCCGCCACCAGAAGTCGCCTGAGGAATAAAAGTTAAGAGCGGTAGTTACCTTCACAGGTGTTGATGGATTGTGTCTCAAGTTGCTGTTGGACCATGCGACATTTGTCTGTCACAATCTCACAGCTTAACTTCAGCTGCCTTCGTCACTGGATCCCCATTATATTCAGGTATGATATCAATGGTCTGCACACTATTCCCACAGGGTTGTACCTGGTTGCCCTGCCTCTCCTTCTCCTCCTTCCTGTTACACAGTCCTGACCTGCCTCCCCACTGTCTTCTAGCTCCTAAGGCCTCCATATACGAGGATGCAATACCCATCTTCTATGTTCATTTGCACAAAGTTCTATTTACCCTTCTCCAGTCAGAGTTCTTCCTGACACGAGCATGCATGACTCAGTAGATGCAAAAATAATTGGCCTGGCTATCCAAATAAGTACACCAAGTTCAGATCCTCTCTTACCATCTCTACCTTACACATTGTGGGCTCTACTCTCCTGGGCTACTAAAAATTCGACTGGACTAGGGGCAGTCAATGGTTTAAATGACCAGCTGCCTCTGTACAATGCACATACATGAAATGTGCCCCACCCCCATTCCTACCTCTGTGAAAATGGAAAATTGCATGTTTAGGGTGGGACTTAGGATTTTTGCTGTGTTGCCAGGGCAGAGAGTCTCTTTTGTAGTGAAAATCTGAAGCAAGTATTTGCTGCAAAAGGACATTGTATTGCCCTACTGATTCCAATTTCTGCTTCCATTGTTAGGTGTATATAACATTGACTAACTGTTTAAACATTAGAACATAATGAAATGTGTTGTATGGATTTTAACTAAGCTCTATTATAAATTGTTTGTAAACAGTCACTTACTAAAGTTCATTATTTCACAATTATCATTGCCATTTTTCATTCATGTTGTGCCGGGGTCTACATGACTCTCCATTAAAGGTATTGTGAATGGATGAGAGAATTCCATGGAACGTCGCCCTTGCATATTCAATTAGAAGCTGGTTGCGAAACTCATGCTGCGGGATTCTCCGTCGGCGGGATCCTCCACTTCACCGGCAGCACACCCATGCCTGTGTATTTCCCAACGGCATCGGGTGGCCACGATGGTAAACCCCATTGGCCAGCTGCGGGAACGGTCAATCCTGCTGCCGGCAGCGGCATGCCACGGAGAATCCCACCCATGTTTATTTTTATTTTTTTAAATAAAGGCTGTTTTTTTAAATAAACATTGCCTTCATGAGTAAATTGTCAGAAACAATTATGTATTTTAACTTGGCTTCCATTATATGTTTCTGTGACAGGGAGGGTGTATGTTTCTGGAGACCATACAGCTTTAAGACATGATATTTGAACTGAGGTGAATTGGAGAGGTTCCACCAAATTTCAAGCAAATTGTCACTTAAGTGTATCTTCTGCCTTTAGGTACTGGTACCTGCGTAGCAACAGTGGATTACAAGGAGGTTGAGATGGATGAATTGAGTTTCAACGAAGGAGAAAAGATTCAGATAATTGGCTTCCTTCTTTCTAGCCTGCAGTGGGCTTTGGGAAAGTCTTTATGTACTGGAGAAATTGGATTTGTCCAAATAAGGCATGTGCAGCCTGACCAATTCAAAACACTGTGAGTAAAGAAATTCTGATTTAGTCTGCATTGGAATGTCAATTACTCAACTGAGATTTATTATTCGTGAGTAATATTGTGTTTATGGGGACATTTTGTGAATACATATCGCATGTCTGCTGAATGCCCAGGTCAGAAGATCGTGATAACCATGCTCGCGATTTCCCAATCCATGTGGGTAAAGCTACCCAACTGTTTTCTATTTCCCTTCTGTATGTAAGAAATTTAAAATTTTTGTTCGTATTTTTTCTCAGCTTTCATTGTTATTTCTAAATGTTTTTATTTTTTGCTCCACACCACACAACTCTTTATTTGAGACTCCAGGCAAGTTGCTCGGTTCTTAGACTCTGCTGTATTGTTGAGTGAGTCATCCATGGGCGGAGTTAACTCTGACAAAAAAGCTTTGACAAAGGGTCGTCTGAACTTGAAAGGTTAGCCCTTTTCTCTCTCTACAGATGCTGCCAGACCTGCTGAGATGTTCCAGAATTTTCACTTTTGGTTTCAGATTCCAGCATCTGCAGTAATTTGCATTGATAGAGGAGGGTGCCGGATGCAGGGGTGGGCTGGACAGCAGGCTTGCCTCGGGAATCCGGCACAGTATTCAAACCTTAAAAATAAAATAGCCTTCATCCTCCATCCACTCCGTCCCACCCATACCAATTAATGGCCCCTGATTCCACCCAATCCAAACTATGGCCCCCACCCATACCCTCCTTGCCAAGGTCTGCTCCTCCACCCACCCCCATGGTCCCTTATGACCTCCATGACAATCTATGTCCCTTCACCCAGCCTGATGGCATTTTATAGCCCTTCAAATAACTTAGCGCCAACCCATGCAACCGATGACTACGGACCACCACCCTCCGCCGTTATATCTACTATGCCAACTTATCCAGTAGCCACCATGCCAGACCTCAGGACCCATGCAGAGATAAGATAAAATAAGATTCTACAAAATTAATGTTATCAGTGTCTATTGCAGACTTTGCTATATTGAAAGAAACACTTTTACAGGCTAGAATTTTCCATCCCTTATGCTGGCAGGATCTTTTGTACCCGACAGTTTGAATGGACATTTAAATGGCTCATTGGCCCACTACGGGGTCGCGGTGACGCTGGCGAGCCACTGAAATCTCCATTCACTTCATCAGGATCAGAATATTCCGCCGGCATGAAGTACTGGAAAGGTCTGGCCATAAAAAAACCATGATGTGGAGATGCCGCCGTTGGACTGGGGTGAGCACAGTAAGAAGTCTCACAACACCAGGTCAAAGTCCAGCAGGTTTGTTTCAAACAAGCTTTCGGAGCACTGCTCCTTCCTCGGGTGGATGGAGAGGTATATTCCAGAAACATATATAGAGACACAATAGTCTGGCACCTTTGAATTTGTCTATATATATGTTTCTGGAACATACCTCTCCATTCACCTGAGGAAGGAGCAGTGCTCCGAAAGCTAGTGTTTGAAACAAACCTGTTGGACTTTAACCTGGTGTTGTAAGACTTTTTTTAGAACAGTACAGCACAGAACAGGCCCTTCGGCCCTCGATGTTGTGCCGAGCAATGATCACCCTACTTAAACCCACGTAACCCGTATCCCAACAATCCCCCCATTAACCTTACACTACGGGCAATTTAGCATTGCCAATCCACCTAACCCGCACATCTTTGGACTGTGGGAGGAAACCGGAGCACCCGGAGGAAACCCACGCACACACAGGGAGGACGTGCAGACTCCACACAGACAGTGACCCAACCGGGAATCGAACCTGGGACCCTGGAGCTGTGAAGCATTGATGCTAACCACCATGCTACCGTGAGGCCTGTAAAAAAACGGGCTTCTTACTATAAAAAACATTTACTATATTTGCATTCCTTCAGCTAAATAAAGGTTTTTAACAATAAACTTTGAATTTCGTGCACAATCCCTTATAATAACAAGTATTGGAATTCATAGTCACACATCAAAGAGTCAAAGAACAATACAGCACAGGAACAGGCCCTTCGGCCCTCCAAGTCTGCGCCGATCACATGTCCTATCTAGACCAACTGCCTGTATCCTTCTCTTCCCCCGTCTGTTCATGTGCCTATCCAGATAAATCTTAAAAGGTCATTAATGTGCCTAAACTACCTCACTTGGCAGTGCACTCCAGGCCACCACCACCCTCTGTGTAAAAACCTTCCCCCACACATCTCCACTGAACCTATCCTCCCTCACCTTGAACTTGTGCCGCCTTGTAATTTTCAATTCCGCCTTGGGAAAAAGCCTCCAACTGTTCACCTATCTATACCCTAATAATTTTATAAACTTTTATCAGGTCGTCCCTCAGCCTCTGTCTCTCGAGGGAGAACAATCCCAGTTTATTCAATCTCTCCTCATAGCTAATACCCTCCATACCTGGCAACATCTTGGTAAACCTTTTATGTACTCTCTCCAAAGCCTCCATATCCTTCTGGTAGTGTGGTGACAAGAATTGGACACAGTATTCCAAATGTGGCCGAACCAATGTTCTATATAACTGTAACATAATTTTCAAGCTTTTATACTGTATATCCCGTCCTACGAAGGCAAACATGCCATATGTTTTCTTTACTACCATTTCAACTCCTGCTGCCACTTTTAAGGATCTGTGGACCAGCACGCCCAGATCTCTCTGTGTCTCTATGCTCCTGATTGTTCTGCCATTTATTTTATAGCTCCCAACTGAATTGGTTCTACCAAAATGCATCACCTCGCATTTGTCCGGATTAAATTCTACCTGCCATTTCTCCGCCCAATTTTGCAGCCTATCTATAGCCTGTTGTATTCTCTGACAATCTTCATCACTATCCGCAACTCCTGCAATCTTAGTATCATCAATAAACTTGCTAATCAGACCCGCTACGTTTTCTTCCAAGTAATTTTTATAGATACAACAAACAACAAAGGTCCCAGTACTGATCCCTGCAGTTACAGACCTCCATTCGGAAAAACACCTTTCCAATGCTATCCTCTGTCTGTCTTCAATGGCCAAGCCAGTTCTGAATCCATCCAGCTAGTTCACCCCTGTCCCCATGTGATCTAATATTTTGCACCAGCCTGCCATGGGGGATCTTATCAAATGCTGTACTAAGGTCCATGTAAGCAACATCCATAGCCTTTCTCTCGTCAATCATTTTTGCCGCCTCCTCAAAAAACTAAATTAAATTAGCGAGACATGACCTCCCTCATAAAAAAAACATGCTGTCTGTCGCTAATAAGACCATTCACTTCCAAATGTGCATAGATCCTATCTCTGAGAATCTTTTCCAACAATTTCACTATTACTGACGTCAAGCTCACTGGCCTATAATTACCTGGGTTATCCTTGCAACCCTTCTTAAATAACGGTACAACACTGGCTATCCTCCAATCCTCTGGGATCTCACCTGTGGCGGTCGAGGACACAAAGATTTCTGTTAGAAGCCCAGCGATTTCATCTCTTGTCTCCCTAAATTAATCTGGGATAGATGCTATCTGGCCCTGGGGGTTTGTCTACCTTAATGCTTTTTAACACACCTAACACTTCCTCCCTTTTAATATGATCTGTTCTAAAGATTAAAGTATTAGGTCCAGTATAGCCCCCTCTCTAGTCAGATTATCCACATATTGTTCCAAAAAACCTTGGGGACACTTAACAAATTCCTCACCATGCAGATCCCTAGCCCTAAGGGATTTCCAGTCAATTTGAGGAAAGTCTCCCACTACAACAACCCTATTCTTTCTACATCTATCCAGAATCTGCTTACATATCTGTTCCTATCCGTGGGCTGTTGGGTGGCCTGTAGTACACCCCCATCATAATGACTGGCTCTTTCCTGTTTCTGAGTTCTACCCACAGTGCCTCGTTACTTGATTCTTCCATGGTGTCCTCCCTCTGTACAGCTGTATTATGTTTCGTTGCAAATACCCCACTTCTTTTGCCTTCTACCCCGTCTCGCCTAAAACACCTATATCCTGGAATATTTAACTGCCAGTCCTGTCCATAACTACTCATAGCTGTCAATCAAACTATGAAACGGTATGCACCCAACTATGACAATGGTGGTTGTGAAATCAATCATGCAGCACTAATCAGGAAATGAAAACCTTCAGGCTATGTCAACAGACAGACTGAGACAACTTATTTTGTTTTTCACACTCCAAACATTTTATTCAAAGATTTAAAGGGCAAGACTTTAAAATACCGTGACAGCTTGGTAGCTCCTTTTCGCAGGTACTTTTAACAGGTCCTCTTCACACTTTTGACAAGTCGCTTTGGCAGGTCCTCTAGACCGGTGCCTCTGACAGTTTTGACAGTTGATTTTGACAGGTCTGTTGACAGTTACAATGAGCTTGACAGTAATGAGCTCCTGTACTTTTTATGTACTTTGCTACCTACCTTTAACTATCCCAAAGGGCACCTTGAACTTCACCAAAGGATATCTTACGTTCCCCCGCAAAGGTGTCCCAAGCCCAAATTCAATGGGGTACCCTGGCTTTCCAAACAAATCCACAAAGTTCAGACTTGCACTACCCAGCTCCAATCTGCACATGTCAGGCTTCACTTTTCAAGGCTACCAAAATCCCACTTCAGCAGAGGCAGCTGCTGATTTAAAAGGTCTGCTGCCTCCATAAAACATGCACGTGTAAAATGTGCCCCACTCCCATTCCCACCACTGGGAAAATGGGAAGTGCTGTGTTTGGGAGTTGGACTTGTGATTTTCAGATAGTTCCCCTATTTTGCCATGATGGAAAGGCGTGGTAAAAATCTGGGCCACCATTTCTGCTTGGCTGCTCATGTTGATGTGCAAACTGTGATCACCATTTGTTCTGCTGCCCTCTGCATGCAGCAACATGTAATACAGCTAGTTTCACTGAACTCTATGGCATTAGCTGCTGTTGGGCCGTGTCAATCAAAACAGAAGTGCTTAACGTAATTTCTCAATCTAAATGCTTGCAGGCAAATTCTTAAAACCCTGACAATGTTACTTATCCAGGTTATTCTACATTTAAAATTGGCCATCGTTTCCAAAATGTGGGGCACACTCCAAACTAATGAAATGAATGATGTTTCTTAGCAACTGAGAGTAAGAGCAGAGGGTTATGTTGAGAAATGCAGATCAACTTAATTGAATTTTGTGAAACAAATGTTGGTTTTAGCGTCATACACTAGAGAGCCATAGAGTTTTACAGCACGGAAAGAGACCCTTCGGCCTGTCGTGTCCACGCCAGCCATCATTCACCCATTTATTCTAATCCCATTTTTCAGTCCATAGCCTTGTATGCTCTGGCATTTCAAGTGTTCATCGAAATACTTCTTAAATGTTGTGAGGGTTCTTGCAGTGAGTTTCAGATTCCATCCACCCTCTGAGTGAAAATGTTTTTCCTCACATCCCCTCTAAACCTCCTGCCCGTTATCTGAAATCCATGCCCCTGGTTATTGACCCCTCTCGCTAAGGGGAAAAGTTCCTTTCTATCTATGTCCCTCATAGTTTTATGCACCTTGTGCTCCAGGGTCTTGGAGAGTGGTAAGGAATGCGACCAGCTAAAGATGAAAAGCCTAAGATGTGAGGGTACATAACCTAGAGTTTTGCTTGATTTATATTTGGGAGAGGTTGCGATATCAAAACACTTTCCCAAACATTTCTTTAGGCAATCAAATGGATTTTTAGAAAATTCACATGAGTAAGAGCTACTTAGCCTGTGGAAGGATTGGGCTTTGTAGATTGATTAAACACGAGCCTTTTTTGAATGGATTCTCCCTCTTCTTAAGAAGGATACATACAATAAAGCCATGCCACATGTTCAATAACACACTGCGTGGCAGATATCTTCCAGCTCCATAACAACACATATCTTAGAGTGGAGTATAACAATTGGATTGCTGGCTGCAGTGAGGGCAGGTTGGTCACTTGAACCCTTGAGCCTGAGTGCCTAGGTTTAGTCCACTAAACCTCCAAATGGGTGTCACGCTGCAGACACCTATTTACAAGTTGGTGTAATGCCCTGACCAGCAGTAAGGTAGAGAGGAAGTCATTGCCATTGGAGTGGAGGAGGTAGCAGCAGCCAACTTTATTATTGTTGAGCCTGGAGAAATATTCCATTATCAGGCATCACAAAAGTAATATTAACAGTTATTTGTTGAGGTCTCTTCCTCTTGTTCATTAGGCTGTGCTGAGCTAGGAGTATGTGGCTTTGATGCCTCCCAGTAGGCTATTGAAATAGAGTTGGGATCAAATGTGTGCCATCTCAATCTTTTTGGATTAATGGAACTCCCTCCATATTTAGATAGGTGCTGGATCATCCAGTGGAAGGCACCGGTTAAAATGGCAGTGGAGGAGTAGGAATGGGGTCCACCTCAGTTTTAACTTCATTATTGACACATTTCCTGGGAGGCACTTAAAACATTTCTTTGCATTCCAAAGTAATGGTAGGTGATGCACTTTAGGGCGTGTCTGAATGATACGATAAGGTGGGGTTGACTAACATCTTTATCATTCCTGGTGCAATGTTGAAAGGACATATGGGGAATTGAGCTGCATGTCATGATTTTCCATCTAGGTATGATAATTATTCAGAGTATAAATTATAACTATTTTTTTAAAAATCTTGTTTTAGTTTGTTTGGGTACTTTGGCACTTATTGTTTCATTGAGATTGCAACATTGTTGAATTGCTGTTGGTTATCCAGTGGAGTTACTATCTAAAATTTAATTTACAGGGAAACCCATCTCCTGTTCTTAAGTGAGGAAGAAAAATCATCACTGATTATGTTGAAAAAAGCTGATGAACAGCATTGCGTTAACATCCTGAACAAACTCTGCCAAACTGACATCAGCACTGTTTATCGTTTAGGTGTGTTTTCATTGACATTAATTTTTCATATGATTAATTAGCCATTGCTTATTCCTTCAATCTTTTCTTCTCTGCTGAAAGTGCCGATTGTCGTTGAGATATGTTCTCACAGGTTTTGCCTGTCTTATGAAACTCTATTGATTGTTTTTCATGCATGAGCTGAGACAGTCAATGTTAGCAGGTTCTCTATCTGGGAAGGCATAACAGCTAAACCCAATGCAATATTTTAGGGGTGTGTTTCTGATGCACTATCAATTACCACAAAACGAGAGTAGTGGAATAATCGAGGCTTTATTGAGCAAGATGTGGTGCCTCCTGTAGCTGGAACCAGAATGGCTGTAGCATGGGAGAGTACACACATGTATACGCCGCCTACTGGGCAGCCAGCAGGCAGGGATTCCCCTTGTACCTCTCATATACAGGCAGTGTCGTAATACATGTAATATCTAAACTCATGCATTCGCCAGAAAGTTTGAAACTAGCTGTTGAAGGACTGGTGGCAGTAACCGGCATGCCGAGGAACCTAATCAATTAGTTAACATTTTATGGCTGATTTTCTAACTGTGCAGTGGTGGGTCTTTCCTGCTGGCCTAGCACATTGTGTAATTCAGGGTGTATTGTTTGTGTTTCTCAATGCACAACCAGGTCCCGAAGCAACAGTGTATACTCTGAACATCAGCCTCGTTGCTTCAAACCTCTAATCTCACAAAGGTATAAAAAGGAGCAAGTACATTTCTTATAAAGCTTGATTTCCTGTTATGAATGGAATATTCAGCTACCAATGGTGTAAAGTTTTTCCATCTGTATATGATCCCATCCCCATGGTATGGTACTTAGTTTGTGTCTTCTTGCATCAATGGACTTGGAGCCTGTTACACATCCAACATTGCAGCCCAGTTGGAATTTGAGTTACATTCTACACTCTGTTTACTTCTTTCAACACCACGTAACCTCTCAGCTCTGAGAGAGGCCAGATATCCTGTTTCAGGCCACTGGCAATGTTCCCAAATTCAGTTCCAGGAACCTGACCTCTACTCTGTGCCTCTTGCTGATAGCAAAGCTCAGAACTCACTCAAATGACCATACGAATGCTACAACAAAATCTTGTTACAATGGCTTTAAAGACTGCCAGCTGGATTTAATAACCCAATGATAAATTATAATTATTGTTATTAATTTGTCTGTCCTCACATTGCAAATAAGTTTTGACGGATATCATTTATGCTCTGAAGTCAGGAAATGAATAGCTGAATGTCTGTAAAAGTAATCCGTATCTTGCTGTGCGGCACTGCTTGCTCCGGAGTTTTACCACAATGTTTTGCTTGAAGAATTATTTTTTTAATTGCATGAAGGGGACACAAAATATTTTGACTCTACATATAATGGAAAATGACAGTACCTCACCTCAGCATTTTGTTAATTAGTTATAGATTACAAAGAAGGATAATTGGCAACAATATAAACATTTAAAAAGAACTGAATGATTTTACCAATGTTGATCAAAAATCTTGAGGTTTTTCCATCCCTCGTGCCATCCAATGATGATGCCACAGCCTTGGAGCACAAAGCTAAACATCTAATATACTTTTTACATCATTACATTACTATTGCTGAAGTTTGTGTTCCCTTGTCAATGTTTTTATTTCTAAATGATGTAACACGTTCCACTCCAGGTAATGAATTATTAAAACACTTGTTTTTCTAGATATGGATTTTATTCTATGATGAGATAATTATGATATTATGGAGGCCCAGGTTAGCTGAAATCGCCCAGCAGAGTGAAACTAACACATTGAAACTAAAATGGCAAATTATGCTTGACATATAAAATGCTCACAATTAATTATATCAATTTATAATCCACACGTATCTAAATACCAACTAAATGACACCAGTCTGAACAAATCCATTTTCTGCATATTAGTCTGTGGGCTTTTTTGACTTATGCTTTTGATGAGAACCATACTACACTTAAACCTATCAGAATATTTGATCTAAATTGTGTGTTTAGCTTTAAACAACTACGGAGCTGCAGGAAGGTTATTTGTAAAAAAGATAAGCCAATGATCTCTTTCTAAGAGAATGTATGTATGTTGTTTCTATTGCAGATAAATGCACATGGCAAGAGGTTTTATCAGAAAGTGAACAAGGTCAGCAATTAATTCAAAGTATTCATTTAATAAAAAAATAGACTTGCACTGAAATATTCATTTCATTTGTTATTAATTCTTTGAATCATTGAGATTTTTGCTCATAACAGGTGTGCATGGCTAATTTAAAGAATTATGAATGCTAGTAGCAAAAAATTGAAGTTTTTATGAGTTTACTCCAGAGTAATTGGTAATGATTTGTTGATATTCTTTTGATTTATATTGGACACGATTTAACCACCACGTTGCACCTGGCGTGGATCTGCGCCGGTTAAATAGTGGGAAAGGCCAAATTCGAGATACGCACCGGGCGCGAAACCGGGCATGAATCAGTTTGCCATCTAACCGGCCCGCTCCCGAAGGGGAGTTCCGGATCTCACCCAAGTATGGCGTACATTTCATTGACTCAATTAGTACCAATTTCCATCTCATTAGCAAGATTGAAGTCTAATGTAACGTCCTCCCAGTGCTCGGGAGGGGAGGGGCGTGGGGAATGGGGGACACCTCAGAGGGGGTTGAGCTTGCTCGCGGGGCTGAAGAGGTCCAAGTCGGGAGTTGCCCCGGGCCAGTGGGGTGAGGGACCGCTTGTCCTTGAGGCTTTCAAGTCTTCTTTCAATATTGTGGATACCCGTAATGGGCAACCATAGCTGCTGCCTGTCTGTCCTACCAAACACTTCCAGGACAGAGCCGTGTTCTTGGTTATATGCTGATGGTCACTTTAACTTCCTCTGACTGCGAGTAGCCTCTAGCTTCACAACTAAAGGTTGTATCTAATAAGGAATTGACCTTGTTAGTTATGTGAGCATTTCACAGTTCTCAAGTGGATTCTCGTGGCCACATGTGCCATGTCTCAGACGACGATTATTGCATCGCATTTCAATCAACCTTCAAGCCTGAACACTGCCTGAACTCCAGCAGTGGCAACACCACAAAGGCAGCAGCCAACAATCAAACACTCAAGAGGTGGGCATCAGCACTGGGAATATCCTCGCAACCATAGGGTGAGTGTGTCGATCAGGGGAGGGCACCTGAGTACAGACTCCCTAATGATTCCGACTGGGGTATGGGGTCTAGGGGTTCCCGTTGCGGCCAGGGTGAGTGTGCAGAGAAAGCTTTTCCAGCACAACTGGTTCAGTGGTTGACACTCTTGAGAGAAGGTGAGACACATAAGGGCAGGCTTGGGGGAATTAAGGGTCCCAGGGTGGAAGCCCTAACTGATTGTCAGTCTCTCTCCTCCATTTCCTTAAAGAAATTAGAATAGATGGTGCAGTTGATCCTGCAGAGGATGCCATCATGGTGCTGGTGACAGCCCAGGCGGCCAGGCGCCGAAGAAGGCAGCAGCATTGGCGCAGGCTGGTGGCAGCACCCCAAGTGCAGGGGGCTGCCTCACACCCTGAAGACCCGGCTGCCCATCAGACTGAGGAGGAACCCAGAGGAGGGCGCCTACAATGGCCCAAGGTGTACAGGAGATGACAGGCAGCAGATGCCGCAGGAGACTCCATCTCAAAAAAGAGGCTGTATGACACCTGTGCCATGTCCTCAAGGAATTGGCATGTTGTGTGTGGTGATGTTCATTACTGTAAATACACAAGGGGTTAATGTACATACATGTAGAATAGTTAGACACTGGAGGGAGCACTAGAGACATCATACACACACACTCAACCAATACATCAGTTAGATAGGACACGAGCAATGGGCACTCACGATACACACACAGGTGACACGACCAGAGTAGGGCATTACACCAACTCATATATAAAGGACACCACACACATGATCTGCCTCTTTCCAGTGGAGACAGTCAGAGAGTACAGAGACAAGGTTGATTCGATATAATTCCCACCACGTGGAGTGTAGCAATCTGGTTAGTCAGTCTGAGGAGCTATAGGAGGATTTACAGTAGTGTCGAACCCAAGTTATAATAGTGTACATAGTTTAATAAACGTGTTGGAGTTATCTTTACGTCTGATCCTTCCTTTGTCGAGTGCACCACAAGGAAGCCGCTAATGCTACACCTAAATAGCATAACAAGACACTGGGAAAAGGACACCTGCTCTCGGTGAGTGCAAAGGTCACCGCAGCGCTGAACATTTATGCCACCGGTTCATTCCAGGGCTTGAGCGAGAACTTGTGTATCATATCACAAGCTACAGCCCACAAGTGCATCCATGAGGTCAAGGATGCCCTGTATGCCTGGGCAGCTGACTATATAAACTTTGAGCTGGACTAAGCCCAAAAAGATGCCCAGGCAGCAGGATTCTCTCCCATCACCGGGATGCCCCAGGTCCAGGGTGTAATTGATGGCACGCAAGTTGGCTTGCACGCACTGGGGCATCTGTGCCTTTTCCTGTGCCTTTCATAAACAGGAAGGGGTTCCACTTCCTGAATGTTCAACTTGTGGGTGACCACCACCTCTGATCATTCACATGTGTGCACACTTCCCAAGGAACATACATGGCAGCTACATACTGAGGCATACAGAGATCCCAGAGATACAATGGCCCTAGAATGAAAGCTTGGCTCTTGGGGGATAAGGGGTGCCCGCTGAGGTCCTGGTTGATGATGCCAGTGTGGAGGTCAAAGACCGAGGTGGAGACCTGAGATAACGAGATTTATTTTGCCAGCGTGCTGTCATTGAGCGGTGCATTGGATTATTGAAAGTGCGGTTCCAATGCCTGGATCGCACTGGTGGTGCACTGCAGTACACCCCCAGATGTCTCCTGCTTTATGGTGGTCTGCTGTTCCCTCCACACTCTGGTACAGCAGTGGGGTGACATGCTAGAGGAGGAGAGGGAGGAATATGCGGCCTTATCTGAGGAGGGTGAGGAGGCGGATGAGGAGGGAATGGTGGAAGAGGCCTGTGAGGAGCTGTAGGAGGAGCCGGACAATGGAGGACAGGAAGTGGCGAGGGCCCGGCATCCCCAGGAGACTGAGGATGCCCTCATCCTCACCCACTTCTCATAGGATGAGGCTTTGCCTGTCAGCTCTCCCCTTTCCCTTTCTCCCTTTCTCCTCCTTCTGCACCATTCCCTTCCTTCTCCCCCATTTCCCTCCTTCCCACCAATTCCCTGACCCTCCCACCACCATGCCCCCCCGCTCCCCCCACCAACTACTATGTTCCACCCTCCGGGGGTCTGTGTTACTTCGTGATGGGCCTGTGTCGGCACAGTCAGCGGATCGCTAGGGTGCGGAGCGGCACGGTGGCATAGTGGGTAGCACTGTTGTTTCACAGCGCCAGGTTTGATTTCCAGCTTGGGTCACTGCCTGTGCGGAGTTTGCACATTCTCCCTGTGTCTGCGTGGATTTCCTCAGATGCTCTGGTTTCCTCCCACAAGTCCCGTAAGACGTGTTGTTAGGTAATTTGGACATTCTCAATTCTCCCACTGTGTCCGAACAGGCGCCGGAATGTGGCGACTAGGGTCTTTTCATGGTAACTTAATTGCAATGTTAATGTAAACATACATGTGACAATAAATATTTTTATTATAATTATTATATACAAGGAGAGTGGTGCTATGAGGTAAGCTCTCGGGCTCCTCAATTAATGCCAAAGCCTGACTCCTGTCTTTCTGCTGACAGTGCGTTCACACCCATCCTCTGAATGGGGTCTGCATCAGGAGCATTTGATCTTGGAGCATTTTGCTCAGGGGTGGGGGGAGTGGAGGGCAATGGGAGGGGGGGGGGGGGGGGGCTAGTGTGCAGGCAGGCCTGCTGTGAAGATTAACCTGACAAAGGCTTTACTTGTATCAAGAGCAATATGATTTAATAGTACACATTGGACATTTCCATTGCCCCTAGCTACATATACTGGACCCCCCCCCCCCCCCCCCCCCCCCCCCCACCACAACCACCCCCCCCCCCCCCCCCCCCCCCCCCCTCCCACCGGTGCACACTCGGGGATTCTCAATTTTCTTGATCTTACATGGTCCTCTGCCATGTCCATGCTTGACCCCAGGATGCACTTCAGAGGTAGAGGCAGTCTGCTGCTTATCGTGCCCTGTGGCCATTGATGCCCTCTGTGGACGTCCTCTGGAGGGCCTGGAGCCGGAGGGCCCCGACCAACTTACTGATGTCACTGGCATTGGATTGCCACCCTGTTCTGCCCTTGAGTTGTGCCGGTGTTAGTTGTGGGGGATCGGGATCGGAGGAACTGGAGACCACCGTCGTCTCCCTGGTGGCAGGCCACAAGTTGACCACCAGTGCTTCCTCCTCCCTGACAGTGCCTGTACAGCCCTGGGGATCTCCACCATGGGAAAAAAAGGCAGCTGGAGTGAGCTCCATTGGCCTCTGCATTGTCCGGCTCCATTGGTCCTGGCACCTCCCCATTGCCTGCAGCATGGTGTCGACGCCCTCAGCAATGCTCCTCTGTGACTTAGCTATGCTTTTGAGTGCCTCAACAATGTCCACCTGCATCTGGGGCATACCCACCATCGACCTAACATCATCTCCTGCGCCTGTAGCCTTTGGGACTCTTCCAATCAGCAATGCATCTGCGTGAGTGTCACTGACTCCCCTCCTGAATCACCTGGTCATGTTCTAACATCTGCACCATCTCCGGGATAACCTTGTCCAGAGGTTCGGCATCTGACTGGGACTTAGCTGAGTCCTGGAATCCAGCAGACCTCTGATTGTGAACTCCTTTGGATGTCCCTGCCTCCACTTGATGTGCTTCAGTAACTGTGTTGTTCCCACCAGATTGTGCCCCAGAAACCTGTCCACTTATGTCGCCCACTGAGGTGTGTGTCTCTGTGCTGATGGAAGGTGGGGTGACAGCTGTAACGCCTTGCCAGTGGTCTCCTTTGAGCTCTCCTCCAAGATAGTTTCTTGGGTGACAATGGAGGGACAATTCTGGATTAGCCGGCACCATCAGATGGAGATCCTGCGGGAGAATGGGCATGTGGTCAGTGAGAGGGATGGATCAATTTGTCTGACATGAGCAACTCACTTGAGACAGGTTATCCAGGTGGAGGGCTGGTGGATCCTCACCCCTACGGTGCAAACCAACCACGCTGTGGGTGACTGCTTTCTCCCTGGTCAACCCCGGGATGTCCAGGGTCCGTTCCACATTGGGTGGTGAGGACTCTGATCTCTGATGCTCCGCTGCCCGTCTTGGCACTTTCACAGCGATTATCGGTCAATCTATCCTGTGGGACAAGAGAGGGCACTGTGAGCCACACGCTTGATGGATTGGTGGGGGGGTCTATGGCAGGTGGCATGGCATATGTGGGCATCGCAATTGGACATGAAGGGATTGTGCTGGTGGGTGCCAGGGGTGATGTGTAACAAGCACGAAGACCTGATGTGGGGAGGGTACGAGGTGTGAACCAGTGATTTGGAGGGGGGGAAGGTGTTGGGAATTTAAGGGGTGGCAGGCGGAACTGATGCCAGGCGATAGGTCATAACGTACCCTTGAAGCTCTGTGGAGGTCATTGGCCTTCTTCTGGCATTGTATGGAGGTCCTTCTTGTCATGCTGCCCGCACTGACAGCTGCTGCCACTGCCTCCGAAGCGGTATTGGTGGCCTTGCTGCTGGCTCTCTGACCTCCGCCCCCACCACCTCCATGGGAACAGGATGCCCTGTCTCACATGCACTGCGTCCAGGAGCCTGCCCAGCTCGGCATCCCCAAAGCGAGGAGCAGGTCTGCGCGCTAGCCATGTTTGCATGTTGACTGGGAGTGAATAGCGTGGGAGCGTTTAAAAGCAGCTCCCTCTTGTTAACAGAGAGACATTAAAGCGGGTGTCTTGTGAATCAGACAGCGAGACAGCCAATAATGGTGGAAAGCTTGTGGGGGTTCATTTGTGACTACGTGCTTTTAAATACGGGCCATGATCTCGACAACTCCTGCCAATCAGGACCAAAATCACACTTAGAAATTTTTCTGTTAAATCACACCCATTATTTCTTAAACTAATCACATTCTAATAATACCTAAAATGTGACAAGCTGGATTTAAACATTCTAACCTAAAGATTACTATCAGCATTAATAGTGGATGAACACCATATTTGCAAAACATTCCTCTTGTCGAATATTTTAATGAAGGTATGAAACCATTTATTTTCATGATGCATGTGTTCAATAATATCACCAACAGTAATTTCAGGGCTCATTGGTTTTTATTAATTGGTGAATATTTCTGAGACATTTATATTTTTCTATTCTATAATATCTCCACAGGAGAGTTCCTTTGTTCAACATTTGAAAATCACCTCCCTTGTGGCCCAGCTGGACTGGCATCTGAGAACATTCCTGAGACTAACTCTTGTAAATCTAAGGAATTTGCCCCTGAACCGGATCAATCTGGCGAACAGAAGTTCTATATCGACCTTAATCTTGGAGACCTGGATAATGCTGAAGTCTTTAACCCTGTACTAATATTCCTAAACCAAGAGGAATATGTAGCACACTTCAAACCTTTCTATGATTTGTCCTTTTCCTTCATAGGGTCTATTTTATATGGGGCAACTGAAGAAAAAGAGGTGTTACAATATTTGGAAATGGCAAGGGAAGTGGCCAAAAGATGTAACAAACATTGGGCTTATTCCAGAATCTGTTTCCTTTTAGGACGACTTTGTGCCAAAAGGCTTAGGTTCTCGCAGGCCAGAGTTTACTTTGAAGAAGCAATGACAGTGGCACAAGGGACATTCTCTGACTTGTACCTGTTGACCTCTTTGTATGTAAATCTGGCTTCTGTGTACTTGAAGCTAAAAATGAAAGAGAAATCACAAACCCTCGTGGAAAAGGCTGCAACTCTTCTCCTGTGCATCCCATGTCATGTCTTCAGTTCGGAGAATGAGTTGGAGATACTTAACATTTTCCTTAAGAAAGCTATGATCGCTGATGATTACCTCCTGGAGGCACGTGTCTGTTTTCTGATATCAAAACTTTTTCTACAAATTGGAAAGTCTGAAGAAGCCTTGCCATTTGTTGAACACCTGCAGTTGCTTTCAAATAAATTCAGTTCACAAAGTACAATAGCTCCTGTGGATTTGCATTTGATTTTAAGCTCAGTATACAATAAAAAATGCTTACCAGAGCTGACACTGGCAGCATTAAGATTTGCTCGATTTGCCTCAAGCGGCACATGGTTTGGTTCTTTGCAGAAAGCTAATTTTGTCATTGAAATATTCTCAAAGTTGAACACCCAAGGAAGTTGTAATGGTGCAATTCCTACACAAGCTGCCGTTTACCTTCAAGAGGCTTCAGATCTCTCAAACAGCACAGCCAATGTAAACATCCAGAGGGACTTGTATTTTGCCTTGGCCAATTTGTACCAGCAATATAAATCATATGAAAGGGCAATTCATTACATGACAAAGTCTGCAAAAAGAGCAAAACATATCAGCGATGGGGAAGCTTTCAGAATCTCTCTTTTCCTTGCTTGGCTGTACATTTTAAATAATCAGTCCATGGCGGCATCTGAAATATTGAATTTCCTTCTGGAATCATCACACAGTCCTGTGCAGCGGGGAGTTGTTCATAACATGCTGGCAATATCTCTGAGAAAGAAAATCAGACTGAAGGAAGCTCTGGGAAACTGTGTATGCGCAATAAAGACTGCAGAAGAGACTGGTATTAAACAAAACCAAGCTATTGCTCATGCTAACTTTGGGTCTTTGACAATGTGTTGTAAAATTCTGACGCTGCCCGAACGTTACCTCAGGAAATCGCTGAATCTATATTTAGAACTGCAGGACTGCAGCTCAGAATTGGGTTGTGTGCAAGTCCTCCTCTGTTTAGGACAATATTACGTGGACAGAGGATTGAGAGAAGACGGGAGGCTGACTTATGAGCTAGCACTTCTTACTGCCATGAGAGCCAATAGTATCCATTGTAAGTAGTGCATCACATGCATGGAGTCAAATGTATTCCACGCAAGAATAATAAATGCCCTGAAATATGCAGTTAGGTTTGTAATATTTACAGGCTTCAGATGATATCTATACTAGCAGGTGGTTAAACAACATCAGATCTTCAACATCAGATTGGGCTATGGCAGGTGGTCAAAAAGTTGAGGAATGAGCTAGCTAAGGTATGGAGGTGGACGAATTGGTCAAAGGACTGTAGAGGAGTTTTGGGAGGTTTGGAAAGTCACAGTAGAACAAATTTGCATTTTTTTTAGCATTTTAACGAGCTCTGGATGCCCAAAAGCTCTTTTCAGCAAATTAGGCATTTTTGAAGTATAATCACAGTTATAATGAAGGAATTACATTAATAAAGACGAAATGCACATGGGTATACGTCCCACCTCCAGAGAGCTGCTGAACAATTTGTTTGGCTGGAAGCTTTGTAGTCACAGCTCAAGGTGGTCATGCTGGGACTTCAGAGCTTCCAGAGTGTCAGAAGCCCCTTCACCTGGTGAGTACAGGGTCTCATGGTGGGGGTGGAAAAAGGAATTGAGGAATCATGATGGCAAGCCATGGATTTTATGAACACCAGAGGGTGGTGGGGTGGGGGGGAAGGGGGGTGGGTGGCAGACTTTGGCGGAGGTGCCTCATATGGAAAGGGGGCCAGTGATGGAGTTGCCCCATCTTCCCACCTGAGGCATAAGCAGTGTGATTTGTTGGACATTACCCCAACTAATAACTTCTCCCACTGGCTGTAAAAATAAGGCCGTGTGGGAAATAGGCTTCAAATAACTAACAATTGGTCTCTTAAGGTAATCAATTGTAGTGAGGGTCATTGGGCTTCCATAGGCCTTGCCTGCCTCCCATAAAATTGTGGACAGGTCAGGGACAGAAATGTTTTATTGACGGGGCATCCATCTGTTCAGCCATTGATGCACCACAAAAGATGGACATCTGTTCCACTATTAAAATGGTTTTAATGAGTTCAGTTCTGTGCAATGGAAACTATTATGAATGATTTGCTCAGCTCCAAATCCCACTAATGGATACAGCTCAGCAAGGCTGTTTTGTGAACTAGTGCTGATATTTTTTCTAAAGAGGTGTTTGAAGGGCGGTTTATTTTGACAATTTCATGAGCAGTTAAGAGAATTATTTTTTCAAGTAGAGTTTGAATGGCTTTATTTTATTAACAGTTTTATGAGCTTCAAAGAGGAATAATGCTCTTAAGGAGATTTTTGAACAGCTGTTTGTTTATTTTGATGGTTCCACGAACATATCAAAGACTTACCGATACAACTATAGAGCCCATGAGTTCTGTCTATTATGAATACGTGATATGGAGGGAACATATGAGCTACTACAAGCGCATGAGGGGATTGTAGGAGGCATGGGGGTTTGAAAGAGGCATAAAGAGTACAGAGGAGTGAAGGGAGGATATGACAGGGATAAAAATGCGTGGGCTAGGGTGCCTAACACTCTTGCGGAATCAGGCAGATAACCCATTTAATGGAGGTGCCCATGGAACCTGCTTTAGGCGATGCTCCAAATCAAGCCTATTCCTGCCACCCCACAATGAAAATAATGTGGGAAGATACTGTTGGTTAGGAGGCGAGATTGCGGCATCGCAATTCACATTGCGAAGATAGAAATCTGGGCCATGAAGTCAATGGTTTGTTCTCTAGATTAAAGTCTATAATTCCTCTTCAGGTTTTATCCTTTGTTCTCATTCAGTTATATGTTTTATTTAGACCAAGTCCAGGCCATTGAACGACTCTGCAGTTTCTATGAGAAGATTATACATGATAAATGGCAATGTAGTATATATTATGAGCACTGGCTGATGCTTTCTCAAAAGTTAAAGGACAAAGAACAAGAGATGGAAATGCTGAACATTTTAAGCCATCTGCACCTGTCGTTTAACACAGAGAGGTAGGTGGCATGTCTATTTTTTTTTTTAAGTCTTTCCGTTGATACTATTTTCTTCATATTTAAATATTCTGTTCATTTGGGATGAAAATATTTCACCTAACTTTGGCAATATTAAATATCATTTTACACACTTTAGTTCACAAGAAAATGTCTAGATCTTTCTTGTGTTTCATCCATCCATCACACAGAAGTTGTTGAAATATTAAAAGTGACTGAAATTCAAATGTCAGTTCCTACAGATTGTCATTAGACTACACCAAACAGAGCCTGAAGAATTTCATTGACCTAGGAATGCAAACCAAGGAGGCTGAGGCTTGGCTGCTGGCTGGAAAAATCTATTACATGATGGAAAAAGATGAACTTGTTGAGTTGTACTTTCAGGTACTAATTCATTACAAATATCAGAATGTTACTACTCCATGTCAATTCTGATTTCTGGGTGCGTAAACTGGATGAGTGTGCTGGTTAGATCCTTCCCCCCCACCATCACCACCCTCACCAAGCAGCTTTCCTGTTGAACCTCGCTGAATTGAATCCTCGAGATATCCCAATTTCTGATTTCCTTCAGGGAAGGAAATCTTCAACCCGTACCTGATCTGGCCTGTATGTAAGTCTAGACCCACAGCAATGTGTTTGACTATTAACTGCCCTTTTTAATGACCAGCTAACAAGGTCAGCTCAAGGTGAGACCAAAGCACTGTTTTTGAAATGTTAGTGGAAAGGATTTCTGTCAATACTTATGCAATCGAAACATCAATAGCTCATGGGTGACGAAGACTTTAGGAGAGCTGGAGAGAAATACACAGGGGAGCAATGATAGCTAATTCACTCATAAGAGCCCACAGGATCAGTACGGTGAGTGAGGGCTAGGTCGGACATAAAAATTACCCCCCCCCCCCCCAAAGCGGGGATGCTGGAGAGGAAGGTTGGCAAGAGAATAAGATGGGGCAGTTAAGGTTGCTGCTCAGAAGGTGGCTGCGATGACTGCCTCAATGGGTCTTTCAGAGGAAGCCAAGAGTGGCACAGGGAAGTGGTAGGTGTATCTAAGAGGGGGTCAAATCTAAGACAACAGCAGGAGAGCAGGAAGGTCACAGACCATTGGAGTTAAGGTAAGGATTCGTGAGGGCAGACTCCCCGAAAGGAGAGAAATAAAAAGAAACATGACAGGAGAGAGGTATAATAATAATCTTTATTGTCACAAGTAGGCTTACATTAACACTGCAATGAAGTTGCTGTGAAAAGCCCCTACTCGCCACATTCCGGCGCCCGTTTGGGTACACAGAGGGAGAATTCAGAATTGCCTAACAGCATGACTTTCGGGACTTGTGGGAGGAAACAGGAGCACCCGGAGGAAACCCACGCAGCCACAGGGAGAACGTGCAGACTCCGCACAGACAGTGACTCAAGCCGGGAATCGAACCTGGGACCCTGGAGCTGTGAAACAACAGTGCTACCCACTGTGCGACTGTGCTGCCCATATTTAGGGGGGGGGGGGGGGGGGAGATAAAAATAAAAGAGGGGTAGAAGGATCAGTGGAAATAAGGTGATAGACACAGGTCTGGCATGGCAGTCAAAATACAGACACAAACGGATACAAATAAAACTCAAGTTAAAGCAAAATACTGTGGATGCTGGAGATCTGAAATAAAAACAAAGTGCTGGTAAAAGTCTGTCAGCATCTGTGGAGCGAGAAACAGAGTTGATGTTTCATGTTTCATATGACTCTTAGGAATTCAACTCAAACTCAAGTTAGAAAAGCTTGGTGATGTAAGAATTATTTGGATAAAAATATCCATGTAGTAAACAAGGACTAGAGAGATGGTAATAGGAAGAGGTCTTAGGTCTGTGGTGGGATTAGATTGATATATGTGGGGTGGATTAAGGTAGAAGACTAAGGTGTCTTCAATTTTTGTTTGTTTGCCCAGATGTATAAAAACTGACATTCCATTGAAAAACAATACACAGGCTTTTGGTTTGCTCAATTGAAAAATATTAGTTATGATTCCGTCGGTTTTAAAACAGAAATTGTTTAGAGATGGCAGTGTTTTAATGAGTTGTGTTTTTTGGTTATTCTCATGAATCACTCAGGCAGCTATACAAACAGCTCAGAGAATGGAGGATTTACACTTTACCATGAAAATTAATGAAGCAGCAGGGGATGTGTTTTACAATGGACGGAGGGAGCGAGAGAAAGCAACATCGTTTTATAGAGTAAGTTTATCGTAATAGCAAGTATTGAAAATCCTTGCATTTTGTCATGAGTGCACACGATGTTGCCCATCGGTTGCAATCCCTGATGGAGATTGGAGGGAGGCAGCAGGATGGCACCTCATAAGCACAGGACTGCTGGATGCAAGTGCCATATTTTTAAAATATATTTAGAGTACCCAATTAATTTTTCCAATTAAGGGGCAATTTAGTCTGGCCAATCCACCTACCCTGCACACCTTTGGGTTGAGGGGTGAAACCCACGCAAACACGGGGAGAATGTGCAAACTCCACACGGACAGTGACCCAGAACCTGGATCAAACCTGGGACCTCAGCGCCGTGAGGCGGCGGTGCTAACCACTGTGCCGCCATGCTGCCCTTGTAAGGACCATATTGAGTACCTCTCTTGCCTAAGGAAGCAATGACTGCATTCTGTCTTGGGAGAGGATGGCCCCTACCCACAACTCCCGGCAATCATCCTGCCAGTCCCCGAGCAAGGAGGATGATCAGCGCAATTAGTTTAATAAAATATTTAGAATTTTTCTGGTGATCATACCATTTTCTTGCCTTGAATCCCATCGCTTCAGCTTAGATTTGCTCTTGCAGATAATCCATGTGTTACATATTAAAGGCCTGCATTCCAATTGCTCAGGTAAGTGTTCATTATAATTTATAATGTACTCAGTTTGGAAGGAAATCAATAGATCTTCTCAATACCGAGATAAAGCTATTGATTCTATTCTTATTACTGTTAATTAGAGCAGACCACATAGATGCCTCTAGCTCTGCTGTTATAATTGAAATAACATTATTCTGCTGTTACACACAAGTCAGAAATTAATGATAGCTAAAGGGCAGGATACTTGTGACCCCTTAGATGTGGTGGGATTTGATGAAGAAAAGAGAGATGCCATGTCAGGATGACTCCCTGACATATTCCCACAGCTGGGGATATTCCCCAGCGGTGAGTGAGGAACTATATTGGCTGCCTGTAATTAGGATGATTGAGGCCCCAATTAGGGATGGTATTGAGTGCTGCCGCCGGTAAAAGGTCCCCTACCCTGCCTTGGGCAGAGGATGCCTGCTCAAAGGCAGCCTCTCTGTGGCAAACTGGGGGCCTTCGGAGCTGAGCACTTCATACCCCTCTGAGAGGGCTGGGTGTGTGTAAATTTACAATTGTGTCCCAACTAATCTATAAGTGTTTCCTCTTCACTCCGATGGGACGTACCGGCTTTGGACCTCCTCAACTTTTAATTGCCCGAATGTCTTTGAGGGCATTTTGAGGTGCCTTAGCGGTCGCTGACTTCCCTCGAGAGCCCACCTTACCTCTCCCTATGATGCTGCCAAGGCTCCAGAGCTGCTGGCCCTCTGGGCTTGCCTCTGCCAATCAACCATCTGGAAGGCAGAATCTACCGGCAGGGTGTTATATTTCCATCCGCTATTGCAAAGCACATTTTATCCATTATTGTTTTCCGGCCCTTCCCGCCGGCAGGATCTTCTGGTCCCACCGATGTCAACTCCTGCGGCACGTTCCCAGGTGGCAGAGGGTGGGGAACACGCAAATCCCCATAGTTATCGGTGGGATTGGAGGTTCCCAGCTCCAGCCAACAGCGACCTCCTTCGCTGCCAGAAAATATGCTGCGAGTCTGTCGGAAAATCCTGCCCACTGTGTTTCCAGTGTGACAAATGGTACTTAATGGGGAATTTTAGCATCTAGATGTGAGTAAACGAGTGAAGAATAAGAAGCAATGCCTTTTGTCACACATTTTCAGGAATTCAGTCTGTAATCTAGGCTGTTGCTCCACTTCAGCACTAAGTGAGTGCTGCATTGTTACAGGTGCCATCCTTCAGTGAGAGGTGCAAAACCAGTTCCTGTTGGTGAGAAGGATACCCCTTTGATAAATCAAACTTAGTATGAAAATTGGGTTGCATTGCATAAATGGCCAAGAAAAGGATGTTTTAACTCATTTTGGTGGAAATATTTAGAATCAACAGTTGTTGCCAGGCAGGCGCACAAGGGCAGAAACAAGATATTACGCTAGGCCTTGTTGTACAGTTGTTATGCCAGGCCTCATCCCACGTGGGGAAGAGCGAGGATGGGCAGGGCATGGGGCCGGGGCAGGCACAGGAGGCCACAAATGGTGTGCACCAGGGCCATGCGCATGGGAAGCCCTAATCACGATGAGGTTTGCCGACGGCAGCACTATCATCTGGGGACCTGCCCTCCCCCTCCCGCAGCATCTGCAACTCCCTTTGTTGTACATACCTGCCTCACCATGGGGTGCAGGCCCTGGGTTGGCAATAACAGTCTGGTCCATGGGATGGAGGATGATGACAATCCGCTCAGTGATGAGCTCTGGTGCCCCGCATCATTTGACAATGTCTGTCTCCTGCCCACAGCAGCATTGTCCACCATCCACCTGGGTGAGTCATTCATGCAAGCTGGCCATTCCATCACACGGTCCCACCAAACCCTTGGGGTGGCACAGGTGGGGATGGGGGTCGGAGGGGGGGGGGGTATTTGAGATAGAGAAGGATAGGGGTGTAACCAGTTACCAGGATGATGAGCGGTGGCTGACCTGGGGGCCATGGCCCATGTCGCCCTCCAATGTGGGGGGGGGGGGGGGGCAATGAAACAGAAAATACAGTGTTAGGCAGTCTGACACCCATGGCAGATGGTATGGGTGCTGACATGTGGTGCAAGGTGGTGTGCGAGCAGACTATAGCAGGTGGGGTTTGGTTGCTCTCCAGGTTGCGGGGGGATGGGGGGATAATGGGTGTGTGGGACGGGGATTGCTGCCAGGGGCACGTTGCTGGCTACTCACACTGGCCGCCCAGAGGAGGCCGCGCAGCTTCTTGAGGCACTGCTGGCTGGTTCTGGTGGTGGGACCCACGGCTCCCATGCCCTCTGCCACCTGTGCCCAGTGTGGTGTATGAGTGGCTGCCTCCTTCCCATCCCAGGGAACAGGACGGCCCGCCTATCCTCCACGGAGTCCAGCAGGGTGTCAAGCTCCACATCTGCAAACTGTGGTGCCCCCCCTCCGGATGCCATCTTCTTGACTGGAATGAGTGCGTGTGGGGTGAGCATGGGGCCGAGGCAGGTACGCTGCGGTGCGGCTGTAGCTTGTCAGCCTATCATGTGCCAATCCCAACCCTGGCAAATAGGACACTGTTTTTCAGTGAATATTGCTCTAATTCCACATGGCGCCGGTGCTAACCTATCAACGGACCTATTAACGGAGATGCACAGGACCAGCGCCGACTCAGTGGTCATAGAACACCACCGATTAAGTCCTAGCGCCAGCACTTAGTCTCTGACATGGAGAATCCAGCCGCATAGATTTTATTATTATCCATAATATATGGAGGGACAGAGTAGCACAACCCCTAATTAGTTCTACCAACAAGGGAAAAAAGCATTTATTGAACATGAAAAATTTGCATTATAACACAGTACTTCTTTACTCCTTCTTCAGCAATTACACACAGATTTTAAGATTAACACGGATTACAAAGTACATCTTAAACTACAATGGTGTCATTAACACCAAGTGCAGAGTAGCTGTGGTCAAATACACATACTCCACTCTGAACCCAAGTTAGTGTCCGTAGTTTTCTCCTCCGAGTCCCCCCAGATGATTGTCACATGAGAGTTTCCAAACTCCACTCACAAAAACGCTCTTTAAAATCGTCTCTCACAATAATGCTTTTCCTCAGCAGTTCGCATTGGGTGGCATTGTAGACACTGTAGATGGCAGCATCAAATCACAAAGGGATATTGACAGACAAAGTGAATGGGCAAAACTGTGGCAGATGGATTCCAATGTCAGCAAGTGTGAGGTTATCAATTTTGGACCAAAAAAGGACAGATCAGGGTAATTTCTAGATGATATGAAGCAAAGTTCAGTGGATGTCCAAAGAGACCTGGGGTCAGGTGCATATATGTTCGGGCCTGGTAGGGGCCTTGCCCATTGGAGCGAGGTGAAGGGTGGGAGGGGGGTGAGTGTTCCCAGGTGCTTTTCAAGTTTTGCAGAGTGAAAGTTGATCAATAAAGGAAGGGGGTTTCTGAAAATGTGGAGGGGGAGATCGGAGCTGACGTTCAAAATAGTGCCCCGATCTGCGAGCAGCCGTTCCTGCTGGTGAAATCAGCTTGCCAGCAAGAAATCTCTCTGTGTGTAGCCTCAGTGGGGAGAAACTCCCCGAGGCCAAAAAAGCTGACAAAGCGCCGTCGAATACGCCTCCTCTGTAGTCAGTGTATTGGGAGAGTGGGATGGGTAGGTACCAGGAACAGCACCCATGATTCCCATTTTTACACCCCGCCTAATACCTGCAAACCCAGGGTTCATAAAATCCAACCCGTTGTGAAGTTTCCAAAAACATGACACAATGTCATATAATTGCTAATTTTTCATTCATCCAGTTCAGTTTTGCTGTTCTTGGGGTTCCTGTTTTAGTAAAATTTGATAAAGAATCATATCTTTATTCAAAATCAAGCATTATTATTGCTTAATAATTCACATTGGTGTCTACTTAGCGGTCTGATTATGTCTAACGTGAAACTTTATGGATTATTCCTCAGGACGGGGCAGTGCCTCTGGCTAGGATGACAGGAGATACTGATGTAGAGCTTAGACTTTTTAATAAATTGACTGAGCTTAATACGTCACTGAACCATTTAGAACAAGCTCTAGAATATGCGATTGCAGCTGTGAGACTCAGTGTAATCACTGGTGAGTAATTTCTCATTTATTTATTAAGTTTAAGTATGACTGGAAAATAGTATATGTTAATTTCAATCTACTTATTTTTTAAAAGGTTAATTTACATTTAAAAATGGAAATTTCTGCTACTTTTACTTTGATAATTTCTATACTCTAGTGACAGAAATACTTTTGAGATTGTGGCCTGGACGAAATGCCAGAGGACTATTCGAACTGTGCTCTAATAGACTCTTGGGTCAAGGAAAAGTTCCCTGCTTCACAGTACATAATGGGTGGCAGCATCACGAAATATACAGCTGAAAAGCTCAAAATAATGAAGAGGTACAAAAGTGTACCTGAGTTACCAGATGGGTTCGGGGTCATCTTGGCTCTAGTCTGGAATAAGAGGAAATTGCTGCCGGTGATTCCCCAACAGTTGTTTTGAAGGGAGTGGGCTGCATTTAGTTATACATATTTTTAAGTTACGTACCTTTCTGGGGTATCCAGGCCTTAATTCCAGCCTTCAGGTCTGATCTGACCCTCATAGAAAGCCAACTCCTATGTCACCAAGTGCTGGGGAAAGCTAGAACCCCTGATGTAACCATACCATAGGATAAATTCAGAAGAGATTGGAGGTGGGTGCTCTTGAAAGGAGCATGAGTTGAAGTGTCAAGACTTTTGTCACCTTATCTTCAACGCACTCTCCAACATGACTCGCAACAAAATGAATTCACCATACCAAGAAGTGAGATTGTGATTATTCAAAATATCAGATTTATATAAAGATGGCAAACATATGTACAAACATTATGTATATATTTAAAAATTCAGGACCTAGTGCCAAGGTGCCCGGGTGCTAGCGAGTGCTAGGGTACCACCCTGCCCAGAGCCTGTACACCCAGGGGTCTCTAATGGCCTGGGAGACCCTCCCCGCCCCCTCCCGGGCCATTATGCCTGGTCCACATTTGTGTGGGCCAGTGCCAAACAGCGCCCTGGTGCAGGCACAGCTGTTACTTTCTAGGTACCTGGAGAATCCAGCGCAGACATACTTATAAAGGCATAATGGCTCACTTAAATATGCTAATCTGGATATCACCCGCTGAGGGCGAGATCCAGATCATGACGTCTCGTGAGATTCCGTTGACTATCGTGAGACGTTTTGAATCTTGTGGGAGTTCTCTTATGCCATTAGAACATAGAACATAGAACAGTACAGCACAGAACAGGCCCTTCGGCCCTCGATGTTGTGCCGAGCAATGATCACCCTACTCAAACCCACGTATCCACCCTATACCCGTAACCCAACAACCCCCCCTTAACCTTACTTTTAAGGACACTATGGGCAATTTAGCATGGCCAATCTACCTAACCCGCACATCTTTGGACTGTGGGAGGAAACCGGAGCACCCGGAGGAAACCCACGCACACACGGGGAGGATGTGCAGACTCCGCACAGGCAGTGACCCAGCCGGGAATCGAACCTGGGACCCTGGAGCTGTGAAGCATTTATGCTAACCACCATGCTACCGTGCTGCCCATTCAACGGCCTCGCCACATCACCAAGTCGGGCACGGCGAGGCTGGTTCATTGCACCCTCCATTTCAATATTTGATCACCAGGACTCTTACTTGTGTCCCATTATTCAGGTTAATACCCTTAATACCAAAGCATTTAACCTTTTTCTTTCACTAATAACACAGAAAAATAATCATTTTATGATGTTATTAATTCAAAGGTTTTCTTTTCAATCATCAGGAAACCAGCTGAAGGAACAGGTTGCTTTTTATCGACTAGCCACCGTATACTACTTATACCAACAATATGAGATGGCTGAGAACTATTACCTGAAGGCACTATCACTCAGTTCCCATCCTTTGCAGTCTGCCAAAGAAGCCATGTACTACATGAAGATTTACTTCAGACTAGGTGACATTACACTTCACAAACTCAAGGTGGGGAAAGTTTAACTGACTTTTCTGCTCTCATTTTCTAAACTGATCCACAATGAGTAACATGCACTGAAGTTGCATCAGCATTTTTAAAACCACCAAACTTTGTTATTGTTCTCCATAAATAGTCGTAATTAGGTTCAATGATTTGGCGTGATCTGAAGCCAAATAACAAAACCTTGTGGCTCATCAACCATGGGTAGACTGCTCTGGTGGCGGTGTACCATCAGTTTTTGCAAGGCACCCATAAGCAAGTGAAAATTCAGTTTTGACATTAGTAGCCGAATACCAAGTAAGCATTCCTGTGCTCTAGTATTAAAGATTAACCATTAAAATGTTCAATATGAAAAAGAGTAGATATCGGGATTAGCTACAAAGCCTGTGGTTTCGTATAGATATAACCAAAGGTATCTCTTATTTTACCAAGGGAAATTGCCTTCCCTGATTACAATATGGTAAACTCAAAGGGCAAGAACCTCATTTTAATATTTATAATTATATTTGAATGTAATTACCCAGCCAACGCTTCCCCCCCAACCACCACAGGGTTCCCCCCTTACTGAATATCCGAAACCCACCAACGTGACATCACATCAGCGAGGTTTCCAAGTTTCCAACAGCGCTGTGACTTAGTCGAGGGGATCATCCACCCCCCCACGCAGCTGCTGGTAGGTAGAACGAGGGAAATATGGGGGTAGGAAGGGGATGGGAGGGAAGCGGGAAGTTGGGGGGGGGAAGGGTGAGCCGACGGACACACCCTCATCCTGTGGCTCCTCCTGCAGGTCCTCCCCAGGCTCGTCCTCCATCCTCTCCTGGTCCACCTCCTCCTCCTCAGGTGAGGCTGCTTGTCCCTCGTCCTCTCCTCCAGCACATCGTCCACTGCTGTGCCAGGTTGTTGAGATCACCGCAGACCACCACAAAGCGTGAGACTCTCTGGAGACTGTACTGTAGTGCACCACCAGGGTGGTCCAGGCATCGGAACCGCAGTTTGAGTAGTACGCTGCTCAGTGACAGCACAGATGGCAGCATCGGCCTCATTATATCAGCGCCGGGATTCTCTCAGCCCGTGCCGGGTCGGAGAATTGGCGGTGACGCGGGAAATTCCCGCCATGCTGCTCCGATGCCGGGACACGATTCTCTGGCGACCAGAGAATCGCGGCGCTGGTTGGTGACCGCTGAAAGAGGCCCCTGCGGCGATTCTCCGCGTTCGGCCGGCTGAATTACTACCAAGTTCCGCCGAGTCCCGTCGGCGTGGTTCCAACGTGGTACCACCCGGCGGGAACTTTAACCCACAGCTGTGGTGTCCGTCCTGGTGGGTGGTGGTGGGGGATCAGACTTTGGGGGCAGCCCCCACGCCGTCCAGGCGATCGGGGGCTACCGATTGGTGGGCACCCGTGATCTGGACGAGGGCTACCTCCATCCACGCGGGTCCGCCGTAGGGCTTCGCCAGAATGGAAACGGCCACCATGCGCATACGCCAGCATGGAGATGGCTGTCGCGCACATGTGTGGACCCGCGCTGGCAGTGTAGGGCCGCCTTTCGGCACCGGAGCAGCGCACAGCACTCTGTCGCCGTGCTGCCCCCCTGAAGGCCGCTGAATCGCTGGGCCAGGAGGCCCATCGACACCAGCATGCACCACTCCGGTGTTTACGCTGGCATCAACACTTGGTGGCATTTCAAAGAATACCGGCCCTGGTCTCCACCTCTGTCTCAGGCCTCCACACCAGTGTCATCAGCCAGCACCTCAGCAGGTACCCCATGTCCCTCAAGAGCTCACCCATCATCCTGGGGTCGTCCTCGAAGATGCCAGGGATCTCCGAGTGCCCAAGGATGTAGCTGTCATGCACACTCTCTGTGTATTGTGCACACACATGCATAATACGGAGGCAGTGGTCGCACACAATATGAACCTTCAGAGAGTGGAATCGCTTCCTATTAAGGACATTGCCTGATACCCCAGTGCCTGCAGGGTGACATACGTGACATCTGTTGCCCCCTGGACCTGGGGCATCCTGGCGATCATTGACAATCCTGCTCTAGGGCATCTTGGTGGGCCTGCCGCAGGTTGAAGGTGATGTAGTTAGGTGCCTGGGCACCCAGATGCACCTGTGGGCTGTAGCTTGTGAAATGTCACACAGGTGCCCGCTCGAACCCTGGAATGGGCCGGTTGCATGGACTTTGAGGGCTGCGGTGACCTTCACGACCACCGGGAACGGATGTCCTCCATCTCCAGGGGGTGGCAAGTCCACAAGAACATAGCACAGTGCCGCATTGTCCTTTGGTTGAGGAAGAATCCCCTGCGGCACCTGCTGTCCATCATCTCATCGTAAGACCATCAACGCATGTACACCTTGGGTCGTCACTGAGATTGAAACGAATGCAACTGGGAGTTAAATATGCTTTCCATTTTTGGATGAGAGCCAGAACTTGCCATCGGGAGCAGGCCAGTTAGGTAGTGCGCGGATCTTGATTTTGGCCTTTCCTGGCATTTATGCAGCGCGCCCAGATCCATGCCGGGGACAACGCGGTTGTTAAATCGCGCCTAAAATTTATTATAAAGGCTGGTACCTGTACGGATACAAAATAAGGAACTGAAAGCAAACTATAGTGGCGAGGAATTGATTTTTCAGACTGGAATAAATGTGTGGTGGTGCCCCTGGGAGTTGAGTATTTTTTTCTTGATTCCTATTAATAACTTAGACTTGAGTATGCAGACCAAAATTTCAACGTTTTCAGATGATGTGAAACTTGCAAATCTAATAAACAGTAGGGAGAATAGTAACAGCCTTCAAATGAACACCGAGAGATTGATGAAATGAGCTGATGCATGGCAGACAAAATTTAATTCAGAAATGAAAGCCAAATTATTTTGGTTGAAAGAGTTAGGACAGATATTAATAAGTGAGATCTTACAGCTGTTCACGTTGGTGGGATTTTCCTGTCCCCCCCCCCCCCCCCCCCCCCCGCAATGGCGCACCCCCAGCGACGGGTTTCCAGTGCGTGGATTCAATGGGAAATTCCATTGACAGCAGCAGGACCAGAAGATCCTGCCTCCCAGTGCTGAGAAACAAACCGCGGGGGGACCAGAGCATCTCACCTATTATGAACTAAATGGTAGAATCTTAAAGGGGTTGTAGGAATGGAGAAACTTGGCAGTGCATGTACCCAAGTTGTTGTAGGTGTCAGGATGAGTTTAGAAGATTGTTAAAAGGCATATGGGACCCTTGGCTTTAAAAAGAGAGCAATAAGGGCAGCACGGTGGCGCAGTGGTTAGCATTGCTGCCTCATGGTGCCATGGTCCCAGGTTCGATCCCAGCTCTGGGTCACTGTCCGTGTGGAGTTCGCACATTCTCCCTGTGTTTGCGTGGGTTTCGCCCCAACGATCCAAAGATGTGCAGGGTAGGTGGATTGGCCACGCTAAATTGCCCCTTAATTAAAAAAGAATGAATGAATTGGGTACTCTAAATTTATTTTGAAAAAAAGAGAGCAATAGAGTATAAAAATAAGGAACTTTTGCTAACCTTTTTAAAACACTGATTCAGCACTAACTGGAGTGTTTTGGGCACACTTATGGAAAATCATCAATCCCTAGAAAGAATGCAATCGTTTGCTCATCTGACGCTAGATACGAAAGCTTCGATTTGCTTGGAGAATCTGGAGAAAATAGGGTTACTCTCCCAGAGACAGAAGGTTAAAGGGAGGTCTGATGAAACTGTTCAAAATCCTGAACAGTTTTGAGAAATAAGAGGAAACTGCTTCCAGCAGCTGAAGATTTAGTCGCCAGAGGACATAGGCTAAGGTCATTGACAAAAGAATCAGAGGACCTAAGGGAATGTTTTTTTAATGCAGTGTGTTGTTGTGATCTGGAAAGCACTGCCTGTAAGAATCAGATAAATACTTGAAAGGGAAAGAATGCAGAGCGAAAAGACAGGGCAACTAGAAACTTCAGTGATCTGACAAGGGATTAGATTAAATAGTCTTCTATGCTATTCCATCACTTTATATAGTCTTATGAGGATGCACCCTTTTAAAGTATACAATATCATTTTCTTTCTGGCTGGATTAAAAAAAGTGAAATTATCTTAAAACAATGGAGAACTGTCAGATGGCTACAGAATGCAAACTTGCATTCCACCAAGTGGGATGAAACAAAACTATCTGAACACCCCATCCTCCTGCTGGCTTTACACTAACCTGAAACATTCAAATGGTTCTAGGATGAGACATCAACATGCAATTACTGCTCTTTTAAAAAAAAGACAGCAGCAGAGATGGATTCGTACAATTTCCTTGGACTATGCAGCCTGCAGGGTATTTTTAGGGACTTGGTTAGCAAGAGAGGTCAGAGATCAGAACGCCTAACTGAAAGAAGATTGCAAAAGGCAGTCTGCTCTCTCCGCTTCTCTCTCTTTCAAAAGTATTGTGGCCAGATTTGCAAAGAAAACGCCCTAAGAAGATAAATCTACTGCAAACTGAGATCCTTTGGGAATAACACGTGGAAATCTGCTCCGTACAACTACACCCAGGAAGACAACTGAACAATATGGCCGCAATGTAGAATCACACAGCGAGACCAGCCAGAGGATAGCTAACTGTATACTCCTTTGTTTATCATCATCTTGTAAAAAAATCCTTAAACTATCTTTATATTCTACCATCTGTACTGGCGTATGTGTGGGCCCAGGGAATGTGTGTGATGTAAGAGTGGTGGTTTCGATTTGCCGAGTTTGTTTTTTAAACTCGGGAAATAGTTTCAATAAACATACTTTGTTCGTTCTTGTGTTGACCGAAGAAAAATTGTCTGACTAATTCTTTATAATCTGCAGGTTAAATACTGGGACTCTTGCAATACTGGCAAAACAATTCTCTCTCAATTCACACAAAAACCCTGTGTGGGATCTTCCGGCTCCACCTGCTGCTGGAAGCATAGCTGGTGGTACAGGAACTTTGATGAACCAGCAATAGGTCCATTGACTTCAGGCAGGACTGGAAAAGTCCACCCTCTGTTATTGCCCAGATCTGGGGTAGAATTTACAGTGCAGGAGGAGGCTATTTGGCCCATCGAGTTCTGCACCGGCCCTTGGAAAGCGCACCCTACTTAAGCCCATGCCTCCACCCTATCCCTGTAACCCAGTAACCCAAGGTTTAAAGGAGATGTACGAGGCAAGCATTTTGAACAGAGGGTGGCGAGAGCCTGGAACACACTGCTGGGGGAGGTAGTGGAAGCAGATATGATAGTCTTGAAAAATACATGAATAGGATGGGAATAGGGGGATATGGTCCCCAGAAGGGTAGGGGTTTTTAGTTCAGGCGGGCAGCATGGTCAGTGTAGGCTTGAAGGGCCGAAGGGCCTGTTCCTGTGCTGGAATATACTTTGTTCTTTGTTCACAAAGGGGCAATTTAGCATGGCCAATCCACCTAATCTGAACATCTTTGAACCGTGGGAGGAAACCAGAGCACCCAGAGGAAATCCACAAAGGCAGGGGAGAAAATGCAAACTCCACACAGTCACCCCAGGCCAGAATTGAATCTGGGACCCTGGAGCTGTGAGGCAGAAATGCTAACCACTGTGCCACCGTGCCTCCATTTTAAGGATGGAGAGTGATCAGCGCTCGCCATCCCAAGAGTTGGGGCTGAATGTGCAGATGCCGACTCTCAAACTTCTACTGGCATTTAACACTCACTTAAATGAGTGGAAAGAATTCCCTCCAATGAGAGCTGTCAGCCAAACAGATTGGAGGTTCCAGGGGCTGGAGGGGAGGTGACACTTGGGAGAAGGGGGGGGAGGAGTGATGCTGGTGTAGGAGGGTCGACCAGGGGGAGAGAGGGAGTCCCAGAGCTTCAACATCACGGGGAGGGGAGGGGGTGGAAAGGGCTTTTAGAGTGAGGGGCCTGTAGAGTAAAGTTGGATGGAGGGCACCACTGAGCTAATTGTGAAGGGTTTGTGGAAGAAAATAGACTTGATAATAAAATGGTCTTTTGAACTTACTGAAAACAAATTCCCTACCTAGTATATTTTTTAAGATGTTCTGTAGATGATAGTCTGATATGTTTGATACACTATCAATTCCGACGAGACGAGAGTAGAGTGTAATCGAGGCTTTATTACGCAGAGATGTGGAGCCTCCCGCAGCTGCTGCCGAAATGGCTGCAGCTCGGAGAGCCCACACATGTATACTCCGCCTACTCGGCGGAGGCAGCAGGCAAGGATCTACCCCCGTACCTGTAGTACAGGGACCTTATTGTAATACCCTCGTATGCAATATATAATACAACAGTGGTGACTACCACAATGTTACAGTAATTCATTATTTTATAGCATTTTTTAAAAGTTGTAAATCTGAACTGGTCTTTGAAGTACTGATTATGAATTAGAGCACTTTACATCTTTGTTTAAATGGCTTCTCTACTCTTAAAAATGTATTTCCCTTTCCCTTGGTTTCAGGATGCATACGATGCTGCTGGCTACTTGCATTTGGCCTTTGCTGCAGCTACCGAACTAGGAAACAAGCAAGATTTGTTTAATGTTTGCACTCGGCTTGCCAACATTTACAAGAACTACATCGTAAACGAAGATCTGTGTTTGCAATTTGTTCAGCAAGCAAAGGCTCTTAGCACTGAGCTACATGAATGTGAAAAGAGCCCATGAGCAAGCTAAGTTGAACTTATTTAAAACATGAAATGAACTCCTGAAACATCTCCATTACCACAGCTATTTGTTGTTTGGGTGTAATTGCTGATGTCAATGTTCTATCCAGATATATTTACCTTTCTTTTACATTCGAGAACCGTGGTGAAGGCCAAAGAGCTATTATCAGTGTTGAAATCAAAAGGATGGTCAATAAAAATAGTCAGTAAGTGGTATCTGGGAATGCTAACCTTGGATACTAAGGAACGGAAATGATACATTGTAAAAAGTAAAGAATTAACAGTTTTGAGTTTCTGGCGAATACTTAGACCCACGCTGATTGATTGACAGGTTCTTTCACTCTATTCTGATAACAAAAATGAATACAATAGGATAATTTAGTAGCAACAGGATTAATGTCTTCAAAGTGCTCTGCCATAGTAAAAATGATTTAAAATTGCTAATGCTTACGATAGTCAGGGGATTAGACAGCAGGATTAATTGCCCACAGTATTTTACATCAGCAGTAGAAAAAAATTCTAGTATTGCTGCACATCCCAATGCGTTTAGCTCAGCTAATTTTACCTTTGTAAATTATTCTGAATGTTAAGGTATTTAAGAGACAAAGATTTAGATTACATAGTGAGCCTGCACAATTGCTAAGTTCCCGATGCCAATAATAGTAAATCATATTGCTCGACAGTTGCATCAACAAAAATTGTTGGTGCCACAATATTTTTACAATGCACGTGAAAACGCATGTGAAATTTAACAGCTTTGTATAAAAATAAGCTAAAGTTCATATAGTCTACTGTTAAATCACAAATTCGTCTTCAAAAGGCAGTTTTTAAATAATATGGTGCCCATACCTCCCTCTTGACAAGGTGCTCTATCTAATCTGCCTTTCTCATTTGCTCACCCATTCAGATTTTCTGACCGAGGAGATCACCATGTGAATGCTTTTGGACAGTTGTGGAAGGAACTTTTATAAGTTTGCGCTTTTCTTGAACTTCTTCTGTGTCAAGTACATTGAAGTGTTCCCCCAAAATGGTGTAGACCTTTAATGACCTCACTCCATATATACCAGTTAATAGAATAGCATAAGGTGGCGCAATGATAATGGCTGGAATTCTCCGGCCATTGGAATTCTCTGTTCCTGCCAGCAGCACACTCCCGCTCACAGGTTTCCCGGCAGCATGGGGTGGCTTCATTGAGAAATTTCATTGACAAGCGGCGGGAAGGGGCTTTTCACAGTAACTTCATTCAAGCCTGCTGGTGACAATAAGCGATTATTATTATTATTATTAAGATAGAATCGCTCCATGAGCGAACGGCCACCAACGAGAAACACACTAGCCAGGGAACCGGAGAATCAGTGTCTCACTAAGAATGCACTGCAGGCAAGAAAAGTATTCGATAATTTCTTAAAATTTAGAAATACCATGGAATCCAGACTTCCCTTACACTACAAAACATATGGGATAAATATTGGGCTAGGAATATTATCTGTAATTACGTTCTTAAAATGTAACATGATTCGAAAATGATTGTTGTTTCCCAAGTGCTGTGTGCACCATCTGGAACAGGCAAAAAATCAAAGTCTTGCACTTGTGTTATAAATGGAACTATAAGCAGAACTTTTAAAGATGTAGCACTCGCAATGTTTTCTACAGTAAAGATTATTGAAGAGTGAAGATTTAACGTAAGTTAACATTTTAACCAAATTCTTGTTATGGTACTTAATTTGTCTCATCAACCAACATTGGTACCAATAGAAACCACAAGCAGGTACTTTTCCTTGTTTGTTATTGTCAACATCAAGCGACCTGTACGCGTCTGAACGTTAACGATGAAAGTACACTTTACAAACAAATTAAGATGATGCAAGCAATGAACAGTGTAGCATTTTATAGTGTTTGAATTGCAATATGTTGAATTTATCATTGCCTAACAGGAATGTGAACACAGTATTTTTATATGAAAATATTTTATCTAACAAATTTGAAACTTTCTTTTATATTTTTATATTATTAAATGGGCTAAATATTGGAATATTATTTTTAATGGATAACCCTATTATGGCAGAACACAGTAATATCATGTCATTTCCATAATGCCAAATATGAAGTACTTCTTTCAATGTTAACCAATAAAGTTGAACAATGTTCTAACATACCTTAGACCTATTTTTTGTCTCTAATTTTCATGAAATGTTTTATTTCAGTTACACAACAAATACTATCTCACACCAATAACTGTCCAGCACTCGCCAGGGTAAATCTGTGGCTGTGTTGAGATCAGCAAGAAAGAAACAATTTGCAGACAGAACTTTGTTCACAATGTGGCTGGTCTAAAAATTCAAAGAGAACTTTCTGCTAACAATAAGGAGGTTAAAGGCTTTGTAAATCCATGTGTATTTGTAATACATCACTTCATACAAGATTGGAATCGGCATCTACCCAGATAGATTAGAAAGCTGTGAAAGAACTATCTAATGGAGCTGGTATCCTATCTGCTGCTGTAATGAAGTAGGAGGCCAAATCAGTCCTGAGCACTACTGTCTATTTCACATTGACACACATATAAACCAATCTTGTGTCAATAGATAAGTTGTGAATAACTTCATCGCAATATTGTTGTGAAGAGTTCTTCATTCCTATCAGGGAGTTCTGTGAACATTTGTCTAGTTGTAGCTGTGTACTGTTTTTCACTTCATTAGAGCTGTGACTAGAACAGAAATGAAACTGCTATTCATCATCAATCGTTTTTAAAATATTAAGAGAAACACAATTTCTGAGGGGTTTGCCTGACCAAACTAGATATGAGTCATGCCCATCTTTAGCTAGAGCTAGGCGAGTCATCCATACAATTAACACTCAGAAGGGTTTACTTTATACAAATATACATGCCTGTCCTTTGGAGTCTCGTCGGCATGCAACACTGTTCTACGCATGATGGAAAACATTCTCCAAGGGTTACCTAAGGTGGCAGAATACCTAGACGATGTACTAATCACAGGAGCCATGGAAAAAGAACACGTAGCAAACCTGGAGGCGATTTTGAGACGCTTTTCTGATGCAGATGTCCGTCTCAAAAGAGAAAAGCGTGTGTTTCAGGCAGGCAAAGTGACCTACCGAGGATACTGCGTTAATCAAAACGTTCTACCCCTGAAGGTGATTCAGCGTCCTCATCGCACCCAACTTGATGTTAGGGAAAGGCCGCTGAATCTCGCAAGAAGCTTGCATCGAGATTGGTGATGCTCAAAATTTCTTGCGAGATTCAACGGAATTGTGACTCCCGATCTGTATCTCACTAGATCCAGGTGCGCATATTGAAATGAACCATTATGCTCATTTAACTTTAACTTGAGTCTGCTGTATCGCGGATGAGGGTAAAGTTACGGCCATCAAAGAGGCCTTTCACACAGTGAAAAACGACAAAATTAAGATCTTTTCTGGGCCTTGTGAACTACTATGGGAAATTTATCCCAAATTTGTCCATTTTATTATCACCCCTGGACACCAGAAGTCGTTGTGACAGGCGGCGCAGGATGAAGCCTTCGCAAAGGTGAAGGACCGGTTACTATCATCGAACATGCTGACTCATTACAACCCAAGAGAGAACTGGTAATAACGTGATGCCTCTCCATATAGAGTAGGGGCAGTCCTTTCCCATCGATGGGACAATGGCACAGAGAGACCTATGGCGTATGCATCCAGAACCTTGGCAGACGCAGAAATATGCTACTCTCAGATCGAAAAGGAATGATTGGCTATTATTTTTGGGATGAAGAAATTCTAGCCATATGTCTACAGCTGACATTTCACAACCACAACGGACCATAAACTCTTGCTGGGCCTTTTCAAAGAGGATGAATTGATTTCCCCATAGCCTCAGCTCAGACCCAACATTGGATATTATTTTTTGCGGCTGACAAATACTCTCTCGGGCAGAGCCCAGGAACACACATTGCCAATGCCAATGTGATTGCCCTGAGTCGCCTCCCGCTGCCCACATGCTTCACCCCTCTGCTGGCATTGTAAGAAGTCATCATGACCTTTAATTTCCTGGATACTTTGTCAGTATACACAAAGCAAATTCAAGCATGGACCCAGATGGACACAACACTGGATAAATTGCGCCATATGATCCTTAGCAGCGGAATCCGAGGACGCCCCACAGATGCCCCACAGGGCAGCACGGTAGCATTGTGGATAGCACAATTACTTCACAGCTCCAGGGTCCCAGGTTCGATTCTGGCTTGGGTCACTGTCTGTGCGGAGTCTGCACATCCTCCCCATGTGTGCGTGGGTTTCCTCCGGGTGCTCCGGTTTCCTCTCACGGTCCAAAGATGTGCAGGTTAGGTGGATTGGCCATGATAAATTGCCCTTAGTGTCCAAAATTGTCCTTAGTGTTGGGTGGGATTACTGGGTTATGGGGATAAGGTGGAGGTGTTGACCTTGGGTAGGGTGCTCTTTCCAGGAGCCGGTGCAGACTCGATGGACCAAATGGCCTCCTTCTGCACTGTAAATTCTATGATTCTATGACATGATGCCCTTCCACACTAAGCTACGAGAGCTGAGTATAAAAGGTGGCACAATTCTGTGGGGAACCCAAGTAGTCATCCTCTGCCCAGATTGATGCCCAACCCTGAAGGAATTAATAATGGACACTCTGGGTATCCAAGATGAAAATCCTCACTGGGTTGACTGGGACATTGAGAATCTGGTGAAACAGTGCTCCTTGTGCCAGGAGAATCAGGAGACTCACCTTTGGCCTCTTTACAGTCACGAGAATGACCAAGAAGGCCATTGGTACAGGTGCATGTGGACTTTGCTGGCCCATTCCTGGGATTATTGCTCCTTATTAGGGTTGACGACCATTCAAAATGGTTAGAAGTACATTGTATGTCCTCCATGACTTCTCATGCAATAATCGAAAAACTTCAACAACATTTCTGTACCCATGACACGCCAGAGGTTCTTGTATCCAATAATGGTATCCCCTTTACCAGTGGAGGATTTCAGGCATACATGAAGTCGACATTAAACTCATCTGAATGGCATCATATTATCAATCATCCAATGGCCTGGCTGAACAGTCGGTTCAAACGTTTAATACTGAATGAAGAAACAGCCTGCTGGTTCCCTGGATATTAAATTGGCCCAGTTCCTCTTTGATTATAGAACCACACTGTACATGATGACGGAAGTCGCCCCAGTGGAATTGCTAATGGGATCATTGCGCACGAGGCTCAGCCTGCTGGTTTCCAACTTGGGGTTGGAAAGATAGAGTCAAAACAGGGACCCAAAAAAGAACTATGACACCAGAAGATCTGAAAGGACCTTAAGAACAGGAGATGTCATCTATGTGTGGAACTTTGGAGATGACTCCCAATGGATCCCAGGGGTTGTGCTGAAAAAGACTGGTCCAGTTTCTTACAAAGCCAAAGTCCGAGGGAGGCTGTGATAAAACACCTGGACCACCTGAGAAGCAGGGAACCTATTCCAGCAGAGACAATTTCAGCAGAGACGGCATCCTTGGCGCTCATTGTGACTGCCTCTGGCAAGAGGACTCAGCCAATGCGGGTCCCGAGAGATAGTCCCCCAATGATGAAGATTCGGAATCCGAAATGGAGACTGAGGAGATTGATCCTCCGCCAGAGGTCAGCACCGAAGATGAGTTTCCATCTGTGGCCCTTCAGGGCTCAACCAGTAAGCAACGATCCCCAGCCCGCTCCACATTCCCCATCCGCCTGCACCAGCCGCTGACTCGAGGCCCTGTGCCAAGTAGCAGAAGAGGCCTCTTCACTGCGGGAGTGAGATGGATGATTTGGACTTGAGAGGGGAAGGATGCGATAAACCTCATGAGGACTTGGGGAAATCGGTGATGGATCACCCCGTGGGCTTCAAATGAGTTCCCATGTCCAGCTGGGATTCGCGAGCAGGACCTTTAAATGTAGCTCCCAGTCCTGGACCAGCAGTTCCCGATCGTTCTGGGCTGGGACGCGTGTTGTTTGTGCCGTGATAGCGACTTTATTTTCAGTTTAAAATAAATTACCTGGTTAAAGTTGAACATGTTTGTTTCAAATCACTAGCTTTTGGAATGCAGCTCCTTCGTCAGGTGAATCACCTGAGGAAGGAGCAGTGCTCCGAAATCTAGTGATTCAAAACAAACCTGTTGGACTTTAATCTGGTGTTGCAAGACTTCTTACTGTGCCCATCCCAGTCCAACGCCGGCATCTCCAAATCATTAAATAAATTAGTTTGGCCTTTCAGTCCATGCCTCCTGAAATTATTATAGTATCTGTTGCACAAAGAGGAACATTGGCTGGTTTAGCACAGTGGGCTAAACAGTTGGCTTGTAAGGCAGAACAAGGCCAGCAGCGCGGGTTCAATTCCCGTACTGACCTCCCCGAACAGGTGCCGGAATGTGGCAACACGGGACTTTTCCCAGTAACTTCATTGAAGTCGACTTGTGACAATAAGGGATTATTATTATTAACACCTGCCACCCAATATCATCCAGGGCAGGGAGTTAAAGTCAAATTAGTTAATTATAGATTGCTGCTGTTTTTGGAAATACATATATTACCCATCCAAATGAGCTGGGAGATTGCTATATATGTGCAAGTGGAAGTCCCATTCCATCAATAGAATGGACTTTGTAGCAACAATACGAGCAGCCTTACTCAGTCAAAGCTCACAAGATTGAAGTGACCACTAGAGGTAGGGTGTAAAATTTTCCTTCATGGAGCCAGGATGAGCTAATTTACTCCTCCAGGTTGCAGGATGAAAATCTTGGCCTTTATTGTCCGGGGCTACACCCTGGGCTCTACCCCAATTTTCCCACTTAATTCCTCTCTTTACCACTTCCTTCCACATAATAGGTCATTTCCAGGCTGCATCAATTAAACCAAACAACCAGTTAGCTGCCTGTTTCCCCTTGTTTTGGCTGGTTGGATTTGAACAAGCTCAGGTTTCAATATATAACAGTGAATGCATTTTTACTCACTCTGTCCTTACTCTCCCAATCAGGAATCCATTTAGACTTCCAAATCAGCATCAATATGTAATATGTAATATGTGAAGTGTGACAGGTAAAATATATACTGCAAATCTCCTGTGACATTGTTTCTGGAAATGTAGATGAGCTGCTGTCTTATCTGGCTATGAGCGCTATTATTTTCTTGATCAGCGACAGCTATGTTTCATGTAACTCTAACTCTGCAATCTTCTCCAGAATCCTGACCACTCTTACACTTTTTAAAACTCTGGGTCCCTCAACCCCACCATCAATGCTACCTCGGTCCAAATGTTGGACGCTCCCCACCTAAACCCAGGAAGTTCTCGGGATTTTAAAATTCCTCTTGAATCTGATTCTTGATCAATTATTAATTCTCCAACTATGGCTTGGTATCTCTTAATTCATTATGGAAATTGCCTTGAAATATAAATGCAAGTTGTATAGATATCACAGCAGTTGAGTTGATCATTATAGAACTCCTGCTTTTCAAAGGATATTGTCACATGTTTGCATCATTTGAGCAGTGCAGCAAGGTTTTGCCAGGTTATATTGTTCACCTATAATCCCCAAAATAACCAAGCATGGCAGAGTTCTGCTCTCCACCTCTTGGTGCCCGTAAGGTATGTAATGTGAGGAAAGAGATTATGGAAAAATCTGTTCGTGTTTAACATTCAATAAAATATCAAAATAGTTTGACAACTGGCGCTGGATAGTTATTAGTGTAAATCCGAACTGGCGTTGAACTCTTCTGAGGTCAAATAAACAATTATACTAAAAGGAACAAACTGAGGGACAAATCAAAAAGGGTCGCTTCTGATAGGGGCACTACCCAAGCGAAACAAAGATCAACGGAAACTTGATGACCATCAAATAAAATTGCGATTAAGAGGGTCGGTAAAGCAATCCTGCCCCTGTGGTGCCCACTCAGCATGGAAAGTCGCGATGATGCCCGTGGACACGACATGCTCCCTCTCCAGGAACACCCAACTGTGAACATAGCCGCAGATGAGGTCCAGACAGTCTGGCCAGACAATCCCCTTAGTTGCCCACTACTTGGACCTGTTTGGAGCAGTTTCACGGAGAGGTCCTCCTCTGAACTGGCTTTGAGACTGCCAATTGAGGTAGTGTCAACTGTCTGAACTGCTCATCTCACAATAATCATTGCTTCCAATCTATGCTCCATTTTTAAGCCTTTTTCTCTTGTTGGCTTCTGTGTCTTGCCCTCAGTCCCTTCATGGACTGAGAGAGGAGATTGATAAAAGGGAAGTGGAAACGGTCTGGTGGGAAGATAAACAAGAATCAGAAGTTGGGAAATGAAATAGGACAAAGGTGAGAGTGAAACCAACCCAGATTTCACAATGTATTTACATTTTAAAAATTAAGTACTCAATATCTTTGAAGACTTGATGTTAAAAGTGCTATTTGTCTATCTAAAATGCTGCACAGCAATTCAAAAGATTAGTTCTAAGCATTGATCACATCATTTTTTTGTTTGCTTTGTTAAAACCAAGACTTAAGTGAAAGAATCAATTTTAAAAATGAGATATTAGATTACAGGAATTAGTAAGATCTTTGAATTAGCAACGTTGTTTTCACAAGTAAGAATTTGTGGCAAAAGAGCTGAGAAAATATTTTTACTTGGCAACCAACTTTGCTTAAAGCGATGTATTTCTGCAGATAACAGCAACTCCTTAGTATTTTATTCTTCATGTGCGTTTGAACTACATACATTGGCAAGTTAATATTTGCTCTTTTGTGAGGGCATTAGAATCTATCCATGCTTATTGACAGAAAATACAGATTTTTCATGGGGACAGAATTGTTTCTGGATTGTAATAAGCTGTGTGTGTGGGGGGAGTCTGACGTCGGCCCAAGGTGAGTGTGCCCCCCTCCACCTGGGCCGCCCTCTCCTGGGTGGGTGAGGGGGATGAGGGTGTTGGTGCTGGGTGGGTGGGGGGGGGGGGGGGGGGTGAGGGTGGTCGGATGTTGCAATGGTGTGCGGTATGTGGCCATACTCGCCGATTCGTACGCCCCCAAGTCAGTGACCTGGGTGGCTATCAGCCTGACCCGCGCCTGCTGGCCCAGCCGGTAACGGTGGGCAGCCACCGGCCCATGTCCAGCCTGTCTGCCCTGACCATTGCCCCCATCTCCCTCATCTGGGGAGGTCTGCGCCTCTTCCTCCTGCTCCTCCACTCCCCCCCTCCTCTGCCTGCGGCACATCGCTCCTCTGCTGGGCGATGTTGTGCAGGACGCAGCAGACCACAACGATGTGGCCGACCGTAACTGGCGGGTACTGGAGGGTCCCCCCCAGAGATGTCCAGGCACCTGAAATGCATCTTCAGCAGCCCAGAGCACCTCTCTATCACACCCCTTGTCGCTGCATGGGCATCGTTGTAGCGATTATCCGCGTCACTCTGTGGCCTCCGCGTCATCAGCCACGAACGCAACGGGTAACCCCTGTCGCCCAGCAAACAGCCCCTCAGCCGGGGGTGGCGTCCCTCGAACATGCCAGGGGTGTATGACTGCGATAACACGTGTGAGTCGTGAACACTGCCCGGGTACTGGGCGCAGATGTGCAGGATCATCATGCGGTGGTCGCAGACCACCTGGATATTCATGGAATAGATCCCCTTCCTATTGGTGAACACGGCCCTGTTGTCCGCAGGTGGCCGCACGGCGACGTGCATCCCATCGATCGAACGGTGGACCACGGGAAAACCGGCCACGGCAGCGAAGCCCACGGCCCGGGCATCCTGGCTGGCCTGGTCCACAGGGAACCGGATGTAGTGGTCTGCAATGGCATAAAGGGCATCTGTCACTGCCCGGATGCACCGATGCACCAATACCTGCGAGATGCCGGACAGATCCCCACTCAGCGCCTGGAATTACCCCGTGGCATAAAAGTTCAGGGCCACTGTAACCTTGAATGACTCGGGGAGAGGGTGTCCTCCCCCAGTGCCACGCGGTGCCAGGTGTGCCAGCAGGTGGCAGATGTGTGCCACGGTTTCACGGCTCATTCGGAGCCGCCTCCTGCATTCCCATCCGTGAGGTCCTGGTACGACGAACGGGGCCGGTACACACGGGGCCTCCTCAGGTGTCTCCGTCGCCGTGGCACCACGACGTCCTCCACCCTCTCCCCGTGCTCCTCCTCTTCGTGCTCCCCCTCCTCCTCATCCTGTCAGGCGGGTGGCCCTCCAGCCTGGGCGCCTGCCCCTCTGCGGTATGTTCCTCTGAGACAGCATGCGCTGCCTCTCTGCCACGCTGCTCCTCCTCCCGGGCAACATGTAGAATAGCGGCTGCCGCCACAGTGGCCAACATCGCTGGCTGATCAGAAAACATGACTGCCTGCAGGGGGGGGGGGGGAAACGACAACATGTCATCATTGCCCGTACAGCCCCCCCCCCCCCCCCCGCCCCCGGCAGCCAGGTGCCATGGGCTTCATGGGCGCGACTGTGGGAGGATGACATCTGGCCAGGCGGACTACCTTCATTTTCCCCTTTGGCACTCTTTACCCCCGGCACTCGCACTCTCTGCCCCCCCCCCCCCGCCCCCGCACCCCCCCTCCCTCCCTGGCACTCGCACTCTTCCCCCCCCCCCCCCCCCCATCTTCGGCACTCTCTGCCCCCCCCTCCCTCGCACTCGCCCCCCCCCCCCCCGCTCCCCAGCACTCGCACTCTCTCCCCCCTCCCCGGACTCGCACTCCCTCCCCCCTCCCCGGCATTCGCACTCCCCCCCCCCCCCCCCCCTCCCCGGCACACTCGCACTCTCTCCCCCCTCCCCGGACTCGCACTCCCTCCCTCCCTCCCCGGCATTCGCACTCCCCCCCCCCCCCCCTCCCCGGCACTCTCTCTCAACCCCCCGGCACTCGCTCACGCCACACACCCCCAATCCCCTGGCATTAGTGCTCTCCACCCCCCCCCCCAGCCCCCCGGCACTCGCTCTCGCCACCCCCCCCAACCCCCTGGCTCTCGCTCTCGCCACCCCCCCAACCCCCCGGCACTCACTCTCACTCTCACTCTCACTCTCACCACCCCACCCAACCCCCTGGCTCGCGCTCTCGCCACCCCCCCAGCCCCCCGGCACTCGCACTCGCCACCCCCCCAACCCCCCGGCTCTCGCTCTCGCCACCCCCCCCAACCCCCCGGCACTCACTCTCACTCTCACTCTCACCACCCCACCCAACCCCCCCCCACCTCCCTGCCCCCTCTACCCCACCCACAGACTGCGGCCACGCCGTCTCTTCTCCTCTGGCCACCCCCCACGCCGGTGATGCACTTGAGGAGGGGAAAACAAGGATTACACTATGAATGGTGGAATCTTGCAAAGTACTATAGATTAGTGGGACCTTGGAGTACATATCCAAAGATCCCTGAAGGTGACAAGTCATGTAGATAAGGGCGGGATTCTCCCTTACCCGGCGGGACGGGGGGTCCCAGCGGGACGGGGTGGCATGAACCACTCCGGCGTCGGGCCGTCCCAAAGGTGTGGAATCCTCCGCAACTTCAGGGGCTAGGCCTGCACCGGAGTGGTTTGCGTCCCGCTGGCCGGCGTGTAAGGCCTTTGGTGCCGTGCCAGCCGGGGCCGAATGCACTCCGCCGACTGGCGCGGATCCGCACATGCGCGGGAGCGTCAGCGGCTGCTGATGTCATCACCGTGCATGCGCAGGGCGGGGGGGGTTCACTTATGCGTCAGCCATCGCGAAGGCTGACACGGCCGGTACATAGGAAAAGAGTGCCCCCATGGCAGCCCGCCTGCGGATCGGTGGGCCCCGATTGTGGGCCAGGCCACCATGGGGAACCCCCCGGGGCCAGATCCCCCCGTGCCCCCAGGACCCCGGAGTCGGCCCGCGCCGCCAGGTCCCGCCGGTAAGGGATCTAGTCCAAGTTACGCCGGCAGGACCTGCATATTACTAGCGGGACTTCGGCCCATTGCCGGGGGGGGCCGCTGCGAGCTGCCGCCGACCAGCGCAGCGCGATTCCTGCCCATGCCGAATCTCCAGCGCCGGAGAATTCGGGGGCTGGCAGGGGTGGGATTCACGCCGTCCCCCGGCGATTTTCCGATCCGGCGGGGGGGGGGGGGGGGGTGGGGGGTGTCAGAAAATCTGCCCCACGGTGTTTAAGAAGGCACATGGAATACTTACATTTATTTGCTGAAGCACAGAATACAAGAGCTGTAATGCTCCAATCAGTGATGGATGAGAGGGGACATTTTAGATGTGCATAGGATTATGAGGGGCATTGATGGATTGGACAGGGAGGCACTTTTTCCATTAGTAGAGGGGTCTCTACCAGGCATACATTTAAGTTAAGAGGTGGAAGGAAAAGAAGGGAGTTGAGAGGAAACTTTTTCACTCAGAGGGTGGTGGGAGTCTGGAACTCACTGCCTCAAAGGGTGGCTGAGTTGGAAACTTTCGTAACATTTAGATTTTCACTTGCAGTAACCTCCAGGGCTATGGGCCACGTGCTGGGATATGGGGTTAGTGTTGTCAGATCTTTGTTGACCAACATAGACATGAAAGGGCTGAATGGCCTCCTTCTGTGCTGTAAACACCTATGAATCTAGTATGAGTATTAATGGAAATGTTTTATTGTCTAAAAATTGGTATTAAAATTAGCAGAATTTAAAAAAAATTTCTTCAAAACACAATGGGGGCGATTCTCCAAAATGGAGACCAAGTGTTCCATAATCACACGGCGCGAAACGGGCCCGGGTACGACCGATTCTGTCCCCCACAGGGGGCCAGCACGGCGCTGGAGCGGTTCACGGCGCTGGAGCGGTTCACGTCGCTCCAGCCTCCCTTCCTGGCACCAAATGGGCGCCGCGCTAACCCACGCATGCGCAGTTGGGCCGCGCCAAACTGCGCATGCGCGGGGGACTTCTTCAGCACGCCGGCTCTGACTCAACATGGCATCGGTGTTTAGGGGTCGGCCGTGCAACAAAGTAGGCCTGGGGGCGAGAGGCCGGCCTGCCGATTGGTGGCCCCTCCCCCCCATCCCTCGGTGAAGGATCGCTTTTCCCCATCCCACAGACCACCCCCCGATCCTTTGCGCAGTGTTCCCGCCGGCAGCGACCAGGGGTGAACGATGCCAGCGGGACTCTGTCGTATCCGCGTCAAACGTGCCGGCGCAAATGGCGCCAATTCTCCACACCTTGGAGAATCGCGTGCCGGCGTTGGGGCGTCGTTGGGGCTCGGTAAATCGCCCCAATGAATACCTACTCTTGGTGCTGTACCTTTTTAGACTTTAAATCAAGGCAAAATAAATAAATAAAAATGAGATTTAAGTCTCACTTTCGGTTCTATGACAGCTGTCTCAGCTGTTGAGTCAGAAACTCACAGGTTGAATCTCCACCCCTGGGTCTTGAACAAATAATCTGGGCTGTCAATTCAATGCGTAAGAAATATTATTTGTACGTTGGATCATTTGGATTGTCTTTGGAAGAGAGAAGAATTTTCCTGATTTAGTTGCTGCATAGAACACATTCCAAAGCAAAACATAGCTGATTTAGGGACAGAAAATGTTGGAAACATTCTGCAGGTCAGGAGGCAAAAGTGAAGAGAACAGTGAAGTTAACGTTTCAGATTTGTGACTTAAGTGTTTACAGTGGTGACTGAACTTCTGAAAGTTCCAGTGTTTTGTTACAATAAAATTCATGGGTTCCAATCCTGTTGAATGTCATTGGGCCTCCCATTCGCTTTGGGTTGCTGAACAAGTAGCCTGCAATGTGGGACCGTTGTAGAGGCTCTAAGGAGCTTTGAGTGAAGACCGACCACATTACTATGTCAATTATCAATTGGCGTACTTAGTTCAAAAAAGTCATTAAAAACTTAGATGAGGACCGTACCTCAAAGATTGATCATCTGCAATTCATTACCTCTTCTATTTAGCTAGAATCTATTGCACCAGAGAATGAAACTGTTTTTTGCTGTCAATGTAATAATTCGTTGTTCTCAAAAGAAGCTATTTCCAGGCTAGCAGCTGAGAATTTGTTGTGCATCTAGAATTTTGGTCAATTGTCACATTATTTGTGAACATGCGAAACAACTCAAATTTATTTATCGCTCAACTGCAATCTGTACTATATAGATTAGGGCTCCAGCATAAATTCTTATACATTGTTGTGTAGATATGTCCCTGTTATGACCACTAGAGGGTGTTAATGTAACACCATTTGTTTTACATTGAACCAACACAATTCTGTAACATCGAACCATAGAATCCTTATAATGCAGGAGGAGGCCATTTGGACAATTGAGCCTGTATCGACCATCTGAAAGAGCATCCTATCCCCACAACCCCACCCAACCTGCACATCTTTGAACACTATAGGGCAATTTAGCACAGCCAATCCACTTATTCTGCACATCTTTGGAGTATGGGAAGAAACCGGAGCAGCCGGAGGAAATACAGACAGACAAGGGGGAAAGTGCAAATTCCATACAGTCACCCGAGGCCGGAATTGAACCCGAGTCCCAGGCACTGTGAGGCAGCAGTGCTAACCACTGTGTCATCACGGTGCCCCATTTTTAATTTTTTTTAAAAATAGAATAGAATCCCGACAGTGCAGAAGGAGGCTATTCGGCTCAATGAGTCTGCATCAACCCTCCAAAAGAGCAGCCTACCCAGGCCATCTCCCCATGCCCTATCCCCGCTATTCCGTAACCTAACCTACACACCTTTGGACACAAAGGGGCAATTTAGCATGGCAAATTGACCTAACCTGCACATATTTGGGCTATGGGGGAAACCGGAGAACCAGAGGAAACCATGCAGACACAGGGTGAGTGTGCAAACTCCACTCGGACAGTCATGTTTGACATTCATGTGTCTTCACTTTGCTCTTCTTGAAATAGTTTTGGGGAAAGTTTTTATTTGCTTCTTTCTGCCTTTATATGCTCTGCATTTACAGAGCGGGAGCCAAGTGATTTTTTTTACAAGTGATTATATATAGTTAGATGCGTATTTATTTTTCTATATAATGTGTCTTTAAAACCAACTGTTGCACCTTGTGGATAATCTGCAACTTTAAGGTACATTTGACCATCTTTTGCCCTTTTTCCCTGATCTGCACGATACAAAAGATTTGGCTCTCCTCCTGTTCTCCTTTTCCAAGATCATTCCAAGGACAAAGGCATCTAAAATAAGATTACTCTTGCATAATTGGACAGATTAGCACATGGCCCAAATCAAGGCATTGTTGCCAATGGTTTGATTGAAAAGGACTTTCGATGAGCCTAGTTTTTGAAGATACAATTTTTATTATAGGGAAGGAAGGTGCCTTGATGGAATCAGATTTGGGATATAATTCTAAACAATTAAAGAATAAATTGACATTGCACTGTTCCTTGCAGAAAGTTACGTCCATAAAACACTATCCAAAGATGATACCTGAAAGGTGTTAACAATGAGTAATAAGTGAAGTTTATACTGGTACTGAAAGCAGTCTATTGTCAAATTTAGAAACTGAAGAAATACTTCAATACTTAATCACTTGTACTTACTTCATTCCCTCTTTTTTTCCAAACCAGTTTCTTGAAAGGACCAGCTTAATGTTAAGAGTACACTCTGCCTCTGTTACATGCTTAGGGAAACCAGATTTATTTTGACAGCTCTGATCTAAAGTAGCTGAAAAACTCTCTTTTTAAAGCATATTTGAAAATGATCTTTCTGTTTGTCACTTTGTGCTGTGAGGAAAAACATAATAACATTTTAAGAATCCTGCAGCTGCACATTCTGTTATTCATCTCCAGACATAATTTTCTAAACAAGAATGGCTCAATCCACTCATCCTCTTTGTTCAGCAAAGTTTTGCTAAACATAAGTTCTTAAGGGACATGAAAACTGTTGACTCCCAGAGTTCTATGACCATTTATGTACTAGAAATAAAACAAATCTAACATGAAAGTAATTCCTTCATTACTTAAAATAAGCAAAATACTGTGGGTGTTGGAATTTGAAACAAGAACAGAGAATGCTGGAAAACTTAGCAAAACTGGCAGCATATGTAAGGAGAGAAGATGGAATTTTCCACTTTGTGGAAGATTTGGGCTCTTGTTTCCTTACTCGCTGTTTCAAATGCATGAGTACTGAGCACTCTTCTAGAACATGGAACATAGAACAGTACAGCACAGAACAGGCCCTTCGGCCCTCGATGTTGTGCCGAGCCATGATCACCCTACTCAAACCCACGTATCCACCCTATACCCGTAACCCAACAATGCTCCGGTAGCTAACCACCATGCTACCGTGCTGCCCCTATTTTATTCACATTATTCTATTCACTCTTCCGCAGGGATCTTTGCTGTGGCCTCAACCTTTTGCAATGACTTAGATGAGGTGAATGAAATAATAGCTAAAGTTGCAGATGGCAAAAACCTAGGTAGGAAAGTATGTTGTGAAGAAGACTTAAGGAGGTTGCAGATAGCTAGGTTGAGCAAGCCGGCAAAAATCTGGCAGTTGGAATCTCTTGTAGGAAAATGTAAAGTTGTTCATATAGTGGTCACATGAGACCGTGGTGACTTGGTTACATAAAAGATCACGCGGTAGGAGAGCAGGAGTTACCTCCGGGATCCTGGACAGAGCACAAGTACTATTAAGGCTGCTTCAAATCTAGAAAACGTGTAAAGCTAAGACTGAGAGGACATCAAGAGGGGAGATGGAGAACCACTAGATGACAAGGAGGAAACTGCAACCTAAAAGGATACTCATATGCCCTTTAGCCCCAGAGAAAAACAAATGTTGCTGAACGAGTTGCTGAGACTTCAACCCTGACATAGAAAACCAGAATTCTGGACTAAGTTACAGGAAATGCAGGACTTCAATGCAATGCACCCTATAGATGTACCATTAAAGCAAAATGGCCAGAGGATGTTTTGGGATGATTGACCCGGGAGACGAAGGACGGGGAATGGGCTGATACAAAGGCTCTCAGCTGAGAAATGGCACGTGAACTGCATAAGAGATTTGTGAGGACGGTCAAAGTGGTCCTGGGGATAGGCGAAACAAATTTGGGATGTATACCATCAGTTGCCCAAAGGAAGGGGGAATTACTAATGGATTACGTGAAGCGAGTGGGAGACAACCTGTAGTTTTTAGGGACCATGGACTCTGAACCATGACAAATACATGTTCTGGAAATTGTTCAAGGAGAGGTTAGATCCAGAGCACCACCAGGTTGGGGGTCTCTGTCGGTGGAAATTTGTTGGACATTACGTGATGGGCAATGAAATTAGAATCTCAGGGAAATACGACAGCAGCAGCAGTGGCGCTGACCCCAAGGAGGGGATGTTTCAACCATGGAAAGGAGTCACATGTCTAGAGACTGCAGAGCTCTATGGACGAGGATGTACTGTACAAATTGCAGGAATCTCGGACATCACTGGAATGATTGCTGGGCGCAAGGAGAGGGATGGGAAGGAAAGAATCCCAGACAATCCATGGAAGTAGACCTAGGGAAAACAACCCTTACAAGGGATGAAGCCATGAAACCTTTCCAGGATTTAGCCAATAAAAAAACAGGTAGCACAAAGGGCTCGAGATCCCAATCTATTTATTGAGCACTGATAGGGTGGGCAGTACAGTATGTTAGTAGCCTTAGTTAGTTATCCTTTACAATTATGGACCTGGATTTGCCCACAACCCATGCTACAACAATGCTGTCAGGACTAAGCGGGATGCATATGCGGGCAAAACAAAGCGAGACGATTAGATGTAGCGGGCTTTGTTATTCCCATACAGATTTGGGTACGTCAGACTAATTAAGGAAATATTATGGAGCTGAACATTCTGAATAAATTAGGGCCCTTAATTGGTCCACAGGATGGCAAGATCACTGTGCGAGGGCCACTCAAAAAGAACAGTGATGCAGAGATGCCGACTTTGGACTAGGGTGGGCACAGTAAGAAGTCTTACAACACCAAGTTAAAGTCCAACAGGTTTATTTGGAATCAATGGCTTTCGGAGCACAGCTCCTTCATCAGGTGATGAACCAGATCCTCTTATGGAAGGTAGCTAGGGTACACAGAGTAGACCCAGATTCATGGAAGAACCACAGGCAGTAAGGTACCTTGTGCCAGCAAGTAACTAGGGTTTGGGGACAGCAGAAGCGAGATTGCGGGGCTGTTAATATGACACCAGTACACATCCCAGGACCGCAACATCCTCCGAGGAGACTATACACCCAATCAGAGGCACATAGGTGGGGTGGGACATAATACAAATTCTGAAGTTGGATGGGAAAATTATCAGACCCAATTCACGACCAACTCGCCTATCTGGCCTGGTGACAAGCTGGATGGAATTTACCGGATGACGATTGACTATACAAGCTGAAGTGAAGTAACATTGAGGGAACACAGGACAGTAGCTGGCTCAGCTACTATATTTAACAGTTTCAAGTCAAACCATACGATCATTTCAGTAATCGGCATAGCAAATGTGTTTTGGGTGATTCCGTTACATTAGGAATCACAGAATCAACCTGCTTTCATGGTAGGATTCGGTAGTGCACATGGACACGATTACTGTAAGAGTTTTCTAATAGTTATTCCACTAGGTAATGTGTGACACACACAAGCAGACGTGGATTGGGGTAGGATGGTGATCCAATACATGGACCATCTGCTGATTGCCTCAGAAACCGCTAAGTAACACATGGGGGCGCTGTTGCATATCCTTATGTATTGGATGTGGAGATGCCGGCGTTGGACTGGAAGGAGCTGCGCTCCGAAAGCTCGTGTTTGAAACAAACCTGTTGGACTTTAACCTGGTGTTGTAAGACTTCTTTATGTATTGGAGGCAGCCAGGCTCAATGCCAGTCCAAAGAAAGCTCAGCCAGAAAACAGGAAAAACTGTCTTTAGGCGATACAATATCACAGGGTAACTGAAAACTTCACCGCAGTCGAAAATAGGCGACAGAATGAATGCCGAGACCCACAGACGTACGAGGGGGTTGAACAAGTTTTGGGATTGTTTAATTATTGCTGAACCTTCATAGAAGGCTTTGCTAAACTGGCCATGCCCAAACAGGAGTGAATTAAAGGGTGTAGGAATCACAGTATCATATAGAATGACTGTGTGGAGTCTGCACGTCCTCCCCGTGTGTGCGTGGGTTTCCTCCGGGTGCTCCGGTTTCCTCCCACAGTCCAAAGATGTGCGGGTTAGGTGGATTGGCCATGCTAAATTGCCCGTAGTGTAAGGTTAATGGGGGGATTGTTGGGTTACGGGTATACGGGTTACGTGGGTTTAAGTAGGGTGATCATTGCTCGGCACAACATCGAGGGCCGAAGGGCCTGTTCTGTGCTGTACTGTTCTATGAGGCGAGGGGCAAGAGCTAGCCTGCACAGCCTCGAAACAGGCACTTGTCCGAGCACCAGCCTTAGGGCTACCATGGAAAATTGTTTCACCTCCATATGCTCAATGCGGGAGGATTCTGTAGCAGGGGTGACTGTGCCCTGTTTGTTTTAATTGTGAATGAAACCATATAGGATTAATAAAGTAACAAACAGTGCTTTCCTCCGAAACTATATGCCCACTATATTAGGGTTTGTCCTGATTGTTGCTTGTTTAAATAAAAATTATTTTGTTGAATGAATGAGGAGGTGAGATTTTCAGAAGCGATTGAAGGCGGTGATGGGAATTGAATGATCGCACTCTCATGCTGCCATCCAAGGAGCATTTCGCTGGCTGACTCATCATTCTAGCCATGGCTTCTCCCGTTTAGAAACTTTCTGCTGTCCCACTGGGGATGCAGTTACTGATTCTGTCTTCTTTAACATCTGTATGGCCAGCACCAGTCAGTGCCTAATTGGCACACCTCTGCCAGCTCCTGACTTTGGCTACTGTAGATTCAGATAGTCCCTGCTGCAAAAACCTTCAGCATCCTCTCGAGGATCCTACTGATTATCGGTGTCTCTGACATTAGGCTGGATAGGTAGGTGACGCAGCACTTTTAAAATTGTTTTCTGAGTTGAATAAAATATTACGTTTGTGTTATTGACCAGTGGTTACAGTGGGCAGCACGGTAACATAGTGGTTAGCACAGTTGCTTCACAGCTCGAGCGTCCCAGGTTCGATTCCCGGCTGGGTCACTGCCTGTGTGGAGTCTGCACGTTCGCCCCCTATCTGCGTGGGTTTCCTCCGGGTGCCACCGGTTTCCTCCCACAGTCCAAGGATGTGCGGGTTAGGTGGATTGGCTATTCTAAATTGCCCTGAGTGTCCAAAAAAGGTTAAGTGTGGGGTTACTGGGTAACGGGGATAGGGTAGATAGATGGGCTTGAGTAGGGTGCTCTTTGTAAGGGCTGGTGCAGACTCGATGGGTCAAATGGCCTCCTTCTGCACTGTAAATTCTATGATTTCTATGACTGAATATATTGCTATTTTATTCATGATGTCCAAGCTGCGGGTTATGCTAGATGGGTAGTATAAAAAATGCTAAATATTACACTTGATGGAAATCTGAAAAAAAAAGAAAATGGGGCCAACACTAAACAGGTCAGGTGGCATCTGTGGAGGTTACAAACAAAATGGGATTCGATTTAACTTGGAAACGAGTTGGGCAGGGTGCAGGTTGGGCAGAATAGGCGGTGGTAGCAATTCCTCCTCTGCCTGCCTAACAAATTATCCATCATATCCCCATTTTAACTCCCGGGTCTCATTAGCATTTGAAAGGACCACCTCCTGCACGGTAGCATGGTGGTTAGTATAAATGCTTCACAGCTCCAGGGTCCCAGGTTCGATTCCCGGCTGGGTCACTGTCTGTGCGGAGTCTGCACGTCCTCCCCGTGTGTGTGTGTGGGTTTCCTCCGGGTGCTCCGGTTTCCTCCCACAGTCCAAAGATGTGCAGGTTAGGTGGATTGGCCATGCTAAATTGCCCGTAGTGTCCTAAAAAGTAAGGTGGGGGGGGGGGGGGGGGGGGTTGTTGGGTTAGGGTGGATGCGTGGGTTTGTGTAGGGTGATCATTGCTCGGCACAACATCGAGGGCCGAAGGGCCTGTTCTGTGCTGTACTGTTCTATGTTCTATGATCTATGGTGCTGTGTGATGTGTTATCTGTGTTGGTCCAACATCAACTGCAACTGGATGCAGTAAAACGAGAAACAGGCTTCCGACACAGGAGATGGTCCAACACTGTTTTATTGAACCTGCTGATTGCTGTACATAATCTGCTGTGGGTTGAAACTCTATTAACCTAACTGATAACCTCCTACTGGCTTGACCAGACTAGCTCTCTACCACATGGTGATGATGTTCATTGGCCTGTGCACTGTCACAATCTCCCTCGCCGTGTCCTGTGAGAGAGGGTGAGTCTTAATGCCCTGTGGGCTTTATAGTGGTGGTGTCCTGTCTGGTGATTGGTTGTTCTGTGTCGTGTTTGTTCATTAGTTATCCTGTGTGTCAATCACTGCCTGTCTGCATCTCATGATATACATGAGTGGATATTATGACATCTCCCCCATTTAAAATAAATTTTGGAACGTGGCTGTACATGCATGCATAACTATGTACAAGTAGGGAATGAATGAACATATTTACTTTTTTTTTTTTTTTTTTAAATTTAGATTACCCAATTATTTTTTCTATTAAGGGGCAATTTAGCGTGGCCAATCCACCTACTCTGCACATTTTTGGGTTGTGGGGGCGAAACCCACGCAGACACGGGGAGAATGTGCAAACTCCACACGGACAGTGACCCAGAGCCGGGATCGAACCTGGGACCTCAGCGCCGTGAGGCGGTTATGCTAACCACTAGGCCACCGTGCTGCCCGAATGAACATATTTACATAGGAAGGTGTCTATCACGCAGATACACAGCAAACTGAACAAAATTAACAAGATTTAAGTCTATACATTCAGTCTTTGCGGTGGGCGATTAATTCTTCTCGATCGCCGCAGAGGTGGAGGGGGGGAAACCGGCACCTGTACAGGTGGGGTGGCTGCCATCTCGTTGGCCTTGTAGACACGTGGGATTGCTGCCAGATCGGTGGAGCGGACCTGCATAAGGCCGCGTAATGCCCAGGCTTTCCACACTGTAGACATCGCCTTGAAAATATTTTTCAAATAATTCAATTATGGGTTGTGAGCATCGCCAGCTAGATCAGCATTTATTGCCTATCCCTAGTTGCCCTTGATAAGGTGATGGTGAGCTGCCATCTTGAAGCACAGTGTGCATACATCCACAATCTTGTTCGGGAGGGAATTCCAGGATTTTAACCCAGTAATAATGAAGGAACGGCGATATATTTCTGAGTCAGTATGGTAAGTCCCAGGTATCTGCTGCCCTTGTCCTTCTAGATGGTAATGGTCATGGGTTTGGAAGATGCTGGCTAACGAATCTTGGTGAGTGCATCTTGTAGATGGTGTACAAGGCTTCAACTGCTCATTGGAGCCCAGAAGGAAAAATCAGTTCAGACCAGTATTCCTATTTTCCCGTTTTACTGGTGTTCTATTTTAAAGTATGCAAGAACAGATCAGACCAGTATTTTATTTCCCCATTTTAGTGTTTTTTCCCTTCTCGGTGGTGGAGGGATTGAATGTTTGTGAAATGGGTCATAATTCAAATGGGCTGCTTTTTCCTGGATGGACAATTTGAAGATGAGACCATGTCTCCTCAAGGACTGTGCAGTGGGTACCCCTCCCAATACTGTCTGGACAGATGCATCTGTGGCAGGTAGATAGGTGAAGATGAGGTCTAATATGTTTTCCCCCCTTGTTGGTTCCCTCACCGCCTGCTGCAGTCTCAATCTAGCAGCTAGTCCTTTAGGATAGCATGGTCATAAGGTGGCACAGTGGCACAGTGGTTAGCAGTGCTGCCTATGGCGCTAAGGACCGAGGTTCGATCCCGGCCGTGGGTCACTGTCCATGTGGGTTTGCACATTCTCCCCGTGTCTGCGTGAGTTTCATCCCCACAACCCAAAGATGTGCAGGTTCGGTGAATTGGCCACACTAAATTGCCCCTTAAATGGAGAAACATAATTGTGTACTCTAAATTTATAAGAAAAAAGAAGGATAGCATGGTCAGTAGTGGTGCTGCCAAGCCACTCTTGGTGATGGATTTTGAATCCTCCACTGAGAGTACATTGTGTGCCAGCCGCAGTGCTATGAGACTTCATAGGGTCCAGAGTCAATGCTGAGGACTCCCAGGGCTACCCACTCTTTAAAAAAAAAAAAAAAAAAATTTAGATTACCCAATTATTTTTTCCAATTAAGGGGCAATTTAGCGTGGCCAATCCACCTACTCTGCACATTTTTGGGTTGTGGGGGCGAAACCCACGCAGACACGGGGAGAATGTACAAACTCCACACAGACAGTGACCCAGAGCCGGGATCGAACCTGGGACCTCAGCGCCGTGAGGCGGTTGTGCTAACCACTAGGCCACCGTGCTGCCCAGGGCTACCCACTCTTGACCGCATACCACTGTTCCGTGCTACCTCTGCTAGGTCTGTCCTGCCTGGGACAGGGCATACCCAGGGATGATGATAGTGGTGCCTGGGACGTTATCTGTAAGGTAATGATTCTGTGAGTATAACTATGGCAGGCGGTTGCTTGGTTAGTCTGTGAAACAGCTCTCCTAAGTTTGGCCCCCCAGATTTTAGTCAGGAGGACCTTGCAGGGTTGACAGGGCTGGGTTTACTGTTGTCGCTTCCATGTGTCAATGCCTTTTTGCTTTCTTTGTTGCATTTGAATACAACTGAATGATTTGCTAGGCCATTTCAGAGGGCATTTAATTTCTGGAGTCACATTTAGGCCAGACCAGGTATGGACAGCAGATTTCCTTCTGTGAAGGACATCAGTGAACCAGATAGGTTTTTACAACAATCAAAAAGGGTTTCATAGAATTTTTTTTTTTACAGTGCAGATGGCCATTCAGCCCATCGAGTCTGCACCGGCACTTGGAAAGAGCACCCCACCGAAGCCCACACTTCCACCCCATCCCCGTAATCCAGTAACCCCACCTTCTTTTTGGACACTAAGGGTAATTTAGCGCAGCCAATCTACCTAACCTGCACATCGTTGGACCCGGAGGAAACCCATGCATACACAGGGCAAATGTGTTAGGCCATCAGCCACTATTGTGGAACTGAAATGAATGTGATCAAGGAGTTCACCCATCTTAAGTCTATTTTCCGACAGTCCATGGATTGATGAGGAATTGATGGTTTATGCAGGAAGATCAACTGTGGCCTTCAGTAGATTGTCCATGTGCACTTGGAATCAGAGCAGAATCCAGGTTGCTACTGAACTGAAATTTGTAAGATGGTTATCCTTGCCAATCTCCTGCATGAAGGAGACACAAGGATACTTTTGGAGGCACATTTAACAGCTTTAAATTTTTTACTTCAGACATATTTGCACCATTCTATATATGAGGTGGAAGCACACAGCAACGAGCGAAGAAATACTAGAACATGTTGAGCCCCTCAATACCTGTACTGTGATAACCAATGCTCAGTTCATTTGGCTGTATATGATGCAGTGAGCAATGTAGGGTTGCTGAAAATGTGGGGCAGGATTCTCCGTTGGCTGACGCTGAAATTGAGAAATGCGATTGGGCGGAGAATACGTTCCAACACTAAAATTGCGGTGTCTGCCAATTTGATGCCAAATTTCTATTCTCCGTCACCTTGACAACAGCGTCAATGCGGTTTGCAATGCACATAGAGTGGGCACCGTTTGCATATCATTAGCGTGCCTGACCTGGTATTCCTCGGGGCCTCCGCGATGCTCCGCCTCCGAGTTCCCGATGGCGCAGTTCACTTGTGACTTTAAAAATCATGAAACAGGCGTCGTGGCTGCCGAGGGAGAGACTGGGGGTAGGGAAAGTGACCAACAGCACCATAGTTTGCTGACAGCTGTGCCACTGGCCGGGCCGGGGGGGAATAGCGGTGGGTGACCAGGAGGTGGGCTGTGGGGTCGGGGTGAATGGACCAGAACACTATTTCTGCAGCCGGCAAGGCATTCATACAGCTGCGCACGCCGCTGATACCTACTGTAAACGTAGGGCCATGGGTCATATGGGTGTCCCCCCAGGCCACTGCCTTAGGTGCCCTCTGGCCCCAGCTGACCCATCAGCTCTAGGGGCACCAGAACATCCAATGCTATCTTGTTGGCTGGGATGTGTATGTGTGCGGGGATTGTAATGTGTATGTGCGGCTGCAGCTTGTCAGCCTCTCGAATGTCAATCACGGATCCGGCGAATCCCCCACCGTTTTTCATTGGAATCGATTGTGTTCCACATGGCGCTGGTGCTAGCCCCTCCACAATTGCAGAATCTATCCAGTTTCAGCACCAGTTTTCCTGTTGGGCTCGAATCACTCTGGACGTACCTGGAGAAAGTCCAGAGTGATTCTCCGTTTTGCAGGGGGGTAGCAGGGCCCCGGGGTGCTCCTCGCAGCTCCGGTGGCTGATACGGCCCTTGCAGCTCCGGTTGGAGGTTCGGGCATGCGCGTGACGGTGGCCTGCATAGGTGGCCCTGCGCAACATGGCGGACCCACACAGCGGATTGGCCCAGAGAATATAGGCCCCTCTAAGATCCCGCATGCCCGCCGATCAGCTGTCCCCGATTGCTAGCCTGGCCGTCCTGGAGGCCTCCTCCCGGTGACGGATCCCCCTGCCCCCCCACCAGGGCTGCCACAGACTGAGTCCACAGCTGCCACTCCGGGTGCTCTGCGGGTGGAACCATGAGTGAACCACCCGCCGGGAACCCGGCCAGTTGCCGCTAGAGAATCGCTGCGCGGACCTCTTTCAATGGCCCCGACTGGCGCCGCATCGACCGCTTGCGATTGGCAGCATTGCGGGAGCTAATTCTCCGCTCCCGCTCTGAGTGCAATTGTGGCATAGGTGCTCGGAGAATCCCGGCCCTGGTGGTGGAGACAAAAATGTACGGCTGACAACAAGAATATATTGGAATTTCACTTGAAGCAGTTCATTGTGGTTGTTGACTCTGTTGGCTCTAAGCATTGATGGAATGTAATGATGGGCTGAAGTAAAATAATGATTGAAGGGCTTTGAGCTACAATGTGACACCTTTTGGTTTGGCAAGCTGGAGTTTTAACGCAGGCCAGAAGATCAACAGAATATTGCGCCCAACACCCCCAAGAATAGGTGAGCCTTTTGATTGACAATGTTGGCCTTGTATCTACCTGTATGGTCATTAATGTACCTGTCTACCATGAAGCTATGCTCCCTTAATCATTTTCTATTATGAGAAAGACACTGTACTAGGACATCATACTCACAACCACAAACATTTGCAAAAGTACGTAGAAAAGTTGCCATATGGTCTGTGATAAGATTTTACTCAAGCCAAGTATTAATGCTGCTATCAGTATCATTAAAATGTTGTTGGTTGCACAATGTTCGGATAATATTCAAATTTATCATTGGCATCTCCTCACAACATGTTTTTTGAATAATTTTCAAAACAGACCTTGTCCACCCTCAGGCAATGATTCATTGTCTGTCCTTCACAGCTGGTCCAAGCACAGCTCATAATGAAACTGTCTAAAGGCATATTCCGGATGAGAACAGCGGGAATAATAATATTGCATTGGCCAGTCACTTCAATCATTTTGATTTTATTCTCAGTATTGTGCAATCTAATTTTAACCGCACTAAAATCTCTATTCTTTTATAAGTTTTACGTTTGCACAATTACTTCAGTTATTAGAAAATTAATTCCTTAACTGAAAGAGCAAAATATAATAACCCGTTTGTCCAAAGGAATTTAACTTGTTTAAAAACCTTCCACTTTTTTTTATTAGATATCTGCATATTAAATATTTGAGATCTCATTGACTACTGAAGTATCAAACTTTAAAAGATGAGTTATGAAAATTTAATATCCAGATGCACTGAATAGGTATAAATGCCCTTCCCACTGAGGAAGTGTAGAGCTGTTGGAAATATGGGCTGCATTTATCGAAAAGGAAGGTAGTCCTGCCGCTCCCACCAAAAGTGGACCCTAAGCTTGTGTGGATGTCCAATTGAGCATTGTGGTCAGCCTTTCAGAGCTCAATCAGAGGGTGGACAGCTCAACAGCCTTCACAATAATACTGATAGATGTGGCTGCTGCAGAAGCTGCAGGGAGAGGAAGAGGGAGAGGCTTGCTCCATGTTGGGTGTCCTTGGAGGGTGGGTAAGCTTTTTTTTGTACTGTGTTGGAGCAAAGGAAGCAGGCCCTGACATCAAAGGGTTGAATGGTCCCTTGGCAGAGTTGGAGCCATGGGGATGGCTGTTGCTGCCATTGGGTCCTTCATCAACCATGGATCAGTCATCAAGGAAGCCCTACCCCAGCCCAGGTACCCACTGGGAGGCTGCTATGGTTTATTTGGCACTCTGCCTGTCATGATAGGTGGAATATATTTTGTTGTATAAAACATAATAACCAAACTGTATATAAACATTAGGGCCTGCATGCATAGATTACAATTCTGGCATCCGACAACAGGAGCCGTGCTGCCAGGAGAAGGTCACTGGAAGACACCTACATGTGAGACAGGGGGAAGGATTCTCCGAGCCTCTGCGCCGAAATTGCGATCGGCGCAAAAGCGGAGAATGGGCGTCAAACCCAAGATCGGGTCCAACGCTGCTTCCGCAATTCTCCGGTCCCCGGAGACTCGCCGTCAATCGCGCGCACGCTGTCGACACTGCGCCAGTCGGGGGCCATTGAAAGAGGCCCCCATGGCGATTCACCGAGTGCAGCTGGCCGAGTTCCCAACGGGTTCTCTCATCAATCCACCCGTTGGAAACTCGGCATGGTGGCTGTGGACTCAAACAAAACCCGGACAACACAGAGATACAACCTGGTCAACACAGAGACACAACCTGGAGACCACAGAGACACAACCTGGGCAGCACAGAGACACAACCTGGACAGCACAGAGACACAACCTGGGCAGCACAGAGACACAACCTGGGCAGCACAGAGACACAACCTGGAGAGCGCAGAGACACAACCTGGGCAGCACAGAGACACAACCTGGACAACACAGAGACACAACCTGGGCAGCACAGAGACACAACCTGGACAGCACAGAGACACAACCTGGGCAGCACAGAGACACAACCTGGGCAGCACAGAGACACAACCTGGGCAGCACAGAGACACAACCTGGGCAGCACAGAGACACAACCTGGACAGCACAGAGACACAACCTGGACAGCACAGAGACACAACCTGGACAGCACAGAGACACAACCTGGGCAGCACAGAGACACAACCTGGACAGCACAGAGACACAACCTGGACAGCACAGAGACACAACCTGGACAGCACAGAGACACAACCTGGAGAGCACAGAGACACAACCTGGACAACACAGAGACACAACCTGGGCAGCACAGAGACACAACATGGACAACACAGAGACACAACCTGGGCAGCACAGAGACACAACCTGGACAACACAGAGACACAACCTGGACAGCACAGAGACACAACCTGGGCAGCACAGAGACACAACCTGGACAACACAGAGACACAACCTGGACAGCACAGAGACACAACCTGGGCAGCACAGAGACACAACCTGGACAACACAGAGACACAACCTGGACAGCACAGAGACACAACCTGGGCAGCACAGAGACACAACCTGGACAGCACAGAGACACAACCTGGGCAGCACAGAGACACAACCAGGGCAGCACAGAGACACAACCTGGGCAGCACAGAGACACAACCTGGACAGCAGAGACACAACCTGGAGAGCACAGAGACACAACCTGGACAGCACAGAGACACAACATGGACAGCACAGAGACACAACCTGGACAGCACAGAGACACAACCTGGACAGCACAGAGACACAACCTGGGCAGCACAGAGACACAACTTGGAGAGCACAGAGACACAACCTGGGCAGCACAGAGACACAACCTGGACAGCACAGAGACACAACCTGGGTAGCACAGAGACACAACCTGGACAGCACAGAGACACAACCTGGACAACACAGAGCCACAACCTGGATAACACAGAGACACAACCTGGAGAGCACAGAGATACAACCTGGGCAGCACAGAGACACAACCTGGACAACACAGAGACACAACCTGGGCAGCACAGAGACACAACCTGGGCAGCACAGAGACACAACCTGGAGAGCACAGAGACACAAACTGGACAGCACAGAGACACAACCTGGACAGCACAGAGACACAACCTGGACAACACAGAGACACAACCTGGGCAGCACAGAGACACAACCTGGGCAGCACAGAGACACAACCTGGAGAGCACAGAGACACAACCTGGACAACACAGAGACACAACCTGGAGAGCACAGAGACACAACCTGGAGAGCGCAGAGACACAACCTGGGCAGCACAGAGACACAACCTGGACAGCACAGAGACACAACCTGGAGATCGCAGAGACACAACCTGGGCAGCACAGAGACACAACCTGGACAGCACAGAGATACAACCTGGACAACACAGAGACACAACCTGGGCAGCACAGAGACACAACCTGGACAACACAGAGACACAACCTGGAGAGAACAGAGATACAACCTGGGCAGTACAGAGACACAACCTGGACAACACAGAGACACAACCTGGGCAGCACAGAGACACAACCTGGACAACACATGACACAACCTGGAGAGCAGAGACACAACCTGGAGAGCGCAGAGACACAACCTGGGCAGCACAGAGACACAACCTGGAGAGCGCAGAGACACAACCTGGAGAGCGCAGAGACACAACCTGGACAGCACAGAGACACAACCTGGACAACACAGAGACACAACCTGGACAACACAGAGACACAACCTGGACAGCACAGAGACACAACCTGGAGAGCACAGAGACACAACCTGGGCAGCACGGAGACACAACCTGGACAGCACAGAGACACAACCTGGACAACACAGAGACACAACCTGGGCAGCACAGAGACACAACCTGGGCAGCACAGAGACACCACCTGGAGAGCACAGAGACACAACCAGGGCAGCACAGAGACACAACCTGGACAGCACAGAGACACAACCTGGACAACACAGAGACACAACCTGGACAGCACAGAGACACAATCTGGGCAGCACAGAGACACAACCTGGACAACACATGACACAACCTGGAGAGCACAGAGACACAACCTGGAGAGCGCAGAGACACAACCTGGAGAGCGCAGAGACACAACCTGGACAACACAGAGACACAACCTGGACAACACAGAGCCACAACCTGGACAACACAGAGACACAACCTGGAGAGCACAGAGATACAACCTGGGCAGCACAGAGACACAACCTGGACAGCACAGAGACACAACCTGGACAGCACAGAGACACAACCTGGGCAGCACAGAGACACAACCTGGAGAGCACAGAGACACAACCTGGACAGCACAGAGACACAACCTGGACAGCACAGAGACACAACCTGGACAACACAGAGACACAACCTGGGCAGCACAGAGACACAACCTGGACAACACAGAGACACAACCTGGAGAGCACAGAGATACAACCTGGACAACACAGAGCCACAACCTGGAGAGCACAGAGACACAACCTGGGCAGCACAGAGACACAACCTGGGTAGCACAGAGACACAACCTGGACAGCACAGAGACACAACCTGGAGAGCACAGAGACACAACCTGGACAACACAGCGCCACAACCTGGACAACACAGAGACACAACCTGGAGAGCACAGAGATACAACCTGGGCAGCACAGAGACACAACCTGGACAGCACAGAGACACAACCTGGGCAGCACAGAGACACAAACTGGACAACACAGAGACACAACCTGGGCAGCACAGAGACACAACCTGGGCAGCACAGAGACACAACCTGGAGAGCACAGAGACACAACCTGGACAGCACAGAGACACAACCTGGACAACACAGAGCCACAACCTGGACAACACAGAGACACAACCTGGAGAGCACAGAGATACAACCTGGGCAGCACAGAGACACAACCTGGGCAGCACAGAGACACAACCTGGGCAGCACAGAGACACAACCTGGGCAGCACAGAGACACAACCTGGACAACACAGAGACACAACCTGGGCAGCACAGAGACACAACCTGGGCAGCACAGAGACACAACCTGGGCAGCACAGAGACACAACCTGGACAGCACAGAGACACAACCTGGACAGCACAGAGACACAACCTGGACAACACAGAGACACAACCTGGACAGCACAGAGACACAACCTGGACAACACAGAGACACAACCTGGGCAGCACAGAGACACAACCTGGACAACACAGAGACACAACCTGGAGAGCACAGAGATACAACCTGGGCAGCACAGAGACACAACCTGGACAACACAGAGACACAACCTGGGCAGCACAGAGACACAACCTGGACAACACATGACACAACCTGGAGAGCACAGAGACACAACCTGGAGAGCGCAGAGACACAACCTGGGCAGCACAGAGACACAACCTGGAGAGCACAGAGACACAACCTGGGCAGCACAGAGACACAACCTGGGCAGCACAGAGACACAACCTGGGCAGCACAGAGACACAACCAGGGCAGCACAGAGACACAACCTGGACAGCACAGAGACACAACCTGGAGAGCACAGAGACACAACCTGGGCAGCACAGAGACACAACCTGGACAGCACAGAGACACAACCTGGGCAGCACAGAGACACAACCTGGACAACACATGACACAACCTGGAGAGCACAGAGACACAACCTGGAGAGCGCAGAGACACAACCTGGACAACACAGAGACACAACCTGGACAGCACAGAGACACAACCTGGGCAGCACAGAGACACAACCTGGGCAGCACAGAGACACAACCTGGACAGCACAGAGACACAACCTGGACAACACAGAGACACAACCTGGGCAGCACAGAGACACAACCTGGGCAGCACAGAGACACAACCTGGAGAGCACAGAGACACAACCTGGACAGCACAGAGACACAACCTGGAGAGCACAGAGACACAACCTGGGCAGCACAGAGACACAACCTGGACAGCACAGAGACACAACCTGGGCAGCACAGAGACACAACCTGGACAACACATGACACAACCTGGAGAGCACAGAGACACAACCTGGAGAGCGCAGAGACATAACCTGGAGAGCGCAGAGACACAACCTGAACAACACAGAGACACAACCTGGACAACACAGAGCCACAACCTGGACAACACAGAGACACAACCTGGAGAGCACCGAGATACAACCTGGGCAGCACAGAGACACAACCTGGACAACACAGAGACACAACCTGGGCAGCACAGAGACACAACCTGGGCAGCACAGAGACACAACCTGGGCAGCACAGAGACACAACCTGGACAACAGAGAGACACAACCTGGACAGCACAGAGACACAACCTGGGCAGCACAGAGACACAACCTGGGCAGCACAGAGACACAACCTGGACAACACAGAGACACAACCTGGGCAGCACAGAGACACAACCTGGACAACACAGAGACACAACCTGGACAGCACAGAGACACAACCTGGACAACACAGAGACACAACCTGGGCAGCACAGAGACACAACCTGGACAGCACAGAGACACAACCTGGGCAGCACAGAGACACAACCTGGACAACACAGAGACACAACCTGGGCAGCACAGAGACACAACCTGGACAACACAGAGACACAACCTGGGCAGCACAGAGACACAACCTGGACAACACATGACACAACCTGGAGAGCACAGAGACACAACCTGGAGACCGCAGAGACACAACCTGGGCAGCACAGAGACACAACCTGGGCAGCACAGAGACACAACCTGGGCAGCACAGAGACACAACCTGGGCAGCACAGAGACACAACCTGGACAGCACAGAGACACAACCTGGAGAGCACAGAGACACAACCTGGGCAGCACAGAGACACAACCTGGACAGCACAGAGACACAACCTGGGCAGCACAGAGACACAACCTGGAGAGCGCAGAGACACAACCTGGAGAGCGCAGAGACACAACCTGGACAACACAGAGACACAACCTGGACAGCACAGAGACACAACCTGGAGAGCACAGAGACACAACCTGGGCAGCACAGAGACACAACCTGGACAGCACAGAGACACAACCTGGACAACACAGAGACACAACCTGGGCAGCACAGAGACACAACCAGGGCAGCACAGAGACACAACCTGGAGAGCACAGAGACACAACCTGGACAGCACAGAGACACAACCTGGAGAGCACAGAGACACAACCTGGGCAGCACAGAGACACAACCTGGACAGCACAGAGACACAACCTGGGCAGCACAGAGACACAACCTGGACAACACATGACACAACCTGGAGAGCACAGAGACACAACCTGGAGAGCGCAGAGACACAACCTGGAGAGCGCAGAGACACAACCTGGACAACACAGAGACACAACCTGGAGAGCACAGAGACACAACCTGGAGATCGCAGAGACACAACCTGGACAGCACAGAGACACAACCTGGACAGCACAGAGACACAACCTGGGCAGCACAGAGACACAACTTGGAGAGCACAGAGACACAACCTGGGCAGCACAGAGACACAACCTGGACAGCACAGAGACACAACCTGGGTAGCACAGAGACACAACCTGGACAGCACAGAGACACAACCTGGACAACACAGAGCCACAACCTGGATAACACAGAGACACAACCTGGGCAGCACAGAGACACAACCTGGGCAGCACAGAGACACAACCTGGAGAGCACAGAGACACAACCTGGACAGCACAGAGACACAACCTGGACAGCACAGAGACACAACCTGGACAACACAGAGACACAACCTGGGCAGCACAGAGACACAACCTGGGCAGCACAGAGACACAACCTGGAGAGCACAGAGACACAACCTGGACAACACAGAGACACAACCTGGAGAGCACAGAGACACAACCTGGAGAGCGCAGAGACACAACCTGGGCAGCACAGAGACACAACCTGGACAGCACAGAGACACAACCTGGAGATCGCAGAGACACAACCTGGGCAGCACAGAGACACAACCTGGACAGCACAGAGACACAACCTGGACAACACAGAGACACAACCTGGGCAGCACAGAGACACAACCTGGACAACACAGAGACACAACCTGGAGAGAACAGAGATACAACCTGGGCAGTACAGAGACACAACCTGGACAACACAGAGACACAACCTGGGCAGCACAGAGACACAACCTGGACAACACATGACACAACCTGGAGAGGAGAGACACAACCTGGAGAGCGCAGAGACACAACCTGGGCAGCACAGAGACACAACCTGGAGAGCGCAGAGACACAACCTGGAGAGCGCAGAGACACAACCTGGACAGCACAGAGACACAACCTGGACAACACAGAGACACAACCTGGACAACACAGAGACACAACCTGGACAGCACAGAGACACAACCTGGAGAGCACAGAGACACAACCTGGGCAGCACGGAGACACAACCTGGACAGCACAGAGACACAACCTGGACAACACAGAGACACAACCTGGGCAGCACAGAGACACAACCTGGGCAGCACAGAGACACAACCTGGAGAGCACAGAGACACAACCTGGACAGCACAGAGACACAACCTGGACAGCACAGAGACACAACCTGGACAACACAGAGACACAACCTGGACAGCACAGAGACACAATCTGGGCAGCACAGAGACACAACCTGGAGAGCGCAGAGACACAACCTGGAGAGCGCAGAGACACAACCTGGACAACACAGAGACACAACCTGGACAACACAGAGCCACAACCTGGACAACACAGAGACACAACCTGGAGAGCACAGAGATACAACCTGGGCAGCACAGAGACACAACCTGGACAGCACAGAGACACAACCTGGACAGCACAGAGACACAACCTGGGCAGCACAGAGACACAACCTGGAGAGCACAGAGACACAACCTGGACAGCACAGAGACACAACCTGGACAACACAGAGCCACAACCTGGAGAGCACAGAGACACAACCTGGACAACACAGAGACACAACCTGGGCAGCACAGAGACACAACCTGGACAACACAGAGACACAACCTGGAGAGCACAGAGATACAACCTGGACAACACAGAGCCACAACCTGGAGAGCACAGAGACACAACCTGGGCAGCACAGAGACACAACCTGGGTAGCACAGAGACACAACCTGGACAGCACAGAGACACAACCTGGAGAGCACAGAGACACAACCTGGACAACACAGCGCCACAACCTGGACAACACAGAGACACAACCTGGAGAACACAGAGATACAACCTGGGCAGCACAGAGACACAACCTGGACAGCACAGAGACACAACCTGGGCAGCACAGAGACACAACCTGGACAACACAGAGACACAACCTGGGCAGCACAGAGACACAACCTGGGCAGCACAGAGACACAACCTGGAGAGCACAGAGACACAACCTGGACAGCACAGAGACACAACCTGGACAACACAGAGCCACAACCTGGACAACACAGAGACACAACCTGGAGAGCACAGAGATACAACCTGGGCAGCACAGAGACACAACCTGGGCAGCACAGAGACACAACCTGGGCAGCACAGAGACACAACCTGGGCAGCACAGAGACACAACCTGGACAACACAGAGACACAACCTGGGCAGCACAGAGACACAACCTGGGCAGCACAGAGACACAACCTGGACAACACAGAGACACAACCTGGAGAGCACAGAGATACAACCTAGGCAGCACAGAGACACAACCTGGACAGCACAGAGACACAACCTGGGCAGCACAGAGACACAACCTGGACAACACAGAGACACAACCTGGGCAGCACAGAGACACAACCTGGGCAGCACAGAGACACAACCTGGACAGCACAGAGACACAACCTGGACAGCACAGAGACACAACCTGGACAACACAGAGACACAACCTGGACAGCACATTGACACAACCTGGACAGCACAGAGACACAACCTGGACAACACAGAGACACAACCTGGGCAGCACAGAGACACAACCTGGACAACACAGAGACACAACCTGGAGAGCACAGAGATACAACCTGGGCAGCACAGAGACACAACCTGGACAACACAGAGACACAACCTGGGCAGCACAGAGACACAACCTGGACAACACATGACACAACCTGGAGAGCACAGAGACACAACCTGTAGAGCGCAGAGACACAACCTGGAGAGCGCAGAGACACAACCTGGACAACACAGAGACACAACCTGGACAGCACAGAGACACAACCTGGAGAGCACAGAGACACAACCTGGGCAGCACAGAGACACAACCTGGACAGCACAGAGACACAACCTGGACAGCACAGAGACACAACCTGGGCAGCACAGAGACACAACCTGGGCAGCACAGAGACACAACCTGGAGAGCACAGAGACACAACCTGGACAGCACAGAGACACAACCTGGAGAGCACAGAGACACAACCTGGAGAGCACAGAGACACAACCTGGGCAGCACAGAGACACAACCTGGGCAGCACAGAGACAAAATTTGGACAGCACAGAGACACAACCTGGACAACACAGAGACACAACCTGGGCAGCACAGAGACACAACCTGGAGAGCACAGAGACACAACCTGGACAGCACAGAGACACAACCTGGAGAGCACAGAGACACAACCTGGGCAGCACAGAGACACAACCTGGACAGCACAGAGACACAACCTGGGCAGCACAGAGACACAACCTGGACAACACATGACACAACCTGGAGAGCACAGAGACACAACCTGGAGAGCGCAGAGACATAACCTGGAGAGCGCAGAGACACAACCTGAACAACACAGAGACACAACCTGGACAACACAGAGCCACAACCTGGACAACACAGAGACACAACCTGGAGAGCACCGAGATACAACCTGGGCAGCACAGAGACACAACCTGGACAACACAGAGACACAACCTGGGCAGCACAGAGACACAACCTGGGCAGCACAGAGACACAACCTGGGCAGCACAGAGACACAACCTGGACAACACAGAGACACAACCTGGACAGCACAGAGACACAACCTGGGCAGCACAGAGACACAACCTGGACAACACAGAGACACAACCTGGGCAGCACAGAGACACAACCTGGACAGCACAGAGACACAACCTGGGCAGCACAGAGACACAACCTGGACAACACAGAGACACAACCTGGGCAGCACAGAGACACAACCTGGACAACACAGAGACACAACCTGGGCAGCACAGAGACACAACCTGGACAACACATGACACAACCTGGAGAGCACAGAGACACAACCTGGAGACCGCAGAGACACAACCTGAGCAGCACAGAGACACAACCTGGGCAGCACAGAGACACAACCTGGGCAGCACAGAGACACAACCTGGGCAGCACAGAGACACAACCTGGACAGCACAGAGACACAACCTGGAGAGCACAGAGACACAACCTGGGCAGCACAGAGACACAACCTGGACAGCACAGAGACACAACCTGGGCAGCACAGAGACACAACCTGGAGAGCGCAGAGACACAACCTGGAGAGCGCAGAGACACAACCTGGACAACACAGAGACACAACCTGGACAGCACAGAGACACAACCTGGAGAGCACAGAGACACAACCTGGGCAGCACAGAGACACAACCTGGACAGCACAGAGACACAACCTGGACAACACAGAGACACAACCTGGGCAGCACAGAGACACAACCTGGGCAGCACAGAGACACAACCTGGAGAGCACAGAGACACAACCTGGACAGCACAGAGACACAACCTGGAGAGCACAGAGACACAACCTGGGCAGCACAGAGACACAACCTGGACAGCACAGAGACACAACCTGGGCAGCACAGAGACACAACCTGGACAACACATGACACAACCTGGAGAGCACAGAGACACAACCTGGAGAGCGCAGAGACACAACCTGGAGAGCGCAGAGACACAACCTGGACAACACAGAGACACAACCTGGAGAGCACAGAGACACAACCTGGAGATCGCAGAGACACAACCTGGACAGCACAGAGATACAACCTGGGCAGCAGGCACAGATTGCGCAGCTCCTAAGTCAACAGTAATTAATAATAGTTAATCATTCCTGTTTGTATTTAGCTGTCATATCAAACTGTAATCTTAGTAGACATAATGGAAACCCATTAGTGTTTTAGTTAATTCATAGAATCATACAATTTACAGTGCAGAAGGATGCCATTTGGCCCATTGAGTCTGGACTGGCTCTTGGAAAGAGCACCCTACTTAAGCCCACGCCTCCACCCTATCCCCACAACCCAGTAACCCCACCTCAACTTTTTGGACACTAAGGGCAATTTAACATGGCCAATCCACCTTCTCTGCACATCTTTGGACTGCGGAAGGAAACCGGAGCACCCGCAGACACAAGCAGAATGTGCAGAATCCACACAGACAGTGACCCAGCAGGGAATCGACCTGGGGCCCTGGAGCTGCAAAGCAACAGTGCTAACCATTGTGCTACCGTGCTGCCCCTAATTAAGATGCATTACAATTACAAAGCCATATGTGTGTGATCACTTCAGCTACAAAGACCTCGCCAACCGTGCATACGGAGAACATTACACTCCCCATATGGCTGAGCCTGTCCCAATGCTGGTAAAATACAGGCAAAGGTGGGAGGTTGCTGTTAATTGGCCAATTAATTAGTTTAACTGCCTGCTTGCTTCCAGTCCGTAGGCAGTCACACTGCTCATATTTCTGCCATTGAAAATATTCTGTGGCAGCAGGAGGATGTTGGGCTCGATCCCTCCATTTTACAAAGCCTGGTAAAATTTAGTCCAATACTCCAAGACGCAGTCCAGCAGAACCGAGCAGAAAAGTCTGTTGTTTCAGTGCAGCCAATGGTCATGTTACATCATCACTTTGGTCACCCTCCTATTTTTTTTTACAGAGATTCCTCTCATTTTCATAGCAAACTGAGATCGGTAGTGAAGATCAGTCTTCAGCTTTTCTTACATTATCTTCCCACCATTACCTCTCACTAATTAAACTGTAATCCTTCTCTGATTTAACACTTGTAGCTGTACCTTTATCGGGCAAATGATGTTCATTTGATAATTCAACTGACGTCAATTACAAAGGGATCACTGGAAATGCTGGCCCAAATCTAATTGTTGTAATGGGCAGTCGGTGTTTGCAATCATTGCTCTGTGAAAATGACATTGACTTCTGGAATCTTCCACGTGCACTGTTAATTGGAAAAATCTGGAATTTGCAAGCAGTTAAGCCCCATTCCTCCACATGGATCAAACATCTGCTGAACAACCTCTTAGGAAAATTAAGTTTATATTTGGGCAATATCAAATTTTTCCATGAAGATAATTCCATGGTAGTAATTTTATAAAAAAGTTTACAATATTTCAGCTTCAAATGTATATATTCCATATTGTTTTATTTTGCTCTCTGTAAAAGTTAAACAATGTCGAGAATAATTTGACTTGCTCATTTGTTATCTGTGTGAATTCTTCAGTGTGTTTGTCAGCTTACCCTCAAAGTGAGGATGAGTGAAATCCATGGCACAGAGAGAGTGCTTCCTTATAGGCAGCTTTCTTCAAGGTCACTGGTGAGGTGACTTTGCTACTGAGCAGGGAGTTCCGGGTCATCAAGTGCGCCACAATTTCAGGCTTTGCGGTTGTTTCCCTTCCTTTCTCTGCCGCTTTGATGCTTTCCCATTTGATTGAAGAACAGGTGGACTCCATGCAGTGAACTAGCTCCATTAAAGTAGAATTTCATGATACTCTCGACCGTCCATTTGTGCAATTGGAGTCAAGAGCAGGAAAATTGTAAATTACCTGTCCGGTCCCTATAAACAAGTGATTGTTTAGAAATGTGTCTCTTCAATATAAAAAAGAAAGAATATGCATTGCACATCTAGACTTGTATCACACAGAGTTATCATAGGATTCCTACAGTGCTGAAGGAGGCTATTTGGCCCATCGCATTTTCACCGACCCTCTGAAAGAGCACCACATCCCCATAATCCCACGTAACCTGCACATCTCTGGACTGTGGGAGGAAACCATAGCATCCAGAGGAAACCCACGCAGACACGGGGAGAAAGTGCAAACTCCACCAAGACCGGAATTGAACCCGTGGTGCTGTGAGGCAGCAGTGCTAACCACTATGCTACCATATTGTGGTCAGGATGTCAGCTTTAGTTTACGGCATGGTTTTCTCCTGCCTCTCTGTTATTAGCTATATCAACCCCTGCCAATATTCGCTTGAAACACCTAGACGCAGTGGGAACTGTATTTGAAATGTCAACTCATCTGTTCTCTCCATGAATGTTGACTGAACTTTGAGTATTCCCAGCATTGTGTATTTTGCTTTCAGATTTGGAGAGTTAAGATTTTTGTTTGGTGGAAAGTTATCCCTGTCCTCTTGAGTTAGTTTATCTCTAACTCAATAAAGCAGAACTTCTAATCAAGGCTACAGTCCAGTGAGCCTGCATTCCCATACCACCGCCCCCGCCCCAATGCACACACATACACACATGCACACCTGTTGGTTTCTACACCTGCTGTCAACTGCGTAGGATTGGGTTTGACTAATTAATGTCAGCAAATGTAATTAATTTGCTGACATTCACTCAGGAATAATAACTGTTCAATGGGATATTGGAGGATAATTGACAATGATAGAACCTGACTTGAACAACAAAGAAAGGAGGACTGAAAATTGATGAGCACAATAGATTTTTAAGTATGAAGGAGAACAATTTTTATAATGCACCATAATGCTATCATAATGGAATCATGCACAGGGCATCCTTTGCCCATTTCTTTGCTTAATCTCTGAACCATCACGGATAACAACACCGTAGAAGATGACAATGCCTTTTAAAAGAAATATGTTTTACAAAGTTCTCTCTGTACTATGTAATAGTCACAACTTTATTTGTTTGAAAGAGGCTCAAAGGCTCCGATGCAGTCTTCCTTTGTGAGGTAACATTATTGCATGTTTACTGCTGAATGGTACCCTGGGGGTGAGCTACAAAAGTAATTATTGCAAATCTGTAAAGGTCATGTAATATTAGACATATTAATTGAGTTGCTCTGAATGACTCAATCATCATTTAGGACATCTGACTACATCATGGGTCTCATAAGACAGTACTTTTTGCTAATTAAGTCATATTAGAAGTACTTCCTCACAGACCTGCGGGAATATTTGCATAAATTATTTTAACCGTTCCATAAATATGTGATTTTCAGTAAGTAACTTGCGGCAGAAATAAACTAAGCTCATTAGATCTAGTGCATAATTGTTAGTTATTAAATTAGTTCATTAGGATAATTTAATCTAATGATAACTGGAATATCATACATTGTAGAAATGTAATGCCAAACCACAGGCTGGCTACTTGTATATAACCCCTGCATAACATTTCATTCTCCCTGTGCAGAATGCCTTTCTCTCCAATTGTTCAATAAAGTAATACAAATGCATGTGGCATGTCATTTTAGTATTGTAGGTTTTGCAAATGTGATGTACGAAAAATGCTAATATTATGACTCATTTAACACATTCCCCGAAGCACAGTTCAAATGTTCTCTCAACACAATGTTCGAGCCTGCAAAAATTAAAGGTTAATTAACAATCCTCTGGTTTGTTAGACAATTAATCCTTGCAAAATAATAAACTGCATGAAGAATGGAAGGAAGTAAATGAAAATATTCCTGAAGTGTTGTTTGTGATCTAATGAATCTAATTTGAATATCTGAAAGCAAATTAATATTTGTTAAGAATTTTAACAAGTTAATGGGGAATAATATTTCCCAGATGTCAGTGTCTTGCAGGTTGCTTCTGTTGATCAATTATACTATTACTGGTAGCTCTTTCCTAACTAAGTCAGGTGGCCATGTCACAAACATTATGAATGCACAATGCATTAACTGCTGCTAAAGGTGTGTCTGTGTTGAAACTTACTGCTCCATTTTAAATCCATAAAGCCAAGCAAATGGAGGTCAATCAGAATTTAATTGCTTTTTTTGAAGGATGTTTGCAGATCGGAAGCTGCTTGCAACGTTCTGCCTCCAAGTCAGATAAAGAAATCAGTGTCGAGCTTGTCATAATATCCACTCATGTATATCATGAGATGCAGACAGGCAGTGATTGACACACAGGATAACCAATGAACACACATGACTCAGAACAACCAATGACCAGACAGGACACCACCACTATAAAGCCCACAGGGCATTAAGGCTCTCTCTCTCTCACAGGACACGGCGAGGGAGATAGTCACAGTGCCCAGGCCAATGAACATCATCACCATGTGGTAGAGAGCTAGTCTGGTCAAGCCAGTGGGAGGTTATCAGTTAGATTAACAGAGTGTCAACCCACAGCAGATTATATACAGCAATCAACAGGTTCAATAAAACAGTGTTCGACCATTTCCTGTGTCGGAAGCCTGTTTCTCGTTTTACCGCATCCAGTTGCAGTCAATGTTAGACCAGCATAGATAACACATCATGGTACCAGAGAACTATTAATTCTAACGAACCTACCTCGAGTGAATCTGCAAAGACCAGCACGCAGCCATCCAGCGGCATGGAAAAGATCCAACTTCCTCCGGCAACCTCGGCGCCAACTGGAAAGTCTTCAAACAGAAGTTCCTCCTGTATATCGAGGCTGCCTACCTCGAGGCAGCATCGGATGCTTGAAAGATCTCGCTATTCCTAACGACTGCGGCGGATCACGTCATCCACATCTATAACTCGCTCATGTTTGCCGACGGCGAAGACAAGACGAAGTTCAGGACGGTTCTGCTGAAATTCGACAACCACTGCGACATTGAGGTGAATGAGAGCTTTGAACAGTACATCTTCCAACAGAGGCTTCAGGGTAAGGATGAACCTTTTCAGTCCTTCTTGATCCATCTCCGCATCCTAGTGCAGTCATGTATGACTCGACGGCTGATTCCATGATCCGGGATCAGATCATTTTCGGGGTCCAGTCCGACTCCCTGCGGGAGCAGCTCCTCAAAATCAAACAGTTGACCCTCACCTTCGCCTTAGAAATGTGTGTTGTCCATGGGCATGCCAGGAATCGTTACACCCGCATCAGGGCGGCAGAAAATGCAAAACTAGCCTCCCACGAGGCAGAAAGGGTGCAGGCCATCGTAAAAATGCAAGGCCTGAGCATCAAGGAGAGTCGCCGTTTTGCGCACTTTTCCAGGGTCCCTACGCATGCGCGCCACGACCGGGTGGACGACGAGGCTGAAGACCTCGATGCGCATGTGCGAACATCGATCGACCGCACTGCGCATGCGCGATGGCGCACAGAACGCGCTGACGTCAGTGTCATGACGTGTCCAAATTGTGGTTCCACCCATTTAAAGCGGCAATGTCCAGCCAAAGGAAGGCGATGTCTACAGTGTGGAAAGCCTGGGCATTATGCGGCCTTATGCCGGTTCGCTCCACCGACCAACAGCCAGCGATCCCAGCTGCAGCACAGACGTGTCCGCTGCGTACAGCAAGGCATGCAGGATTCGGATCCCGATAGCCCAATGGACCCCGATGCTGACTGCCTCGAGTCTCCATTTGGGATGGGCATAATCACCACGCGCGAGCTGGTCTCCCCCATGCCTGCAAACTGCCTTTCAATCCTCACTGTGGATCCTGACGACGAGTGGTGTGCTGTCATCACGGTTAACCAGTCTCGCATCCGATTTAAATTGGACACTGGTGCATCTGCAAACCTCATATCACAACCTGGGCAGCACAGAGACACAACCTGGACAGCACAGAGACACAACCTGGAGAGCACAGAGACACAACCTGGGCAGCACAGAGACACAACCTGGACAGCACAGAGACACAACCTGGGCAGCACAGAGACACAACCTGGACAACACATGACACAACCTGGAGAGCACAGAGACACAACCTGGGCAGCACAGAGACACAACCTGGGCAGCACAGAGACACAACCTGGAGAGCACAGAGACACAACCTGGACAGCACAGAGACACAACCTGGAGAGCACAGAGACACAACCTGGGCAGCACAGAGACACAACCTGGACAGCACAGAGACACAACCTGGGCAGCACAGAGACACAACCTGGACAACACATGACACAACCTGGAGAGCACAGAGACACAACCTGGAGAGCGCAGAGACACAACCTGGAGAGCGCAGAGACACAACCTGGGCAGCACAGAGACACAACCTGGACAACACAGAGCCACAACCTGGACAACACAGAGACACAACCTGGAGAGCACAGAGACACAACCTGGAGATCGCAGAGACACAACCTGGACAGCACAGAGATACAACCTGGGCAGCAGGCACAGATTGCGCAGCTCCTAAGTCAACAGTAATTAATAATAGTTAATCATTCCTGTTTGTATTTAGCTGTCATATCAAACTGTAATCTTAGTAGACATAATGGAAACCCATTAGTGTTTTAGTTAATTCATAGAATCATACAATTTACAGTGCAGAAGGATGCCATTTGGCCCATTGAGTCTGGACTGGCTCTTGGAAAGAGCACCCTACTTAAGCCCACGCCTCCACCCTATCCCCACAACCCAGTAACCCCACCTCAACTTTTTGGACACTAAGGGCAATTTAACATGGCCAATCCACCTTCTCTGCACATCTTTGGACTGCGGAAGGAAACCGGAGCACCCGCAGACACAAGCAGAATGTGCAGAATCCACACAGACAGTGACCCAGCAGGGAATCGACCTGGGGCCCTGGAGCTGCAAAGCAACAGTGCTAACCATTGTGCTACCGTGCTGCCCCTAATTAAGATGCATTACAATTACAAAGCCATATGTGTGTGATCACTTCAGCTACAAAGACCTCGCCAACCGTGCATACGGAGAACATTACACTCCCCATATGGCTGAGCCTGTCCCAATGCTGGTAAAATACAGGCAAAGGTGGGAGGTTGCTGTTAATTGGCCAATTAATTAGTTTAACTGCCTGCTTGCTTCCAGTCCGTAGGCAGTCACACTGCTCATATTTCTGCCATTGAAAATATTCTGTGGCAGCAGGAGGATGTTGGGCTCGATCCCTCCATTTTACAAAGCCTGGTAAAATTTAGTCCAATACTCCAAGACGCAGTCCAGCAGAACCGAGCAGAAAAGTCTGTTGTTTCAGTGCAGCCAATGGTCATGTTACATCATCACTTTGGTCACCCTCCTATTTTTTTTTACAGAGATTCCTCTCATTTTCATAGCAAACTGAGATCGGTAGTGAAGATCAGTCTTCAGCTTTTCTTACATTATCTTCCCACCATTACCTCTCACTAATTAAACTGTAATCCTTCTCTGATTTAACACTTGTAGCTGTACCTTTATCGGGCAAATGATGTTCATTTGATAATTCAACTGACGTCAATTACAAAGGGATCACTGGAAATGCTGGCCCAAATCTAATTGTTGTAATGGGCAGTCGGTGTTTGCAATCATTGCTCTGTGAAAATGACATTGACTTCTGGAATCTTCCACGTGCACTGTTAATTGGAAAAATCTGGAATTTGCAAGCAGTTAAGCCCCATTCCTCCACATGGATCAAACATCTGCTGAACAACCTCTTAGGAAAATTAAGTTTATATTTGGGCAATATCAAATTTTTCCATGAAGATAATTCCATGGTAGTAATTTTATAAAAAAGTTTACAATATTTCAGCTTCAAATGTATATATTCCATATTGTTTTATTTTGCTCTCTGTAAAAGTTAAACAATGTCGAGAATAATTTGACTTGCTCATTTGTTATCTGTGTGAATTCTTCAGTGTGTTTGTCAGCTTACCCTCAAAGTGAGGATGAGTGAAATCCATGGCACAGAGAGAGTGCTTCCTTATAGGCAGCTTTCTTCAAGGTCACTGGTGAGGTGACTTTGCTACTGAGCAGGGAGTTCCGGGTCATCAAGTGCGCCACAATTTCAGGCTTTGCGGTTGTTTCCCTTCCTTTCTCTGCCGCTTTGATGCTTTCCCATTTGATTGAAGAACAGGTGGACTCCATGCAGTGAACTAGCTCCATTAAAGTAGAATTTCATGATACTCTCGACCGTCCATTTGTGCAATTGGAGTCAAGAGCAGGAAAATTGTAAATTACCTGTCCGGTCCCTATAAACAAGTGATTGTTTAGAAATGTGTCTCTTCAATATAAAAAAGAAAGAATATGCATTGCACATCTAGACTTGTATCACACAGAGTTATCATAGGATTCCTACAGTGCTGAAGGAGGCTATTTGGCCCATCGCATTTTCACCGACCCTCTGAAAGAGCACCACATCCCCATAATCCCACGTAACCTGCACATCTCTGGACTGTGGGAGGAAACCATAGCATCCAGAGGAAACCCACGCAGACACGGGGAGAAAGTGCAAACTCCACCAAGACCGGAATTGAACCCGTGGTGCTGTGAGGCAGCAGTGCTAACCACTATGCTACCATATTGTGGTCAGGATGTCAGCTTTAGTTTACGGCATGGTTTTCTCCTGCCTCTCTGTTATTAGCTATATCAACCCCTGCCAATATTCGCTTGAAACACCTAGACGCAGTGGGAACTGTATTTGAAATGTCAACTCATCTGTTCTCTCCATGAATGTTGACTGAACTTTGAGTATTCCCAGCATTGTGTATTTTGCTTTCAGATTTGGAGAGTTAAGATTTTTGTTTGGTGGAAAGTTATCCCTGTCCTCTTGAGTTAGTTTATCTCTAACTCAATAAAGCAGAACTTCTAATCAAGGCTACAGTCCAGTGAGCCTGCATTCCCATACCACCGCCCCCGCCCCAATGCACACACATACACACATGCACACCTGTTGGTTTCTACACCTGCTGTCAACTGCGTAGGATTGGGTTTGACTAATTAATGTCAGCAAATGTAATTAATTTGCTGACATTCACTCAGGAATAATAACTGTTCAATGGGATATTGGAGGATAATTGACAATGATAGAACCTGACTTGAACAACAAAGAAAGGAGGACTGAAAATTGATGAGCACAATAGATTTTTAAGTATGAAGGAGAACAATTTTTATAATGCACCATAATGCTATCATAATGGAATCATGCACAGGGCATCCTTTGCCCATTTCTTTGCTTAATCTCTGAACCATCACGGATAACAACACCGTAGAAGATGACAATGCCTTTTAAAAGAAATATGTTTTACAAAGTTCTCTCTGTACTATGTAATAGTCACAACTTTATTTGTTTGAAAGAGGCTCAAAGGCTCCGATGCAGTCTTCCTTTGTGAGGTAACATTATTGCATGTTTACTGCTGAATGGTACCCTGGGGGTGAGCTACAAAAGTAATTATTGCAAATCTGTAAAGGTCATGTAATATTAGACATATTAATTGAGTTGCTCTGAATGACTCAATCATCATTTAGGACATCTGACTACATCATGGGTCTCATAAGACAGTACTTTTTGCTAATTAAGTCATATTAGAAGTACTTCCTCACAGACCTGCGGGAATATTTGCATAAATTATTTTAACCGTTCCATAAATATGTGATTTTCAGTAAGTAACTTGCGGCAGAAATAAACTAAGCTCATTAGATCTAGTGCATAATTGTTAGTTATTAAATTGGTTCATTAGGATAATTTAATCTAATGATAACTGGAATATCATACATTGTAGAAATGTAATGCCAAACCACAGGCTGGCTACTTGTATATAACCCCTGCATAACATTTCATTCTCCCTGTGCAGAATGCCTTTCTCTCCAATTGTTCAATAAAGTAATACAAATGCATGTGGCATGTCATTTTAGTATTGTAGGTTTTGCAAATGTGATGTACGAAAAATGCTAATATTATGACTCATTTAACACATTCCCCGAAGCACAGTTCAAATGTTCTCTCAACACAATGTTCGAGCCTGCAAAAATTAAAGGTTAATTAACAATCCTCTGGTTTGTTAGACAATTAATCCTTGCAAAATAATAAACTGCATGAAGAATGGAAGGAAGTAAATGAAAATATTCCTGAAGTGTTGTTTGTGATCTAATGAATCTAATTTGAATATCTGAAAGCAAATTAATATTTGTTAAGAATTTTAACAAGTTAATGGGGAATAATATTTCCCAGATGTCAGTGTCTTGCAGGTTGCTTCTGTTGATCAATTATACTATTACTGGTAGCTCTTTCCTAACTAAGTCAGGTGGCCATGTCACAAACATTATGAATGCACAATGCATTAACTGCTGCTAAAGGTGTGTCTGTGTTGAAACTTACTGCTCCATTTTAAATCCATAAAGCCAAGCAAATGGAGGTCAATCAGAATTTAATTGCTTTTTTTGAAGGATGTTTGCAGATCGGAAGCTGCTTGCAACGTTCTGCCTCCAAGTCAGATAAAGAAATCTCAAATGGCTGACTACCATACTTGGGGCAGAGTTTCCCCAATCGAAGTTCTACATTCTGGATGGAAATGGTCTACTGGAGCTGCAGAAAACATGGATCAATTTTTAGTAATACAATTTCCAATTTTTATTTTCCTGTCTGGAATTTAAAAAAACCTTAGACCCTATTCAGTCGGGTTCAATTTTTGTTTGAACTGCGCAGACGGTGGCAACACACACAGGGGCAGCATTTACAGGAGGGCTAATTGGCTCAGCTATTTCTCACCCCTACCCCCGGAATCAAAGTCAGTGTAGAGCTTGTCATAATATCCACTCATGTATATCATGAGATGCAGACAGGCAGTGATTGACACACAGGATAACCAATGAACACACATGACACAGAACAACCAATGACCAGACAGGACACCACCACTATAAAGCCCACAGGGCATTAAGGCTCTCCCTCTCTCACAGGACACGGCGAGGGAGATAGTCGCAGTGCACAGGCCAATGAACATCATCACCATGTGGTAGAGAGCTAGTCTGGTCAAGCCAGTGGGAGGTTATCAGTTAGATTAACAGAGTGTCAACCCACAGCAGATTATGTACAGCAATCAACAGGTTCAATTAAACAGTGTTGGACCATTTCCTGTGTCGGAAGCCTGTTTCTCGTTTTACCGCATCCAGTTGCAGTCGATGTTAGACCAGCATAGATAACACATCATGGTACCAGGGAGCTATTAACTCTAACAAACATACCTCGAGTGAATCTGCAAAGACCAGCACGCAGCCATCCAGCGGCATGGAAAAGATCCAACCTCCTCCGCAACTCCGGATCTCCGGCAACCTCAACGCCAACTGGAAAGTCTTCAAACAGAAGTTCCTCCTGTATATCGAGGCTGCCTACCTCGAGGCAGCGTCGGATGCTTGAAAGATTGCGCTGTTCCTAATGACTGCGGCGGATCACGTCATCCACATCTATAACTCGCTCACGTTTGCCGACGGCGAAGACAAGACGAAGTTCAGGACGGTTCTGCTGAAATTCAACAACCACTGTGACATTGAGGTGAATGAGAGCTTTGAATGGTACATCTTCCAACAGAGGCTTCAGGATAAGGATGAACCTTTTCAGTCCTTCTTGATCCATCTCCGCATCCTAGCGCAGTCATGTATTTATGACTCGACAGCTGATTCCATGATCCGGGATCAGATCGTTTTCGGGGTCCAGTCCGACTCCCTGCGGGAGCAGCTCCTCAAAATCAAACAGTTGACCCTCTCCTTCGCCTTAGAAATGTGTGTTGTCCATGGGCATGCCAGGAATCGTTACTCCCGCATCAGGGCGGCAGAAAATGCAAAACTAGCCTCCCACGAGGCAGAAAGGGTGCAGGCCATCATAAAAATGCAAGGCCTGGGCATCAAGGAGAGTCGCCGTTTTGCGCACTTTTCCAGGGTCCCTACGCATGCGCGCCACGACCGGGTGGACAACGAGGCTGAAGACCTCGATGCGCATGTGCAAACATCGATCGACCGCACTGCGCATGCCCGATGGCGCACAGAACGCGCTGACGTCAGTGTCATGACGTGTCCAAATTGTGGTTCCACCCATTTAAAGCGGCAATGTCCAGCCAAAGGAAGGCGATGTCTACAGTGTGGAAAGCCTGGGCATTATGCGGCATTATGCCGGTTCGCTCCACCGACCAACAGCCAGCGATCCCAGCTGCAGCACAGACGTGTCCGCTGCGTACAACAAGGCATGCAGGATTCGGATCCCGACAGCCCAACGGACCCCGATGCTGACTGCCTTGAGTCTCCATACCGGGTGGGCATAATCACCACGCGCGAGCTGGTCTCCCCCATGCCTGCAAACTGCCTTTCAATCCTCACTGTGGATCCTGATGACGAGTGGTGTGCCGTCATCACGGTTAACCAGTCTCGCATCCGATTTAAATTAGACACTGGTGCATCTGCAAACCTCATATCACAGTCGGACCTTGACAGCATCCAAGACCAACCTAGCATTCTTCCACCAGCCTGTCAGCTCCTTGACTACAACGGCAATGCCATAGCTGCCAGTGGATCGTGTCAGCTCGGTGCATCTCACAAGGCAATCAAAGCGACGTTACAATTCGAGATCGTCCGGCCTGACAAGGCATCCCTGCTCAGTGCTCGCACATGCAAACTCCTAAATCTGGTCCAGCGCGTCCATGCCATGTCCTCGACACCGGCGACTGCCTCGCCCAATGTAAATCTCCAGGCTGAGATAGACGACATTCTCACACAACGCCACAACATGTTTGATGGAATGGGCACGCTCCCATATCGTTACAAGGTATTGCTCAAACCGAATGCCATCCCAGTCATCCATGTACCACGCCGGGTGCCGGCTCCTCTCCAGGATCTTCTGAAAACACAGCTACGAGAGCTCCAAGACCAGGGTATCATCTCAAAGGTCACGGAACCAACAGACTGGGTCAGCTCTATGGTCTGCATTAAGAAGCCCTCTGGTGAACTCAGCATTTGCATTGATCCCAAAGACCTGAATATCAACATCATGCGCGAGCACTACCCGATCCCAAAGCGTGAAGAGTTAACCTGTGAGATGGCTCATGCCAAATTCTTTACCAAGCTGGACGCCTCCCGTGGGTTCTGGCAGATACAGCTGGATGAGTCCAATCGGAAGATGTGCATGTTTAACACTCCGTGGTCTATGTGGACGACGTGATCATTTGGTCCACGACGCCCAAGGATCACATCGCTCGCCTCAAACAAGTTTTCCAGAGCATACATGAAAACGGCCTCCAGCTCAACAGGGCCAAATGCTCATTTGGTTGGTCCGCTATCAAGTTTCTGGGTGACCACATTTCACAGCAGGGTGTGCAACCTGACGGCGATAAGGTGCTGGCAATCAATGCCATGAAGACCCTAGAGGACAAAAAGGTGGTCCTCCTTTTCCTCAGGATGGGGAATTTTCTCGGGAAATTCATTCCCAACATGGCATCCCACACCACAGCCCTCCAGCATCTTGTACAAAAGTCGACAGTGTTCCAGTGGCTTCCCGCACATCAAGCGGAGCGGCTTGAGCTGAAGGCGAGGCTCACCACAGCCCCAGTACTGGCATTCTTTGACCCAACCAAGGATACCAAGATATCCACAGACACAAGTCAGGATGACATTAGGGCGGTGCTCCTCCAGCAAGACGACTCCTCATCCTGGGCTCCAGTGGCATACGCCTCCACGGCCATGACTCCGACCGAACAACGGTATGCCCAGATCGAAAAGGACTGCTTCGGTCTCCTGACAGGAATAGTCAACTTTCATGACTATATATATGGCCTGCCAAAGTTCACTGTGGAAAAAGACTACAGGCCTTTAGTCCACATAATCTAAAAGGATTTAAATGACATGACACCTCGGCTGCAGCGAATTCTTCTTCGTCTCCGCCGATATGACTTCGAACTTGTCTACACACCGGGTAAGGAGCTGATCTTCGTGGATGCCCTATCCCGATCCATCACCACGCCGTGTGAACAGGGTGACTTCATTCGCCACATTGAAGCACAGGTGCAGCTGTGTGCCAGCAACGTCCCAGCCACTGATGACCGAGTTATACAAATACGCGAAGAAACTGCCAAAGATCCCCTACTGCGTGATGAAGCACCTCGCCCATGGCTGGCAAAAGGGGCAGTGCCCCCAGTTCTTCAACGTCAAGGACGAGCTGACGGTTGTTGAGGGGATCCTTATTAAACTAGATAGAATCGTCATTCCCCGAAGCATGCAAAATATGGTGCTCAGGCAGATCCATGAGGGTCACCTGGGGGTCGAGAAATGTCGACGCAGACCTCGGCAGGCAGTTTACTGGCCTGGCATCAGCCAGGACATTGCCAACATGGTCCTCAACTGCACAACATGCCAGAAGTTTCAACCAGCTCAGCCCAAGGAAACGCTGCAACAGCACGAGATCATGACCACTCCGTCGTCCAAGGTGGGGATAGACCTCTTTCACACCAATAGGCGTGATTACGTGCTCCTGGTCGACTACTTCTCCAGCTACCCGGAAGTGGTGAAACTGTCGTACCTCACGTCCAAGCCCGTCATCAAAGCCTGCAAAGAGACGTTTGCCAGGCATGGGATACCACTCACGGTAATGAGTGACAACTGTCCATATTTCTACAGCCAAAAGTGGTCTGACTTTGCATGATCCTACCACTTTAGTCATATCACATCCAGTCCCCATTACCCGCAATCAAACGGGAAGGCCGAGAAAGGGGTTCATATTGTCAAGCGGCTGCTGTGCAAGGCTGCAGACTCAGCCTCAGATTTCAACCTGGCGCTATTGGCATACAGGGCAACCCCTCTGTCGACTGGTTTGTCTCCGGCGTAATTGCTCATGGACCACAACCTGAGGACGACTGTTCCAGCCATCCATGTTCCCGACCTTGACCACCTCAAGGGTGCTGCAGAAGGTGCAGCGATCCAGGGACCAGCAAAAGATCACGCATGATGCTCATGCCGTGGATATGCCTGCGCTGGCTCCAAACGATGTTTGTGTTCAGCTGTCTGAGGGAGGTTGGTCAGCCCCAGCTGTTGGCGTCAGACAGGCTGCTCCCAGGTCTTTCGTTATCCAAATGGCTGATGGCTCCATTCTACGGCGCAACTAGAGGGCGCTACGTAAAGTTCCCTGCCCATCACCAGCCGCACCTCTCCGCATGCCATCATGCCTCCTCCGGACGTCTTGCACCACGAGGCCACCGATCTGGCAGTGATCCCATCTGTCCACAAGGCCACAGAAATGGCAGCCATCCCGCCTGTCCAGGTGCCGGCGTCCCCCCCCCCCCCCCCCCCCACCTCTGCGGCGATCGACAAGAATTCGCCGCCCACCACAAAGACTGAATCTTTAGACTTAAACCTTGTAAATTTTGTTCAGTTTGCTCTGTATCTGCACGATAGACACCTTCCCATGTACATATGTTCATTCATTCCCCACTTGTACATAGTTATGCACGTTCCAAAATTTATTTTAAAAGGGGGAGATGTCATAATATCCACTCATGTATATCATGAGATGCAGGCAGGCAGTGATTGACACACATGATAACCAATGAACACACACGACACAGAACAACCAATCACCAGACAGGACACCACCACTATAAAGCCCACAGGGCATTAAGGCTCTCTCTCTCTCACAGGACTAGGAAGATAGTCACAGTGCAAAGGCCAATGAATATCATCACCATGTGGTAGAGAGCTGGTCTGGTCTGGTCAAGCCAGGAGGAGGTTATCAGTTAGGTTACTAGAGTGTCAACCCACAGCAGATTATGTACAGCGATCAACAGGTTCAATAAAACAGTGTTGGACCATCTCCTGTGTCGGAAGCCTGTTTTTTTTTACTGCATCCAGTTGCAGTCAATGTTAGACCAGCACAGAAAACACATCAGAGCTAACTGTCTGGATGATAACCCGCCCACAGCCATAATGCACTGCAGGACAGCTAAACAGGAAACCTGTGGAATCCCTGCTCCTCACTGCTGAGGAAATCTAGCTGTTGGGAGTTGACGGTCAATCAGATTGGCCAGTAGTTCTAGCTGACCCGGCACCACCAGGAGCGCATTAGTGGGTGCTCTTGGGACTGCAAGCAGACCCAAGAAGAAGGCCCATGATCCCGGAGTCAGATAGGCCTGGAGCTTTGGGCTGCATGGTAGCACAGTGTTTAGCATTGTTGACTTACAGTGCTGAATAGCCTCCTTCTGTATGGTTGGGATTCTAAGCCTGTTTGAGGTTTTGTGCAATTTTGGGAGGGGCGTGAGTATATTATAAAGCAGGCAGGTAGGAAGAAAGGGGGTATTACTAGGCCTCTCTTCCTTCCCACCTTTTAAAAAAGTTTTTTTTAAGTTTTTTAAAAATACAGCCTACACACTCCTGCTCGACTGCCCACACCAACAAATCTATGGTCTGAGCAACCTATTATCAGGGTCAATTGACTTGTTAACCAGTTTAATTGACTCTTGACTATTCATTTAAATATGGCGGACATCTACAAATTTGTGTTCATTCAACAGCGCTCCACCCTCCCGTATTATGGGGATGCGCTCAGGGGTTGGCAGTGGGGTAGTGGGGTTGGTGCCTGCCCTATTTTAGGCACCCCTTCACTGAAAACACCCCAGCAGAAGCAGGTAAAATCCTCCGGCTCACATCCCCCAATTAAGTTAGAGGGTGGAAGGGACTGACGCAGGATTCCTGGTCGCTGGTAGTGGAATGTCTGTTAGACTGATTGATCAGCCAATTGATATCCATTATCTATGAGCCCACTGCAATTCAATATGGCTCAGGCATTTAATTGGGCACACATCCTGCTCTCCTGGAAGGCCACCGAGAAAATCCTGGTGGGTTCGTCTATAATGAAATGGGAGGCGGGGGAGGCACCTTTGTCTTGGGGGGCCCTCAGTGACCTAAATCTCTGGTGGATGCATTGCCGACAATGCTCCCGCTGGCTTCTGATTGGCTGACAGCTTTTAACAGGCAAGATTTCCTCTTAATATCTAGGAAGTCCCAACTGTGACCACAATAATGATTTAAGGGCACTTGGTTCTGTAGAACTTTTCCTCACAGAACTGACGAGGCTCCACTGCTGACTTCAGACTGGTGGACCTGACTCCTAACCAAACTAGACCATTTCAGGTTGATAACCTGTTCATCGGAACCCATTTCTATGTTCCTTCATCAAAGGACAATAGAGAAATCAATGGGAAAGAGCGTATTTAAGGAGATATTGCTGTGCCCTTAACATAGTTATGCAATACCTATCGTGGCCTCTGGGTATTCCAAAGGACTTCACATTGCATCTTATCTGACCCTCAAGATCTCTCAAAACATTGTGTAAACAATACTAGGATCCAACCTTTTTGAAGGGGCTGTTTAGCACACTGGGCTAAATCGCTGGCTTTGAAAGCAGACCAAGCAGGCCAGCAGCGTGGTTCGATTCCCGTAAAAGCCTCCCCGAACAGGCGCCGGAATGTGGCGACTAGGGACTTTTCACAGTAACTTCATTGAAGTTTACTTGTTACAATAAGTGATTTTCATTTTCAAGGTTGTTCTTCCCATTATAGTAAATTGAAGAAGAAAAGAAAGATGGTGCCTTTCACACCCCAAAGTGCAATAGCCAACGCAGTACTCGTGAATTGTCGTCACTGCTGTAATGGAGAGAAATGAAACAGTCAGTTCTAACACAGTAAATTTCTACAAATGTGAATGCGATATTGACCATAAATTCTATTTTACTGATGTTAGTTAAGGGATAAATCTAGTCCAGTGCACTGGGAAAATTAATCTGCTCTTCTCCAAATAGTGCCATGGGATCTTTAACATCCACCTGAGAGGGTTAGTGCCTCAGCCAAAAGCCTAGATCTCTGACAGGACATTTCTCCTTCAGTAATGTGCTGAAGTGTCAGTCTGGGTGCTGTGCTCCAGTGGATCTTGTAGGATCTTGAACCTACAACCTTCTGTCTGAACAGGCGGAATTGCTACCACTTCGACATGGGCAGAAAAATCATAGGAGCTGTGAGTGCAGAAGCAGTGAACTCTGGTTCTCATGCCTCGTACTATTTAATGCAGTTTTTATATTTACTTTTAAGTGACCATTTGCACAACCCTAACCCCAACCCTAATGCAGTTTTGGCGCAGAGCAGTTTTGCTTTGCTTTACAATAACGGTGAAGACGTAGTGTGAGTGCATTCTGAATTTGGGATACCCAAACACCAGAACAAAGTGGAATGAGACAGCTTGCAAAAGTCTCACTCTGCTTTACTTCAAAGTCATTTGGGCCTTTGGATGTGACATGCACTCGCCAAGTTCTTGGCATTTAAATCCTGCAATATGCTAATATGGTGTGAGAGAAGGAAGTTCAACACCATTGGTGCAGTAACTAATCTAAAATCCAATGTGCAAAGCTCCTAACTTCCTTTCATAATTTATCATTTTATTCATTTACTGTATTTTCTGCCTTCATCACTGACATTTTATTGCATTACTGACACCACTAATGGTGAGATCACAGTCCGCATGGTCGGAGATCTCCTCAACCCCTAGTCCTGCTCGTTCTCAAACCTAAAGGCCATGAGGGTGTCCCTAGCCCGACGGCCCATGTGAGCCCTGCCCATGGCCTGAGGTCTTTCCTCCTCCTCCACAGGTTGTCCCTTGCTGTCCTCTTCAACCTCCTCCTCATCCAAGGAGATGTGGTACTCGTCCATCTCCTCCTACTGCAGATGGTCTCCCCTCTGCAATGCCAAGAGTGCACCAGGCAACCCTCTGGAGGCTGTATTGTAGTACATCCCTGATTGGTCCAGGCACCCGAATCGCATCTTCAGGTATCTAATTGCCTACTCAACCTGCACTTGAGTTGAAGTATGAGCCTCATTGTAGTGAATGCCCATGGCAGGGGAATGGAGAATCCCACCCAATATCTGTTACAGTCAACAGTGGTTGATTTTCATATCTTCATGATGCTGCTGCATTCTTGGTTGATTCCCTGCTACTGGTAGGGAGGTTTCCTCTTTGAGACCTTGACTGTTTTGTTTTGGTTTTGCAAGATGACTGTGTTTCGATGATACTACTGTGTTGCTTCTTCACAGCAGTAATATAAGACCATAAGATATTGGAGCAGAATTAAGCCATTCAGCCCTTCAGGTCTGCTCCGCCACTCGATCATGGCTGATAAAATATGGGCTGGAAGGTGCTGTCAAAGTAAGCTTAGTGATTTGCTGCAATGTACCCAGTAGATACTACAGTCTGCAGCAATAACACACTAAAGGTAATGTATATTAGATCCATTGGCAGGGCTGTTGTGAAAGCAAAGTGACCTGCCCAGATAGAATAGAGTTTCTTGTGTCGTGTTTTGGCTGCATCCATACAGACAACAGGACAATATTTTATCACATACAGACTTGAGTCTTGTGGCCCTCCACAATTGTGCATTGCATTGCCCAGGCGTCATACCACTTCTACATAACCCTGACATCTGCCTTAACTCTCGTATCAGAAGCGCACTCTATCAATGTTATTTATTTCCACTTTTTTGCATTTTCCTCATGACTTATCTCAATGAAATTACTATTTTTATATGGACTGCGTGAGAACTGTGAAGGGACCTCTCCAGGAAACATTTGAACTGATGCTGAAGTTCAACAAACAAGTTACTCAAACAGATAGCCTGGGAGCTACCCCCCTCATTTGGCCTGTATTGTTGACCCTACCATTACCATTAAAGGTACATATGTCAGTGATTACTATATCTCCAGCCATTCCCTAAATGAGGAAAAGGCAGATCTTGGGATGCCATTGAAGATGTGGAATTTATTCTTTTCTCCACCAGCAAGAGGACTGTATACCTGACCGGAATAGCACACTATCAAATAAAATGCTGAGTGTCCAATGGAATTTGGAAGCTTCCTAACTTTGATTTTAATTTGGAAGAATTTTTGGCTGTTCAAATAAATGATATAAATATAATTGGCACACATAGGAGTTCCAGGAGCACACATAGGCTGATAAAGATATCCACTTGAGCTTTAAATCATTGAACTATATGAATCTGATACTCAAATAGAGTGACAGATAACTGGAGAACAGAAAACCTTTGGCAATCCAACTCAATCACATTTGATTGAGTCCAGAATAAGGTATAGGTGTATGGAATAGTCTCCTTTCGGTACTCCACATGAAGGTTACCCAGATTAGTTAATATTGCCACAGATGCATTTCATGGTTCAAAGAAGGGAGTAACTTTTCCAGATAGAATAAGTGATGCAAGAGTCACTGAACACTGTTGTTTCCAAACCTAGAAAGGAATCTTAGAGCCCTTTTACCAGCATACGCACTTGAATTCAACAAAAAGCAGTCATTGACCTTCATTGTTTCAAATGCATAAATAGAACTTTAAATCAGTACACTTAGTCAAAGCAAGCTCCTTATTATTTGGTTCACATTTATTTGCTTATTTACTTCCTATTTAAGTAGTTATTTCAGTTGGGTGAAGGAACTGACTAGTTTCAGTACTCAAATCTGATGTGAAATTTGGGAAGTGAAAAAGTGGCTGCAAAGCAGATTGATTTTGTTTTCATCTGTGCCTTAAATAACTATCTTTTTTATATTTTTAAATTTATCACTAGAAATTGCTTTTTTTCCACCATGTGGAGCATAGGTTCCTGCTAGAGAAAGTGCAGTGGCTGGATTTCCGCTTTTTTTGCATGCACAACTCCCACCATCTTGCAATAAATACCTGCTCCAGTGCCGAGGTTTTCATTCAAGGAAAAAACAAGACTTACATTTATGGTGCACCTTTCATGACTTCAGGATTCCCCAAAATCCTTTACAGCCAAATGAAGCATGTTTTGAAATCTGGTTACGGTTGTAATGTATGAGGTCTCTCCACCAATTCTTGAAAATGGCAGCAATAAGTTATTGTTCTATATATGGTGCTGTTGGCCATTGTTACAATAAATTTAAAGCACTTTTTCAACAAACGTCGCTGCAAATAAATGTCAACTAATCAGGTAAGATGGCTGTGTTTAAAAGTATGAAAGGTTGCTTCCAATCTAAATTATCATTTCCAAATAAAATATGGATTGGTGGGGATGTACTCAGTACAACTGTTCAGTTAGAAGTAGCAAACTGCTGCAGTGATCTAAAGTAACTGGACATCTTTATGCGAAAACTGATAGAAAATCTTACTGACTTGAAAGCGCAACACTATCCCACCTGGTGTGTAACTCATTGCGTCAATGAAGTTGCACAAGTTTCTTCCGAGCACAAACAAAGATTTGGCAATACATGTTTCATTAGGGGCGGTCCAGTGGCTAGTACTGCTGCTTCATAGCTCCAGGGACCCTGGTTCAATTCATGCCTCGGGTGAATGTGTGGAGTTTCCACTTTTTCCCTGTGTCTGCGTGGGTTTCCTCTGAGTGCTCCGGTTTCCTCCCAGTCCAAAGATGTGCAGGTTAGGTGGATTGGCCGTGATAAATTGTCCTTTAGTGTCCAAAAGGTTAGGTGGGGTTACTGGGTTACGGGATAGGGTGGGGTGTGGGATTAAGTAGGGCAATCTTTCCAAGGGCTGGTGCAGAAACGATGGGCAGAATGGCCTCCTTCTGCACTGTAAATTCTATGATTCTATGAGGATACTGAAGATAAGCGAAGGCATGGAATCATCAAGAAGATATCTCGTCTAAATGCAAATCTTTTATAAGTTTGGAGTAACTTACTTCTTGTATGGAAGAAAGATGCAAGCTGGAGTAATCTGTATCTATTAAATTATTATACAAATGTAACAGTGTGTGCATTTTTGTTCCGCTGGAAAGAAATAAAACCAGAAAGCTTCTTGCTGAAGCTACAAATCCAATTTGGCATTTAATCCAGGTTCGTGCTAACTTTGCTCATTAAACTCAAAAGGCCCAGATATTCCAGTCAGCCCATGAAGTCCTGATTATATTGCGCATTTTCAGCTGGAACTTTCAACCAGGGCTGGGGCAGAAATGGATCATGGGTCAGCACAACTCTCCAGAACTAGTGAGCACAGAAGAAGATGGGTGAAGGGAGGACATCCCCGTCTTATGACAGTAGCTGCCATATTCAAGTAAGTATTTAAATGTCTCCTGTCTTTTAATGAGTGAGTGGAGGGGTGGGTGTGTGTGAGTGAATGAGGGGGGAGTCAGGTTAGGGGGTTAATTTGGGCTGGGGGCAAATCCTTTGTGGTACTCAGTTTAATTACACTGGCTAATCATTGAGTTATAGATATTAACCACCAGAACATTCCCAGGGTCTGTATCCAGTAAAGTCCTAGGTATCTGCCCCAAATCGCTTATACTGAAATACAATATCAGAGATTTTCACCCAGATGGGCGGTACGGTAGCACAGTGGTTAGTGTGGTGATGTGCATCACTGTAGATACACAAGGGGTTAATGTAAATACACGTAGACTAGCTAGACACTAGAGGGAGCACCAGAGACATGACACACAGACACTCAACCAATAGGTCAGTAAGATAGGACACGATCAATGGGCATTCACGATACACACAAGAGGTAACACTACCATAGGGGGGCATTACACCAACCCATATATAAAGGACACAGCACACATGATCTTCCACTTTTCAGTGGAGACACTCAGTGAGTTCAGACACAGGGTTGATTTAATATCACACCCACCACGTGGATTGTAGCAGACTGGTTCGTCAGTCTGAGTAGCTATAGAAGGATTAACAGTAGTGGCGAACCCGAGTAGGAGAATTGTAAATAGTTCAATAAACGTGTTGAAGTTATCTCCACGTTTGAAACTTCCTTTGTCAGAGTGCACATCAAGGAAGCCGCTTATGCTGCGCCAAGAGCATAACAAGACAGTTAACACTGTTGCTTCGCAGCACCAGGGACCCGGGTTCTATTCCTGACTTGGGTCACTGTCTGTGCAGAGTCAGAACATCCTCCCAGTGTCTGCGTGGGTTTCTTCTGGGTGCTCCCGTTTCCTCCCACTAGTCCCCAAAGACGTGCTTGTTAGGTGAATTGAACATTCTGAATTTTCCCTCAGAGTACCTGAACAGGCGCCGGAGTGTAGCAACTAGGAAAGTTTCACAGTAACTTCATTGCAGTGTTCATGTAAGCCTCCTTGTGACACTAATAAAGATTATTATTGTTATTAAAGAATCGGGCCATTATTTTGCAACACTGGAGTGATAAGAACAGCAGTCAATAAGCAGAATTGGATTATTTTGTTGCAAATAAATATCTTAATCCTGAACTAAAAATCTTAAAAAGATATAATGGCCTAAATCTTCCAGTTAGTTCAATGCTGGATGCATCAGTGCTGCCTGTGAGGTTTTTTTCACCCTGACTCTACTGTGAATTTTCAGCTAAGACTTCTGACTCTGGCTGCAGCAGGTATAGACTACTAAAGTTTCTCCAGGGCAAGACTGGAGAGCATTGAAGATAGTGGAAGAAGAGAGGGCCCTCTCCCATTGTACGACAATAGCTGCCATATTCAGGCAAGTATTTAAAAGGCCTCGATGGGTGGGTGAGTGGGTAGCCGTGTTAAGGAATTGGTCGGGGCAAGGCAGGTGATAATGGAGAGAGGGTTTTGTGTTCGGTGACGGGGAAGGGGGGGGGGCATAATTTGTGTTGGTCATTTCAGTTCCACTGGTTAATCACTGAAGTTATACCAAAGATTAAACGATGTCAGATATTCGGGGTAAGTATTCAAGTTTGCCCCACGTATCTGGCTCGAATCTAACATTCTGGTGTAAATTTTACGGTCCCATTCTCAGCAGGTATTGTCGCAGGTGGGAAAGACTATTTCAAGGTCCGTTGACTTCGGGCAGGAATTTCTGTTCCCGGGGCAGGCAGGACTGGAAAATCCCTCCCTCTGTATCTAAAATGACATTTGCTTTAATGTCCCAGGCAACACAAATCAGCCCATCGGAAGTTTAAAGCACAGCATACAGGTATGCACCAGGACCTCCGCAGGGTCCCGAAGCACAACACAGACTTAAATTGCGATGTCAAGGCTCTGGACATCAGAAGATTCAAGCAAACATGTTCTCATACTTCTCTAAACTATAGAAAAACAATCAGAGGCAAATTCTTATTGGATTCAGCCGATGAACTAATTCTTATATCTTGATTTTTGTTTTTTGTAGTATACATCAGACAATATCATGGTTCACGGGGAATCTTGTACAGGGTATAATACGCAAATGTAAAATTTGTGCCTGGACATTGAAAGAACGTGGATTGAACAGCTTACATTGCCACATAAGCAAAAGATTGTTTTGTTAAATTAAGTTCCTATTTAACAGTAGGTATGTTGTTGTTCAGATCTTAATGCCCACTAAGTAATCATGAAAAGTACCTTGCCGATGGCAGCAACCAAATGAGATGACAACCGTCATTGGGGCAGCAGGGTAGCATGGTGGTTAGCATAAATGCTTCACAGCTCCAGGGTCCCAGGTTCGATTCCCGGCTGGGTCACTGTCTGTGTGGAGTCTGCACGTCCTCCCCCTGTGTGCGTGGGTTTCCTCCGGGTGCTCCGGTTTCCTCCCACAGTCCAAAGATGTGCGGGTTAGGTGGATTGGCCATGCTAAATTGCCCGTAGTGTCCTAATAAAAAAAGTAAGGTTAAGGGGGGGGGGTTGTTGGATTACGGGTATAGGGTGGATACGTGGGTTTGAGTAGGGTGATCATGGCTCGGCACAACATTGAGGGCCGAAGGGCCTGTTCTGTGCTGTACTGTTCTATGTTCTAACTGCAGATTAATTTCTGAGGGACATGATTTTCAGCACTGTTTTTCCTGACATTGAAATATGTACACTCTCAGCTTCAGTGGCTTATAACAAGTATGGCTCAGAAATAACGCACAAGGAACTTCACTTTATCTTCATTAGATCAACTATCCTTTAGTCACCATAGTAACCCAGTTAAACGCATGCCTCACTGTCCATCTAGTGAGCTTTTAGAATTTGGGTCACATGTGCGACTTCACTTATAAGACACGACTTGTGTACCTACATTTACCAGATGGTTCACGGTATCTCTCTCTCTCTCTTTTCCATGTTGCATATTCAGCATACCTTTTACACTCTGTACTTATTTCACAAATTTTATCACTCTGCACTTCCAATGACCCTGATCTCACTTTAAAAAAAGGATGCCCCTTCCTGTTCCAGCCAGATACCTTTCCTGTTTTGGTTTCATCTTGTCTCCCTGCTGTATGCAGTGACGCTGTTAGATGACCCCCACAAGAGTCTACTGTATTTAAAGTGGCATTACTCCCTCTTCCCAGTATTTTTCAAATTAGCAAATGAAAATATTTAATATCCTTAATCTCACATTACTCAGAGATTGAACAAGATTATATAAATCTTAAATTAAAGTAACACCATATTTCATGGATATGATTAAATTTGTACTTTATTTGTTTCATATCTTAAAAATAGATATCAGCCCTGGTATTTACTCAGATGTATTGGAAGTATAGGGATCAAATATTGCTCGGGAAACTTGCAAGTAACTTAAGTGCATCCGCTCAGGGCATTTTAATGCAGCCACCTCATTATCATTAGAATTCTAGGGCTGTTGTCCAATCAATGACAACAAGCATTGTGTTGCTACTCGTGTCTTAATAAAGCTCGTAGTCTCAAGTGTGGAGAAGATGCTTTATTGTGAGTTCGTTCAGTTTCCAGAGCTCGACCTAGAACGACCTTCCAGTGCTAACTACCAGCTTTGCTTGCTGTGTGTGTCCTGCTTACCAGCCCGCCTGCTGTGAAGTGTGTCCTCACTTCCTGTCCTGATCTATTTATATGGCTCTCCCGTGCTCCCTCTAGTGGTTGCTCAGTTGTGTTACATCTGGTTAACTTGTGATCACCACATCCCCCTTTTTCTCTTAACATATTTTCTGTACATCGTTAAAGAAAATTGTACATCCTGTCCCGGTGTATTTGTAGCTCTCCTGCTCGTGTTTGCTCTGTTGTTCTGTATCTAGTCAATCTACGATCACCACATCCCCCTTTTTCTCTTTACATAGTTTCTGTACATCATTAAAGAAAAATTATAGAAAACAGTTACTTATGATATGCGTATCTATACAGGTGATGGTGCTATTGCATATTTTACAAAGCCAATGTAGTTATATGTCCAATCTTAATAAAAACATTTATGAGTCCAAACTTGATGAATTTGTTCAGAGCTTTTTTTCTTTTTTTGTTGTTGATGACGTGGTGATATTGATATTGCAAGTCCGCTGTGAATGTTGTTGGTGTTCCTTGTTATTTTAAGTACCCAATGCATCATCCCGAGGTGTTTGCATGGTCACCTCACTGATGTTGACTGGCATGGCCTTTTTTCTGTGCTTGTGGTATTGATTTATTGTCTCATCCGCCTTGGATGCTGGTGTGCTTGCTCGTTCTGGAGCAGACGTGAGTTTGTGCGATTCGTTGTCATCCCATGACATGTTTGTAGTCTTGTCATCGTTTTGCAGTGTGCTGTGGCATTGTCCTTCATGTGCCGAGTAGTACCATTGCGTACAAGTCGTTGTTTCATTGCTGTTGTTTCTGTCGTTCCTGTTTTTGTTGTTTTCGTTGCCGTACTTGTTGCTGTTTTTGTTTCTGTCATTGTCGCTGTCTTGGTGCCTGACTTTGGTGTTTGTCTTGTCGCGCTTCATGTTGCTTTTGTTCTTGCTGTTGTCGTTCTCGTTTCTGCTGTGCTTCTTGCTATTGTTGTTCTTGTTATACTCTATTCGTGTCCCGAGTGGATAATTTGAGTCATTGAGCATTTCGTCTCGAGAGTGGTGCGAATGATCTGATGTTGCATCGGTGCAGGTGACCTCAATCATTTGTGGAGAATTGGATTCCTCATCTTTGCTTTTGTTGTGCTCCTCTTCCGGAGTCAAATTCTTCTCGATTTCGTTTGACGTGGTGTCTCTGGATTCTTGGCGCTCCTCTTCTGGAATCAAAACCTCCATGATTACAATTGACGTGATGTCTGTGGACTTCTGGCGCTCCTCTTCTGGAGTCCAAATCTGCATGATTTCAGTTGACGTGGTGTCTCCGGACTCTTGGTGCTCCGCTTCTGGAGTTGAAATCTTCATGATTTCCGTTGATGTTATCTCACTGGACTCCAGGTGCTCCTCTTCTGGAGTCAAAATCTGCATGGTTTCTTCTGGCTTGGTCTCTCTGGACTCCAGGTGCTCCTCGTCTGGAGTCAGAATCTGCATGGTTTCTTTTGGCTTGGTCTCTCTGGACTCCAGGTGCTCCTCCTCTGGGGTCAAAATCTGCATGTTTTCTTTCGGCATCGTCTCTCTGGACTGTTGGGTGGCCCGACTCTGTGCTTCTGTACAGACAAGCTGAGAACTGTCAGTCTCGCTGTGATCCTGTACGTCGAGTGCGATCACCTTGTTACTGTTCTCGCTCTGTGCGTCGGTACAGACAAGCTGAGAACTGTCAGTCTCGCTGTGATCCTGTACGTCGAGTGTGATCATCTTGTCACTGTCTTCGCATGCAGTGGGTAGAGGTGCATTGTCTTCTTCTTGTTCATGTGAGCTTGTTAGACTTTCATAGTCTGCTTGTGGTTGCTCAGATACTGCGGGTTGACCTTCATGGTCTTGTGCATGCATGGTGTCAGTGGTGAGATGTACGTTGTCTTCTTCTTGTTCCTGTGAGCTTGGTAGACTGTCATAGTCTGCTTGCGGTTGCTCAGATACTGCGGGTTTACCTGCATGGTCTTGTTCATGCATGGTGTTCGCCAGGGAGTGTTTGCTTGCATCCCTTTTGGAGTCTTTCATTACTCGCACTGTGGAGCCTGTCATCGCTCGCTCTGTGGAGTCTTCCTGTGCCCTCTGTGTGGCGTCGTCTTCGTCTTGGGTATTGCTGTCATCCAATGTATCGACGAGCTGCCATGGCCTCATGGTGTTGGATTCATCTACCATGAGTAGAGTCGTGTTGAGCTTTGCAACGGTGTCGCTGATGCTGTGATCAGCATGTCCAAATAACTCCTCCATGTCTGAGTAGTATTCCTTGATACCCATTTCATCTTCGTTGGCTTCTTCTACCACGAGTTGATTCGTGTTGAAGTTTGCGACCGTGTCGCTGATGCTGTGAGAAGCATATCCGACTGACTCAGCTGTGTCTGAGTAGTATTCTTCGAAAAACAAATCATCCTTTGTTGTTTCGGAATTCTTTTTGTTCTCTTCACTTTGGGTGGTGCAGACTGCTTTTTTCAGGGTGTTGTGCAAGTTGTTTTTTACTGTTGGTGTAAGTTCAGGCGTTTTTCTGTGTTCTGAGGCAAGAAAGTTTGTGTTTACCACTTTAAGTGTCTTATTTTCAATTTTCGGGCATTTCCCTTTTAAGTGGGCGTGGTCGGGATGCTCAGACGTCATGACGTCACGCGCAGGAATGCATTGCGCATGCGCAAATCGGCCTTCCTCCTTCACTGTGCGGTTTTGTTTCCATTGCGCATGCGCGGCGTGCGCATGCGCATTACAATCCGCGACCAAAACTTCTTTTGACTGCGCATGCGCGGCCTGCGCATGCGCATCACGATCGGCACCGCGATCTTTTTTAAACTGCGCATGCGCGGTTTCCGGTTCCGGCGCATGCGCAGATACAATTTGTAGTTCTTTGCTTACCGGAGACTGCAAAATGTGCTCCAACGCCATTTTTTGCCGTTTTTCGCGGATTTCAGCAATTTTTCTGTCCCACCAGGACCGGTCTTCCAAAATTCGTAAGTTATCTTCTCTTCCCGATTTGGACAGGGTTTCAGCGTTTTGGCTTTGTGAGAAATTCTTTTTATTTCTTCTTTTTGATCTGTACTTTTCATTCGCGATTTCTTGCTCTTTACGTGATTTTTTAAGTTTTGCATCACTCAGTCTCTGTGCAGTTTGGACTCTGAGTATGTCTTGCTGTTCAAATTTCTCACAGTACTCTTCAAATTTGTTTAGTACCGTTTGTAAGCTGTTTCTGTCTTCACCTTTTGAGTATTTAAATCCATTATAAACTTTCGTAGCTTCATTTCCTTCGATGAGAATTGCTATTTTAATTTCGTCTGAGGCTGCTGCTGCATCATATGCTATGATACCGAAATCGAACCATTGTTGAAACCTTTTCCAGACACTTCTTACTTTTCCAGTCGTGTCCAGGTGAAGTGGGTATCCAAGGCACATCCTCTCATCAGCAATGTCTTCCCAAGTCGAATGTCCAGTAGGAGATTTCCATGCCATTCTTGGTTGAGATTTCCATGCCATTTTTTTGTTTTCTGTATCTGCAGCTGAGTTGTCCTGTCATAAGCGTCTGAAATCACCCCTGGTACCATGTGTTGCTACTCGTGTCTTAATAAAGCTCGTAGTCTCAAGTGTGGAGAAGATGCTTTATTGTGAGTTCGTTCAGTTTCCAGAGCTCGACCTAGAACGACCTTCCAGTGCTAACTACCAGCTTTGCTTGCTGTGTGTGTCCTGCTTACCAGCCCGCCTGCTGTGAAGTGTGTCCTCATTTCCTGTCCTGATCTATTTATATGGCTCTCCCGTGCTCCCTCTAGTGGTTGCTCAGTTGTGTTGCATCTGGTTAACTTGTGATCACCACAAGCATGATGAGAACCACATGGTGTAATATTGGCTCCAATATTTAAAGAGCCAATCTAAAGATGGGATTTAGAGGAGTGAGAAGTTGAAAACAATGAAAGGAAGCAATGTCAGTATGACTTGACAGTGGTGTTGGCAAAAATACGAGCGACGTTCGGGTGAGTGAAGGCGGCACTGTACAAGAGAGGGTGCGATTTGGTATGGTATACCCGGTGAAGCTGAGGGTGACGTATCGTGCCAAAGACTTTTATTTCGAGATAGCGGAAGCGGGTGAGGCGTTCGTGAGGGCAGAAGGCTTGGGACAGACTTGAGGAGCAGAGCTGGAAGAGAGACTGTGAACGGTGATTGAGGATCTGGGAAATGCATAAATGCTATAACTTTCAATTTACTGACGTGTGTTGTAATTTACTTCACTTCACGGGTGAAATTCTCCGACCCCCAGCAGGGTCGGAGAATCGCCTGGGGCTGCCTAAAATCCTGCCCCCGCCGTGGCAGAGATTCTCCGCCACCCGGGAAGTGGCGGGGGCAGGAATCACGCCACTCCGATCGGAGAGGCCCCTGCGGCGTTTGTCCAGCCTGGGTGGGCCAAAGTCCTGCCGCTGGGAGGCCTCTCCCGCCACCGAGGTTTAAACCACCTCTGGAACGGCGGGCTCAGCGGCGCAAGCAGGTCCCCGGGGTCCTGGGGGGGCGGGGGGGCGATCGAACCCCTGGGGGGTGCCTTCACGGTGGCCTGGCCCGTGATCGGGGCCCCCCGCTCAGACTCCGGGCCAGTGCCCTGGCTGCACTATGTTCTTCCGCGTCCGCCACGGCCTCCACCATGGCGGAAGCGGAAGAACCCCACATCGCGCATGCGCTGGCAGTAACGTCAGCGGCCAGCTGCCGCTGGCATCACTGCCGGCGCATGCGCGGACCGGCGAAAGCCTTTCGGCCAGCCCCGCTGCCGGGGGCGCCGGTTTTTTGCGCCGTTCTTCTGGTGGCAACCGCTCCGGCGCGGGGCTGGCCCCCTTTGGGGAGGCGCGACCCCTGAGTGGTTGGCACCACTCCCCTACTCCGGGACCCTCTGTCACGCCGGGTAGGGGAGAATGCCGCCCCACATTGTTACAGAGTTCAAGTTATTGGTTGGGTTGATTGGCATTCTGTGTTGTGACGGTTATATCTTAGTTTAGTGAATTGTATGGGTTGGATTGTTTCTGTTTTTTCTTTCTCTGGGACTGGGTGGGAGAAGATGGTATACCTTGGCGGGGGGAGCCACCCGCGCTAGCTAACTAAAGTCAGCTAGTGAACAGAGGTGAGAGGAGGGCTGTGTACACTGGAGCCTGGTTAGCAGGTTTTGATGAGCCCACAAGGCGAGCGAGGGTGGGGTGGAAGAGATTGGTGCTGGAAGATGTTTTTTCGAGAGGAAATGTAGGGGGGTTTTGGGAGGGGGAGAAGGGGTTCGATGTTAATAATGGGTAGGGGCGGGTCAGGCTCATGGGAAGGGCCCGGTGATATGATGATGGTGGATAAGAAGGGGGGGGGTGAGAGACCCCAAGTTAGGATAGTCACGTGGAACGTGAGAGGGTGAGGAGTCCGGTCAAGGGTGCTTGCGCATCTTAAAAGTTTGAAAGCCGATGTGGCAATGCTGCAGGAGACTCACTTGAGGGTAAAGGACCAGGTGAGACTTAAAAAGGGCTGGGTTAGTCAGGTGTTTTACTCTGGATTTGATGGAATGGCTCGAGGGGTAGTGGTGTTGGTTAGCAAAAGAGCTTCCAGATGGAGACGGTGGTGGCAGATCAGGGCAGTAGATATGTGATTGTGACCGGGGCACTGGAGGGGAGGTTAGTGGCGTTGGTAAGTGTATATGTCCCCAATTGGGATGATGTGGGATTCGCAAAGAAGGTGTTTGGGGCCATCCCCAACTTGGACACACACAAACTGATGGGGGGGGGGGGGGGGGGGGGGGGGTGGAGAGAGATCCTTGGATGTTTCTTCACCCGAGGGAGCAGTAGTACTCGTTTTTCTCAGCAGCCCATAAGGTATATTCGCGGATCGACTTTTTCGTGGTGGGGAAGACTTTGCTGGCTGGGGTTAAGGGGTCGCAATACTCGGCAATTGAAGTGTCAAATCATGCTCTGCATTGGGTGGATATGGTGCTGGAGAAGGGGATGGCGCAGAGGCCGAGGTGGAAATTAGATGTGGGACTTTTGGGGGACCAAGTGTTCTGTGACAAAATTGAAAAGGTAATTAAGGAATATGTAGGTTTCAACTATACGGGTGAGGTGTCGAAGGCGGTTGTCTGGGAGGCTCTAAAGCCAATTGTGAGAGGGGAGGTGATTTTGTTTAAGGCCAGGGTGGACAAAGAGGTGAGGTTGGAGCGGCAGAGGTTAATAGATGAGATGTTGGAGGTAGATAGGAGTGATCCAGAGGATGGGGACCCAGCAAAGCTGGAAAAGAGGAAGGAACTACAGGCGAGCTTTGACCGACTATCTACCAGGAAGGCGGTGCGCCAACTGAGGCTAGCAAGGGGTGCAGTTTACGAACATGGAGATAAGGCGGGGCATGGAGATAAGTATGTTAGCAGGTCAACTCCGGAAGGAAGCAGCGGCAAGGGAAATTGTTCAGGTGAGGGATAGGGCAGGGAAGTTGTTGGTGGCTCCGGATCTGATTGACAAGGTTTTTGAGGAGTTTTATGAGAGGTTGGACAGGTCAGAGCCACCCAGGGGAGACCGTGAGCTGCAGGAATTTCTAGATGGGTTGGCGTACCCGAGGCTAGGGGAGGGGGACAGGGCTACATTAGAAGGAGCGATAGTGGAGCAAGAGATAAAGGATGCGATTGGGAGGATGTAGTCGGGGAAGGTGGCAGGGCCGGATGGGTTTCCGGTGGAATATTATAAAAAATTCAAGGATAAGCTGGCACCCCTGATGGTGGGGATGTTTGAAGAGGCGATAGGGAAGGGGGTGTTGCCAGAAACTTTGGGGCAGGCATCGATTTCACTGTTGCTGAAAAAAGATAAGGATCCGATGGAGCGTGGGTCGTATAGGCCCATATTACTTCTGAATGTGGACGCAAAAGTATTGGCGAAGGTACTGGCGGGTAGGCTGGAGGAGAGCCTCCCAAAGGTGATAGGTGAAGATCAGACTGGGTTCGTGAGAGGGAGGCAGCTCTTTTCAAACATTATCAAGACCGGTTTCTACTGGTTTTCTACTGACTTTGCTTCATCATCCACATTATGAACAATGGTGTCTTCATGTTGCTATGGTGCCTACTTCGTCCTTGATCTGATTATTGGTACAGCGCATTTCTTCATGTCAAACTGTCTTTGAAAATATGTTTATTAGAACAATAGCTTTTTCATCTTGCTTAGTGAAAATGTTATTTTTATCTCCAATTAGTTTATGCATGTGTCAGGCTTTTTGTGTCCCTGTTGAAGCTATGTGTTTTATCATGACCTGAGGTTATGAGTGCTGAAATCCTCATTTTAAAATGGATATTAAAGCCTTGTCAATCAAATCCGGAGCCACCACCAACTTCCCTGCCCTATCCCTCACCTGAACAATTTCCCTTGCCGCTGCTTCCCTCTGGAGCTGACCTGCTAACATACTTATCTCCATGCCCCTCCTTATCTCAATGTTCGTAAACTACACCCCTTGCTCGCCTCAGTTGGCGCACCGTCTTCCTGGTAGATAGTCGGTCTTAATATTTACACTAAATAGTCTTCTTTTACATATCAGATCTATCAGGTAATAGTCGATTACTATCAGGGATTCAGCAATGGTAATGCCATTGAATGTCAAGGGGTTGTGGTTAGACCCACTCTTGTAGGAGATGGCTTATGCCTGGCACTTTTGTAGTGTGAATGTAACTTGCAGTTCTGGTGGTCTGCAATAAGGTGGGCTCTCCAAAAGGAAAAATGGAAGAGTAGAATCTCTCCAACCAATCAGGCATGGTTGGAAGTGACTGAGGAAGTCAGCAGCGCAAGTATACTCTCTGCAAACTAGAGACAGTATACCAAGTGGTTCCAGAACCCCCAGGTAAGGCCTCACAGATGTGCCTTAATACATTTTCAGGTGCTTAATCCTATTCTCTGACACTTAGTCTCAAAAATGGTGAATCCAACCCCATGGCTCTGTGCACTGAAGGGCTCCTCCAGACCTGTCTAGTCAGCAGAAGCATATATTCAATCATACATCCGCTCCTCATCTCAGACAATGTTGACCAAATTGTTGGCTCTGTAAACAACCCAACATATTTGAGCACCACCAGCTGTGAGACCCTGGATATGCCTCCAATGGACAAAGATTTGAGATGGATGGTGACTTTAATAGCTGCTGGCAATGCCTTCCAACAGCTCCAGCATTGATTATTAGGTCATCATCTCTGAAGCTACAGATGTCTGCCAGCACCTGAGGTGACAGCCTGGGCTCCCTGAAACCTTGCTCTTCAGACAGATCAGGGAAACAGTCTCTGCCTGTCGATCTTGCTTCATGGGCAATGGTTGGAAACTGCCCCTCTCTGTCACTCCCTTCTTCCATCCAGTTACAGGTCTTTGAAAAGTGGCTGTTGCTTATACTGCTGCTGGTTGTATTGGTCCTCATTGAAGATCCAGCCTAAGGTCATCATTGTGCCATCTATCCTGATAACCAAGTGCATAAAATTAGCTCTCGACAAAAGTACTGTACGACTATAAGACCATAGGAGCAGAATTAGGCCACTCGCCCATCGCGTCTGCTCCGCCATTTCATCATGGCTGATATTCTTCTCATCCCCATTTTCCTGCCTTCTCCCCATTACCCCGATCCCCTTATTAATCAAGAACCTATCCATCTCTGTCTTAAAGACACTCAGTGATTTGGCCTCCAGAGCCTTCTGCGGCAAAGAGTTCCACAGATTCACCACCCTCTGGCTGAAGAAATTCCTTCTCATCTCTGTTTTAAGGGATCGACCCTTTAGTCTGAAATTGTGTTCACTGCTTCTAGTTTTCCCTACAAGTGGAAACATCCTCTTCACGTCCACTCTATTCAGGCCTCGCAGTAGCCTGTAAGTTTCAATAAGACCCCCCCTCATCCTTCTGAACTCCAATGAGTACAGACCCAGAGTCCTCAACCATTCCTCATACGACAAGCTCTTCATTCCAGGGGTCATTCTTGTGAACCTCCTCTGGAGCCTCTCCAAGGCCAGTACATCCTTCCTTAGATACGGGGCCCAAAACTGCTCACAATATTCCAAATGGGGTCTGACCAGAGCCTTATAACAGTCTCAGAAGTACATCTTGTGCTCTGGTCCTCTCGACATGAATGCTAACATTGCATTTGCCTTCCTAACTGCCGACATGAACCTGTGAACAAAACCTTCCTCGCTTTCAGCTGAGAAAGCTGCAAGTTAATTAAGTAAATTATTTTTTGTAGCATTTGCTTGAGTTTGATTCAAATGCTACTGTTTACTTGCTTTGCTTTCCCTGACAAGTTTCAGGAAACCCAGAGAACCAGTGGAGCCGTTGTTAAATTTGAAAGTGAGTTTACATGACACTAATTGAGCAATTAACATATGTTAATGGCCAAATTGCCCCTCCCAAGGGAATTGCACAGAAGCAGCCTATGGTGCTCCTGTTCAGTCATCATGTTGGTGGGTTTGAGCCAATTTCCTGATGCGCTAACATTTTGAACTATTACCTCACCTCATTGCTGACTGTGCATAGTGGATCATGATCCTGACCAGGGTATCAAACAGTTTCCGGTTAAAAGAATTCATGTTCTGCTTTTAAATATAATCCTTTTTTAATGCATACCATTTAGGGGAAAATGAATGTAAACATGAATAATTCGCATTTTTGTTTTTGTTTCATGTAACATTTTTTAGTGCAAGTTACTGCTTCAAAGGACAACTGTTTGGATTTGGATTCTATAATTGGAGAAAATACCAACTAACATAAGTGCCGAGACTTTTCAGTCCTGATTGCATGGAGCGGGGGGATGTTCAGCAACAGGATCCTTAAATAGCATGAGAACTTCAAAGTTGTGTTTTATGTTGGTGCAAATGCATGACGCGATAATTCCCCCTCCCCGTCCTGTCAGTGACATGCATCGATGGAACACTGCCAGGGGAAAGTGTGAAGGTAGTGCCAAGGGGCAGTGCCTGGGCAGTGCCAAGGGGGTGCTGGGAATTTCCAGGGTAAACTCCTTTGCTCTGTTTCTGCTGGGGCATCCTTTAACAATAGTGCCCCAATCCTCAGCTGAAAAGCGGCTGGTGGGGCGCGGGGCCGGGTGGGGCTCACTTATGGCCATCCAACTCCACCACCTCATCTCCTTGTCACTGGTATTAATCCAATGGTGGGCAGGTGTCTCTCCATGTGGAGAGCACAACAAGAAAAACCTGACATGCTTGCTTATGGGGCCCCTGTAGGAGGGATGGCCCCTTGTTCAAAGGCACTGAGTGCCTGATTGAGAGATCTGACATCAGGCAGGTGAGCCAAGGCCCTGCTCTAACTGCTGACACCCTACCTTCCCCCTTCCTCGTGACTCCTTCCACCACCAGTCACCTGTTCCTCGGTCTCTCCTCAATTGGCTGGTAGCTCTGAGCACGGAGAACTTATGTTGCTTGGGTCCTTGATCCCGGAGAAGGCCAGCCACTTGCCTGTTAAGTGCTTGAATGGCACAGTGTGTACCAGATCTTCTCGAAAAGATGTGGAGATGCCACAGTTGGACTGGGGTGGGCACAGTAAGAAGCCTTATAACACCAGGTTAAAGTCCAATGGGTTTGTTTCGAATAACTAGCTTTCGGAGCACAGCTCATTCACCTGAGGAAGGAGTAGTGCTCTGAACGCTAGTGATTTGAAACAACCCTGTTTGAAAATAGTTGACAAAGGCATCTCACTAGTTCTCTGACCAGCAGCAGAGAGTCCCGTCACTTCACCAAGGTTCTGCCCACAGCCAATTGGATTTTAATATCCTTTACTATTCCTCCTGAAATCTCCAACAGTTATTTTTTTTTATGCACAAAGCAACATGGGGAGACCATTCAGTGATGATACAACAATGGCAAGTAGAAATTAAGGTATTGTTATGATGCCCTGTACTCGTGCGTGGCCAATTCCAGCCCCAGGTGCCCAGGAATCACAACACAAGTGAATTAAGCAATATTTCTTCTACAAATAGCCAAAGTCTTTGGTCCTTGGCTGCCCAATAATTCCAGTTACCTGGGGCGAAATTCTCCGACCCCACGCAGGGTTGGAGAATCGCCTGGGGCCGCCGAAACTCCCGCCCCCTCCGTGGCAGAGATTCTCCGCCACCCGGGAAGTGGTGGGGGTGGGAATCACGCCACTCCGATCGGCGAAGCCCCTGCGGCGATTCTCCGGCCCGAATGGGCCGAAGTCCCACCACTGGGAGGCCTCTCCCGCCGCCGAGGTTTGAACCACCTCTGGTGGCGGTGGGATCGGTGGCACGACTGGGCCCCCGGGGTCCTGGGGGGGGGCATGGGGCGATCGGACCCCGGGGGGTGCCCTCACGGTGGCCAGGCCTGCGATCGGGGGCCCCCAATCAGGGAACGAGCCAGTGCCCTAGGGGCACTCTTTCTCCTCCGCTGCCGCCACGGCCTTCGCCATGGCGGAAGCGGAAGAGAAACCCACAGCGCGCATGCGGCGGTGGTGACGTCAGCGGCAGCTGGCCGCTGACGGCACCGTCGGTGCATGCGCGAACCGGCGAAAGCCTTTTGGCCAGCCCCGCTGCCGGGCGGCGGGCCTGAAAAGCTGCTGGCGCCGGGTTTTTGCGCCAGTCGGCGTGGTGCCAACCGCTCCGGCGCGGGGCTAGCCCCCAAAAGTGCAGAGAATACCGCACCTTTGGGGAGGCCCGACCCCGGAGTGGTTGGTGCCACTCCCCTACGCCGGGGCCTCCCGTCCCGCCGGGTAGGGGAGAATCCCGCCCTAGGTTTGTAAGTTTAAACACAATTACTGTTCATTTATAACCAAGACTATCACGGAAAATACAGTCAGTACAACTGGATAATGACAAGCTAATACCTAATACTCACTTTAACTGTCCCACCCTCTATCCACACTCACAGGACAGACAATCATAGAGAGGTGGAAAGGGGTAAGAAATAATAAGGATGAAGATCAAAAGATAAGAGTCTTTACTTCAGATGGTGCCTCTTCAGCACACTTCCTTCACGGCATGTTTGCTGATTAAAGTCTCTGGTTTACAGCGGGTAATGGTACTCTTTGTAGAGTCATTCATTCAGGGTCCCTGTAGTTTAGAAAATGCAGTACTCACAGGCAGCAGGCTTTCGGGAGAGACACCTTGGGCTGGATTCTCCATTTCTGCAGCTAAGTAGAGAAAATTCTGCCATTGTAGAGAAAACCGGCGGGGATCCCTCACCGATTCTGGTACCAGTGAGGGGCTAGTACTCTCACCGTGTGGAATACCCGTGGATCCCACAGTGAATGGCCTGAAAATTGCCGAGTCCCAGACTGCGCATGCGCAGGGCATGCCTACGCCCCCACCGGTCGTGGCGGGAAACATGGCTCCGGCTGTGCTGGGCCGAGTATCCGCCCACCCTGACCACACAGCCCATGCCCTGGCCACCACCCACCACTCCCCTCAGCCCTAGCAGAAGCCCTCTGGCCAGCAACACGGATTCTGGCTGAGTGTGGCGCCACTGGACACTGTCCACAGCCGGCACGCCAAGTTCCCGACCGCTGGGACCACACGCGGCCCATGCCATCGGGAATTTGGCCCATTGGGGGCTGAACATTACCAGCAGACCTCAAACCGGCGTCTGCCCCAAATCTGGCATCAGAAGCCATTCTTTCGCCAATCTCGATTCCGGCGTTGGGCTACGGAGAATCCCGACTGTTATTTCTCATCAAACTGGGACTCAGCTCGAAGTTCACATTCAGGCCTCTATTGTTCTTGAGAGACAGCTGGCCATACCTGCCTTTGCCTTTCAGGAGAGAGATTTGGTTGGTTCTGGACTCTTCCTGTGCATTGATTCATTCAAGCTCTCTGCCAGCTCAGAAATACACCCATTCTTAGGAAAAATGAAGACGAGAGGATATTGCGTCCTTCCCTGGGGCTGCCAGGATCAAAACTGAAACCAAATCGAGCTTTGAGATTCTGAAAACATTCAGTGGGATCAGATCCATTCACCACCTCTAACCAGGCAGAGCACAGCCTTTTTGACCAACTAATTGGCCACCAGCCAAAACAATCAAACTGAGTCCAAACCAATCTCTCTTATCAATGTCAATCACTGTACATCTCCAGGTTAAACTAACACAGTGACCTCTCCTGTTGCTGAACTCTCCTGCTTGAATTAAAGGTACAGGCCACTTGCCTTAAAGACACATGCCCATTAATCATCCATGAATCCAAAATGTAATGGCAAAAATAAAAGAAAAGGGAAATAAGGGAATAAACAGGAAGTACCCTTACAGCCTGATGTAATGTACACTTACGATTACTTCCAAAGTGAAAGTTTTGCATATTTGTAACTGAAGTGTTGTGATCTATTAACGCTTTTTTGATATGCTTATTTTTCACACTTGGATAGATGGATCAGAACATCGAGTTTCACAAATTTATTAAGTTTAAATAAAAATGAACCTTGTATAATTGAAAAAGATAATGATGCTGAAAATGAAAAGGCTTGTATGGAGTCTCATATTTTAGTTATCCATCTATAACTACAACAGGCTTTTTGTGAGGAACATGCTCATGTTCCCCTGGGTTAATAAGGAAGGGCGTTGACCGAGTGCCAAGCCTTCACGTATACTGATCTGAAGGAAATGCACAAAGTCTTCCTCCACTGAGATTCCCTCTATGAGAGTGGAAATATCTGCTGTGTGCTCAGCACTTTCACAAAGGATGTTGAACTTGATGAGAGTTCATGGGGCTAAACTCCACTATTGCAGCCTCCTTTGTTCTTGTACTGCACTGCATTAACAAATGTTTTAATTTCCAGTCTATCTCACAAATTTCAGAAGTCAGAATCCTTTATTTGAAATGCTTGTTCAGGATGGTGCTCAATGTACCCCTCTAATAATAATAATCTTTTATTGTCACAAGTAGGCTCACATCAATACTCCAATGAAGTTACTGTGAAAAGCTCTATTAATTCAACACTCCACAGTTAGCAAATCTGCATTTCCTGGCAGTAAAAAGCAGGTATCTTCAAAATTGAGGGGGAGATTTAAAAAGTTTTAAAAATGCCCACATTATACTTTCCATACTCGTGACAAAGTTTTATATCAAGGAGCGCCATATCATGGTGCCAAGTTATATTAGGCAAAGAAGTAACTTTTAAATAATTGGATCTCAGCAAATTGCAAAGATAAAGGGTGCGATTGAATAGCCAGGCTGCGCCCAAAATATAGCGTGCCGCGGCAGAACGTGGCTGATAGAATCCGGGAGACCCCGCTCCCAGGATCTGCTTGACTTGTAACACTTTGTGAGATCTAACCCGATCTGACAAGACGTTGCGATATGAATCCTGCCCATTGTGGGCGGGATCATGTTTTGGCAAATCTGCACATTAGAGCGAGACAGCTAGTCTCACTTTAATATAGAATATTGAACATACAGTGCAGAAGGAGGCCATTCGGCCTCACTGCCACCCTATCCTCATAACCCAATAACCCCTCCTAACCTTTTTGTACATAAGGGCAATTTAACCTGGCCAATTCACCTAACCTGCATGTCTTTGGGCTGTGGGAGGAAACCGGAGCACCTGGAGAAACCCATGCAGACATGGGGAGAACGTGTAGGCTCCGCACAGACAGTGACCCAGTGGGGAATTGAACCTGGGACCCTGGCGCTCTGAAGCCACAGTGCTATCCACTTGTGCTACCATGCTGCCCCTAATAATAATCACTTATTGTCACAAGTAGGCTTCAGTGAAGTTAATCTGAAAAGCCCCTAGTTGTCACATTCCGGTGCCTGTTCGGGGAGGCCATATTGGAATTGAACCTGCGCTGCTGCCTTGTTCTGCATTACAAGCCAGCTATTTAGCTCACTGTGCTAAACCAGCCGCATATGCAGTTTCCCAAAGCACCCGAGGCATTGAGATCCATCCCCTTCGACTTGGGCGACTGCCATTCTGTACTTGTTTCCACAAATGGGGACCAGACGGAACAACACTCTTAGGGGTCTCCCAGGGGATTGGTGGTCCCCAGATGCATGCCCTTTGGGAAGGGTGGTACCCTGGCACTGCTGGTACCATCTGGGCATCATGGCAGTGCCAGCATTTTTCACGGTGGCGATCGGGCTGCGGATGCCCTGCGTGGGTGTCGGGGAAATGCAGTGGGAGCCTGGGGCCCCCTCATAGTGAGTTGGGGCTTGGGAGGTGTCGGGTCGTGGGCCATTTGAAAACAGTGTCCTGATCTCTCGCCACACTGCGGAATTTCGGCGAGATGATCTCCTCAGTGCAGAAAACGGGGCTATGTACGGTCTTGGTCACGTGTTCCCCGCTGAGGCCCCCTATCTAACCTGAATTATGTTTTTTAGCGTTGTATTTCTCAGTGCTACAAACGCTGGGAAACACGTGGCTAAATGCACTGGCTATGGGAATTTGTTCCCATTTAGTTAAATTGTGCCCAAAGATTTATGTGCAAAAATGGTGTCAAGAAATATGTACATATATTTATATTTTGCACACAGGATTCTATATGATCTACAGAGCGAGCACAGCTTTTAGAGAGATAAAAGACATATTCTGATATGAATTACTCTCCCATCATTAATTTGCTTTATGGTTACTTGGTTTTCCTGTTGAGAGTCCTGTGAGATGGATTTCTAAATTAAGTTGCAATGTCTTCGGGGAGATCATGGTCTCCACTCGCCAGTTGTCTGACTCCTTGGTTTCAATTCTGGAAATTCTAGGATTTTGTATCGGCACTTCCTTCCTCTTCCCTCCACAGTGGCGCAACATGGCAATTCTGAGGGTAGATTATAAATTGCCTTCAGTTTCCAATTCTGCTCTCGAGCAAACTCAGACTCTGACTTGAGCTTCAGGCGAGCATTAACTGCTGCTACTGTTGTTGACTGTGAATTCTAAGTCTCTAGCCATTGGTCTTTTTCTTGTTAGCTTATATGCTTGTTTTTGGGCAAACTGCACAAATGAGCATTTGGTTGTTCTCTTGATGTAAATGCCTAGTAAAACACCTCCTACTGGTGTCTTGCGGAAATGCAGCAGTGACGTTAACAGCTTAATACGGGATTCACACTAGGAAAGCAGGATATTTGAACTCATCTGGGTGAGGAACAAGTATTAGACATAGTCACTTCAGACAAAGGACGCTGGATGGAGGAAGAATTAACGTTACATCTGGAATTCTCTATATAGAACCACATATGGATCACTGATCAGCTGGAGAGAAAGGATCATATGATAACCCAGCTAACCTTCTTTTGTGTTGTAAGAAACAGCTTTCTCTAGGTCACAGACAGATGCAGAAAGGACATCTAAGTGGCAATACTGTGTGGGCCTCCTCTCTCTCTCCTCATCCAACTTGCAATTTTAAGCTCTGCCTGCTGTTTAACTATCCACTGTTGTTTAACTATGTTTGTTTAACATAGTAAACTGCTGTTTAACTATGCTGCAGGCACCAATTAAAACAAAAGTCAACCAGCAGCCTCTAGCTCAGCAAGAAAAGGTAACTCATCAGTCAACATATTTAAATCACTTTGTCACCATATCCAAGGGAACCAGCGAACTCAACCTGCAACCATCCCAATCTACAAGACCTGTATACTTTTAATTTTTGTCAGACCTAAAATCTTTTTCGCTCTGTCCTCCTGTTCTGTAGTTTGTTGATATGCAGGTGCAATTCTGAGTTTGTGTGTGCGCATGAGTGCGTGAAGGTTGGAGCATTTTTATTATTTTACTGAGAACAGTTTGAGCTCAATAAATGTTACCCTCTTCTCAAAAAAGGAAACCTGTGTGGTGAATGTGATTCACACTATATATAGTTCCCAACACTCCATGTATATATAGATCATAGATCTATGTTCGTTATCTACCCATTGCAAGTGCAGTTGCATTATCCGACCACTAGGGGGAGTCGCTCTGGGCCCCATCAGGGAACCCCACCAGACCCCCCCACCAGATCGGCCCACCAGATCCTGCATCAGACCGCCACCAGAGAACTCCCCAAACCAGAGAACTCCCATATCTGAGACCCTCCCATTACAAATGCCCCCAATAATAGACACCCCACCAAAGGGCCCCCACATCAGAAAATCCCCCTATCAGAGAATCGCCCCCCCCCCCCCCCATAATGGAGAACTGCCACATGATGGAGAAGCCCCCATACCAAAGAACCCCTCCCCCTCAGTCACCCCTGCCTGGAAGCTAAAGAGCAGTCCAGACACAAACAATGGAAAATAATCAGTGCTTTTTCACTCCCCTAACCCTCACACATGCTACCTCAGGACGATGTCTAGAAAGCAGTAGCTATAACTTAATATAAAGCCAAAATTACATCACAAGGCTTTAAATCCCCTTTGATCTGTGAGGCTTGTATTCACTTCAAAGAGACAAAGCTGCAATTGGCAGCTTGAGGGCTTTCGCAGGTTGCCCCACAGATATCTCACATGGTTTAAGGCAGGGTTTTCACCTGCATTTGAGAAGGAATGCCACCATAAAGTGCTGCTGGCACCATTGTGGTCCAAGCAGTGGTCACGCCTGCTGGGTCTGCACCCAGTCCCCAAGGACGATGAGCCATGGATCCTGAGTTACAGATACGTGTGGGGGGTGTCTTCTTGCTGTGGTCAGTCTGGCAGGCCCCTGCAAGGGGCATGGAAGGTTAGGGGAGATAGCGAATGGGGAGAGGGAACAGAGGAATAGAAGACTTTGGGGCAGGGCCTCCAATGGGCTCATGGCACCCATTCAGAAAGCTCCCAGCTTGCTACCCACTATTCAACGCAGTGAAAGATGTAGAGCTGGATGTTTGGCATGGACCTTTTCTGCCGTGAGTGGAGGCGACATGAGGTCTTTAAGTGATCAACAATTGGCCACTTAAGGGCCTCCAATGGTTCATGGACTGACAGGCTATTTCAAGTATTAGGATTGCAGAGCTACATTAGTGTTTGGTCTCAGAGAGAGTCTTTATTGAACTGCCTTAAGATGTCTGCCTCCAGAGGTGACCTCATGGCATAGTCAGATGTCTACAGGAAAGACAGATGTACTAACCAGACTAGTTATATTTCAAAAACTAAACACAGGCCTACTGGTAAAATTATGGTGGCGAAGGGATGGGCGAGCAGGAGGTGAATAGTGCCCATGACGTTTTACAGTTTGCCAATCTGCCGCCTGTACAATCCAACCCCAGATGTTTTCATCATATTATTTGAAAATAGAAGTTGCTTTCCTTGTGCAGTAGTGTGGAGAATGGATGTACAAATCCAGAATGGTGGTTCTTTATTCAATGGGTCTAATATCAATTGACTGGTCACCATATACAAATCCCCTTCATTTTTCGAATGGAATCTGAGCAGTGTGATAAAACTGAAAAGTGTTGCTGACAAAATCAATCAACATAGAATGAAATATGTATCTGTCAAGAGTTGATGGAAACACCGTGAAGAAGTTGACAAACATAAAGTAAAAGTACGGTAGCAAATGCTCTATTGATTAAATACTGCGGACTCCAAGACCACCAGCAGCAGCAGTTTCAACTGGACAGTTTGTTCACTATTTTCAGGCACTGCTGCATTTGTCCTGAAGCAATCTATTTTCAGTTCTACTTCGACAAGTAACTCATTACTTAAATTGATGAGAAAGTTCAAAACCCAGCATGGTTTTGCAGATTCTTGTACAAATTGCGCTATGAAAAAATAAAGGGGTAGATTTTTCAGTCCATGGGAATCATCGCAGGCAGGATGGAAGATTTGATGGATCATTTAAAGGTCCATTGACCTCAGGCGGGAATTTTCGGCCTTGGGGGGCAGGCCCGACTGGAAAATCCCGCCCAAAGTTTATCTTTTAGATTTGAGAAATACCCCACTTAACCCAGCCTTGCTTTCCTGATGCCTATTTTTAAGTTTGTCAGGCTGGATTTTCATCCTTGCATAACAGAAGATGGGAAAATTCCTGACTTGGGGAAAGTGCCAGGAAATAAGGGGCCGGGCGTGTGGAGGGGTGGTCAGCAGGCTGCAGCTGGGTCAGCCAACCCGGCAAAGTATTTGGGGGTAGCCACAGGGTCTGCCGAGTGCTGAGGTGGGATGTTTAAAAGGCATGTCTTGGCGATTTCTTCCCGGTTATAATCATAGAATTTACAGTGCAGAAGGAGACGAATCGGCCCATCGAATCTGCACCGGCCCTTGGAAAGAGCAGCCTACCTAAGCCCACACCTCCAACCTATCCCTGTAACCCAGTAACCGCACCTAACCTTTTTTTTTAGACATTAAGGGCAATTTAGCAAGGCCAATTCTCCTAACACACACCTTTGGACTGTGGGAGGAAACCGGAGCACCCGGAGGAAACCCATGCAGACACGGGGAGAAAGTGCAGACGCCACACACAGTGACCCAAGACTGGAATTGAGCCTGGGACCCTGAAGTTGTGAAACAACTGTGCTAATCACTGTGCTACCATGCCACCCATACCGTGAAAATGTAAGGCCCTGTAGCCCTCTCACCTCCTACCCTCTCACCTCTCATGCACTCCCCATGTTCTATGCATGACACCTCATGCTCCCTTACCCATCCACCATTGCCGCTCATAAACCTATGCAAAGGTCCACACCCCACCAAACCCCTGATGATCCCTTATGCCTCCCTGTTACAAGCGATGGCATTTGCATGGCCATTTTCCCACTGTACAAAACCAGTGAACCCTATTGTTTTTTAATTTATTTAGTGAATGCAAATCCCTGAAGTCAAGTGATAACCTCATCATTTGCTGACCTTCAAGTGATTAGTCCACCATTTAGTCTGTAGAGGAGACTCTCCTCAGTAATAGGCAGTATTATTTGTGTATTTCTACAAGTGCATAAGAGGTTTTTACAAAGGATCCAGTGGTGGAAGTTGGCTGCACAGGGCCCTTGGTTTATCCTGAACTTATTCAGCAAGGTTCACAGTTGCTCCCGCAGTTGAAAACCTTCCATTCAACAGATCATGTTTGTCATAGGAGCCTAACGTTATAACAGGAAGTGGAAAACATTTTTAAAAGCTATCCATTGATAATTTTTCATGTTCTTAAAAAACAACTTATTTTTACTACAAGCCAATAAAAGTGTCAATCATTAAGACCACTTAAACTATCAATTGCTGAAACTGCAAGCACATTAAAGTTCTTTATCTTGTGTAAATAAGCATTGTGCAACTGACATCATAGATCAGAGAGCCAGAGCTATCAATAAATAAATAAATAAATATTTTCCCTGGGGCCAAGCTGTTCCAGTACTCTAATGGATGTCTGGCCTCTCAGCCAAATATACATAATGAGGCCTGGCTGCAAACCCAGAAATCCATCAAATCTGAATAGAGTGGGAGACATATCTTGGCATGGGTGCATGTGGAGGACCATTACCTTTCAAAAGGTTTCCTCATGCAGACTATGGTTCACAACATCTCTGAGGTGCCATGAACCACGACTCTTTGAAAAGCTGGCTGAACTCCGTGAAAGTTCTGGTGGACTAGAATCTGCCTATTCCTGCAATGGTACCAACCAGGTTGAGAACGCAGGTTACGGGCCCATGACCAAACCAGTCTGCACCCTTAAAAAGCACTCCTGAAAATTGGAAATCTTGGGAATGGAGTCGGCAATTGCAGAATTGGGTTTCTGCTGCCCTTTTTCACCCCTCCAAGGAGTTTTCTAACTCCATGAAAGTCCAGCCCATCATACCCGTTATATTTTAAGTGCAATTCAACAGCAGTCCCCGCTACATTGTGATGGTTTTTGACCTGTGTAAATTAAACTGGATTAACATCTCACTCATTCAAAATCCGCAAAGGAACAGATTTGTTCTGGTAGTATTATGGGCTGCTACATATCTGTGATTGGAGCAACAACATTTATCCTCTGTAGCTATGGTAATGTAAACTTGAGGTAGTTTTAAATAAAAATATTGACAATATTATATCTGTTTTCAATATCTAGCAACAATTTCTGATGTAAATCTCAGTTAACAAAATCTGATTCCAAGATGTGGGCATTGCTAGTGAAGGCGGCATTTATTGTTCAACCCAGTTATCTTGAAGGTGGTAGTGGGCAGCCTACTTGAAACTCTGCATTCATTCTTGTGCAGTATTTTGATACAACCGAGTGACTTGCTACGCCCCTTTAAATAACAATGAAAACTCAACCATTTTGGGTCAGACTGGAGACACATCTAAGCCATATGGTGCATAGAAGCAGATTTTCTTCCCTGAAAAACATCAGTGAACCAACTTTGTTTTTATAACAATTTGATGGATTCATGGTGAATTTCACTGATACCAGTTCACTTTTTTTTAATTTCCAAATTCCTAAGCTTACATTTATATTGGAAACCGCCTTGCAAAACTTGTCATGCACTATATGAATTTTCTTCCTCTGCCTCTAAGAAAGCACACAAGCTTGAAACATTAACTCTCTTTTTTCCTCCACATGATGCTACCTGATCAGCATTGCTGTTTTTATTTGAGATTTCTAGTATCTGCAGTAATTTGATTTTGATTTAACTTCCATGTATAAAGTGTTTTTTGTCGAAAAAATATCTCTAAGCCATTCAAGTAGAATAATTTCAATTCTCTTCCCGCACCTAGTGGTACAGTCTGGCAGACTTTTGTCCGTTTCCACAGCTAGTTATTGTTGTGACAGGTCGCTAGTCTCACCAGAGGCTTATAGCTTCAGGGGCAGCACTCCACATCAAGTATGGCTGACCAGGATCATAGAATCATAGAATCCCTACAGTGCAGAAAGAGGCCATTCAGCCCATCAAATCTGCATCGACCCTCCGAAAGAGCACCCCACCTAGGCCTACTCCTACCCCCTAGACCCACATCTCCATGCATTCATCATGGCCAACCCACCTAACCTGCACATCCCTGAAATTTTTGGAGTCTTTACCACCCACCTTTGGTATGTTGGAAGAGTTTGCAGATTGATACACTAATCCTGCAATTTAATAAGGATACGGGCACTACCCATTGATCCCCACTGGGTTCCTCTCTTCAGTGCCTTACTGACTGACTTTATATACATTAGTTAATTGAGATACACTGCCCCTACTGGGAGGTCTTGGAGTGGGACTCAAACCCAGATTAGAGGCAAAGATGCTACGTACAGCGCCACCGCAGGACCTCCCATGTAAAATAAAGTACTTTTGAAATCCTGTCACTGTTGCAATAAATAAATGTGGCAGTCCTGTTGCTCATAGTAATGAGATAAATGGTTGATTAAAAACAAAACAATACTCCATTGAGTTCTAACTTCATTGATCGACCTGAAAACGTAACGGTTTCTCTCTCCACAGGTGCTGTTTGAGCTATCCAGAAGTACTTCCGGCAGTAATTTCAGATTTTGAGCATTTGCCACTCTCTTTTGAGTCAAAGGTTAAGCAAGTCTGTTTTTACTGATCTTGATTGAGATGAATGACACCTAGCCTATCCAGGAGAACTCACTTTTTTTTCTCCTTGATTTTTGATGACTCCCTGAGTCGCAAGAACTGGTAACTAGAGACAAGTTAGTATTTTTGCCAGCCAGTGTGTTCGGTGATGCAGATCTCTTCCAATGCAGCACTATTGTGTCCTCAGGTGTTGGTGTGCGGTTTGGTGCACAACATCAATTAACTTACAGCATCGATAGACTTTACTGCACACCATTCTTATAAATCCCTAATTGTTATCACTACAACAGGCAGTATTTTTAGAACTTACTGCACACAGCTCAATGGTTGACAAGATAACAATTCTCATCTAATCAGTGGTGACAAGTCACACTGAATTATTTATTTATCGTCCTTGCCATTGGAGACAATACTTTAATTTGTATGTAATCTTGATCAAAATCCTATCACCTAGCCAAATAATTGTCCTAAATTCCTATTGCAGACCATGGAAACATCTGCAAAATGCAATTCAAATCTTTTGTCAAAAACTGGGTATAATCAGAAACTTCATGGTAAATATGCCAGCCTAACACAGTTGATGACATACTTGCCTCTAAATTAGAAGGTTGTGGATTTGAACTTTATATCAGGTCTGGCATACATAATCTAGCCTTGTACTCAATGTTGTTCAGCCAAGACATTAAACTGAGGCCCAATTGCTAATTCAAGTGGTATCAAAGAATTCTTACAGTGCAGAAGAAGGCCATTCGGCCCACCGAGTCTGCACCCTACCTAGGCCGACTTCCCCACCCTATTCCTGTAACCTCGTAATCCCGCCTAACCTGCACATCCTTGGACACTAAGGGACAATTTAGCATGGCCAGTCCACTTCCCTGCATGCCTTTCGACTTCGGTAGCATTAAAGGTTCCATGAAATGACTCAAAAAACACAAAACGGGGTAAAGAAGTTTTGGGGTCCAGGTCAAGAAGCAACAAACTCACTGAGGCATTGCAAAAAAAGAATAAGCATCATCTAGGGCAGCACGGTAGCATAGTAGTTGGCACAATTGCTTCACACTCCAGGGTCCCAGGTTTGATTCCCGGCTTGGGTCACTGTCTGTGCGGAGTCTGCACGTTCTTCCCGTGTGTGCGTGGGTTTCCTCCGGGTACTCCGGTTTCCTCCCACAGTCCAAAGATGTGCAGGTTAGATGGATTAGCCATGCTAAATTGCCCTTAGTGTCCAAAATTGCCCTTTGTGTTCCATGGCGCTACTGGGTTATGGGGACAGGGTGGAGGTGTGGGCTTGGGTAGGGTGCTCTTTCCAGGAGCCGGTGCAGACTCGATGTGCCGAAATGGCCTCCTTCTGCATTGTAAATTCTATGAAACTATCTTCTTCCTTCTCCTGATTTTCATGGAGCATCGGCAGCTGAACCTGTCTTATACCTGGTCTCACAGGAATGCACAAACGTCTACTATTCTGTCCCGTCAGCAATGGATGGGACGTCAGCCAATGGTAATTAAATCAGAGCCTGGGTTAAAGTATTCCAAATCTCTTCTTCACTGCAACAAATGTGCTGACTCCACAGCTCGCATACCATTGAACTCAAACGATATGTTTGGCATTTAGGGGCTGGTTTAGCTCACTGGGCTAAATCACTGGCTTTTAAAGCAGACCAAACAGGCCAGCAGCACGGTTCGATTCCCGTACCAGCCTCCCCGGACAGGCGCCGGAATGTGGCGACTAGGGGCTTTTCACAGTAACTTCATTGAAGCCTACTCGTGACAATAAGCGATTTTCATTTTTCATTTCATTTAAAGCTGCTATGCAGTAAAATTGTGAAGTTGCAGCATTTGCACTCTCAGTAACTGAATGTCCAGAGAGCCGGTTTATATTTTATATCAGTAATTTAAAAATAAAGAACTGTTGCACATTTTTTCCAAAAGTATTTTCTCTTTCAGTTTGATCTGTTTGAACATATAAAACAGCCAGTATAAAAGTAACCTGTTCTTTTAAAAATTGCCAGATTATGGTAGTCTCTCACATATCGGTGTTCTGAATATGTTGGTTCTAGATTTTCAGCATGATGGAGAATCTCTGCATTGTGATGAAAATGGTGGAAGAGGCCCGAATCTCAAAGTCCCACTTCCAAAGATCGTACCATTTTGTGACAGTGGGAACAGGCCCAGGTTGAGATTTGCATATGTGCATTTTGCAGAGGCAGCTGCCCATAGAAATCAACAGTTGCCTCCACTTGTGTGATTTTGGGCTAAGAGGTGTCTGAAACCCGCCGTGAGCAGATTAAACACGGTAAAATGACCTAACAATTCACTCACCTCAAGGTCAAATAAGGGTGGGCAATAAATGCTGACCCAGCCAGCGATGCCCACATTCCATGAATGAATTAATAAGATACGATGCAGGCGTGTATTGAGTAGGTTCGTTTAGATAGCCAGGATACCCTTTTGGAGAGGCAAGTTACCGCTTTGAAAATGGTAAGAAGTCTTACAACACCAGGTTAAAGTCCAATAGGTTTGTTTCAAATCACTAGCTTTCAGAGCACAACTCCTCATGAAGCCAGTGATTCGAAACAAATCTCTTGGACTTTACCTGGTGTTGTAAGACTTATTAATGTGTCCACTCCAGTCCAACGCCGGCATCTCCACATCATGGCTTTGGAAATGATCCCCGAGAGATCCTTGGGGGAGGTCAGGCGCACTTTGGGAGAGGTAATGTACCCTTTGGAATTTCTAAAATTGGGGATAAATGTCCAAAATTGGGCATGAATGAGTGGGAAAAGTGCAAAAACTCATTGTGAGTGTTAAGTTCTTTGGAACTGTCAAAAACAATGGTCAAAAGTGTCAAGGTGAACTGTTAGAGGGAACTGTCAAACTATCAAGGCGTGGCGGGATTCACTGCCTGGCTGAGGCTCCTCTACAACGCTACCAAAGCGAGTGTCCGAACTAACACCACCAGCTCTGAATACTTCCAGCTACAGAGAGGAACAAGACAGGGCTGCCCCCTGTCCCCACTCTTGTTTGCACTAGCGATCGAACCCCTGGTGATAGCCCTGCGGGACGCAAAAAGCTGGAAGGGAATCCGGAGAGGTGACAGAGTGCACAGAGTCTCACTCTTTGCAGATGACCTGCTCCTCTATGTCTCGAAGCCACAGGAGGGACTGCAGGCAATACTGCAAATACTGAATGAGTTTGGAGCCTTCTCGGGCTACAAACGTAACCTGGCAAAAAGCGAGACATTCCCAGTGAACCCAAAAGGGTGAGGGACAGGGCTGAAGGGGCTCCCGTTCAAAAAGGCCCAGAACAGATTCCATTACCTGGGGATCCAAATAGCCAGAGACTGGACACAGATCCACAAGTGGAACCTGACCAGCCTGGTAGAGGAAGTAAGAAAAGACCTTCACTCCCATTCTCCCTGGCGGGAAGAGTGCAGACGATCAAGATGAACGTACTGCCAAGGTTCCTCTTCCTGTTTAGATCCATCCCGATCTTCATCCCCAAGGCCTTTTCCAAAACATAGACAGGCTAATCATGGCGTTTGTGTGGCGGGGGCAAGAACCCGAGAATTCCCAAACCAACACTGCAAAGAGGGAAAGTCAGGGGGCCTAGCTCCACAGAACCTACAATACTACCATTGGGCAGCAACGGCAGAAAAAGTGAGAGGATGGGTACAAGAACTCGACACAGATTGGGTACATATAGAGGAGGCATCCTGTAAAGGAACAACTCTCTGGGCCCTGGCCACAGCAGCACTCCCATCTTCCTCAACAAGATACACAACGGGCCCAGTGGTAGCGGCCACCCTGAGAACATGGACCCAGGTGAGACAGCACTTTGGGATAACCAAAATGTCCCTTATGGCCCCCATCTGTGGCAATCACAGATTCCCCCCCCCCCCCCCCCAGCCATGCTAGATACCACCTTCAAAAGATGGAGGCGGGAAGGGGGCACACTGACGGTTGGGTACTTCTACGTAGGGTGCATACTGGCGACACTGGACGAACTGATGAGAAAGTGGAATTGAGACACCTCCAAATAAAACACTTCCTCTGCAAAGAGACAGTAGGGTACCCCGGGTCCCCAGAAAGCACACTACGAAAGGACCTGATAGGCACAAGCAGCGAGAAGGGGGGGCTATGTGGGAAAATATACGGACCCTGGACACTACTGGACGGGACCAGACAGAAATGGGAGGACGAACTGGAGACAGAGGTAGAATGGGGACTCTGTAGCGAAGCACTGAGCAGGGTGAGCTCCACCTCCTCCTGCGCAAGGCTCAGCCTAATGCAAGTCCAAGTGGTGCACAGAGCGCACCTGACCAGATACCGAATGCACAGGAGGTGGAGGACAAATGTGAACAATGCCAGAGGGGCCGGCCAACCACACCCACATGTTTTGGGCATGCCCCAAGCTTGCTGGGTTCTGGACAGCCTTCTCCGAGGCAATGTCCAAGGTTGTAGGGGTGAGGGTGAAGCCATGCCTGATAGTGGCAATCTTCGGGGTATCGGAGCAGCCAGAGTTACACATGGGGAAGGGGGCCAACGGCCTTGCTTTCGCTTCCCAGATTGCACGCCGGAGAATCCTGCTTGGGTGGTGATCGGCAGCACCACCTACAGCTGCAGACTGGCTCGCTGACGTCTCGGAATTTCTCCACCTGGAGAAGATTAGGTACACCATCCGAGGGTCAGAGGAAGGTTTCCTGGATACTTGGGGACAGTTCATCGGCCTGTTCCAAAACCTGTTCGAGGCCAGCAACGAGGAGTAAGCCAGGGGAAAAAAAAGATGAAGAACCAAAGGACTGCGCAACCCGGGCGGGGGTGGGTGGGGGGTGGGTGGGTGGGGGGGGGGGGAATAGGGAAAGCACAAGAGAAGAGGAAGGGTGCTGAAACCAATGGGGGGGGGGGGGGGGAGGAGGAAGGGGGGATATCATAGCCCGATCCAGAACCCTCTCTGTAAAATAAAGCAAATTAGCATGGGCAAGAAAAATGTAATGTAAATAAGTAACAACTGTTTATAAATATGAGAAAAGCCAATAAAAAGATTTTCCAAACAAAATGTCAAGGCATGTAAAACTCCTGCCCTATAACTCTTTGAAAAAGCTGTATGCAGTGTTTAAAAATTATTTCTTGGGGTCACATGATGTAAACGCAGGAGCTGTTGTGTGTTCACAAGCTCGGGCTCTACTTGTCTTTGAATTCTTTATTTTATCCGAATGCACATCCCATAATTACTTGTTTTTGGGCTTTATGTCTTGCATTATGTCCATGAATGATCCTGGCTAGATTTTAGCCATGAGGAGGTGAGGTAAATCATAAATCCTCGTTTGATTGAGTTGGTTGGAGGCTGCTGGTGTTGATCCAGCTTGCAGTGGTGGTTTTGCTGGTGAACGGGTTGACACCTCGGCGGTGCTGTTGGCAATAGGATAATGGCTGTCACTGTGAATGATGTTCTGGATGATGATCTCAGCTCCCTGGTGCAGGCTTTTAGTGTTCAGTTTGATGAACTGTGAAATAACCTTGAGAAAAAGGTGGAAGCAGAGAAGAGAATCCAGTTATTTCATGGAGCAGTTTTCCCAGTGAGGGCTCGCCTTTAGTCTTTGGAAATCTTGCCGCATGGTGTGTCATCTGTCCTAATCAATTCGGGAAGTAGGGGCTAGACAAGGAGTGTTTGTGCGGCCAGTCTCTTGTGAGGAGTGGTGGATGTGAGCTCCCAATCGATTTTGAGAGTTGGCTGCCATGCTTTCGCAATTTTGATTCGAAATTTCAGGTTCAACGGAATTCCCCAAGCTCTCCTGGGGCCGGGAATTTCCAGTCCCACTGCAGTGAATGAAGACATGGCTGAGCTCCAAGTTCTCTGTTCTCTCTGGCAGTGGTGGTGGGGTGAAAGGCATTAGAGGATTGAACCCACGCTGTTGGTGTTACTCTGCATCATGAAACAGCCATCCAGCCAACTGATCTAACTCGTCTCTCTATGTTTGATGCAAATGCTAATCATAAAACGTGTTGTTGGTCCTTAAGGAGCAGTGTGACGCACTTTTTGACAGGTGAGTAAATCTAGCTCCATGTGGATTATTAATGTGACTAATCTTTTATTGAGAAGTTGTGTATTTTTGCATAATGGACTTATACAAATGCAGTTGCTAAAATTATAAAATTAATTGGGAAAATAAGCCGTAGATGCAGAAAGTCTCCAGATAACAATTTCTTAATCAATGTAATGGAAAATTTGCACCACGTCAGAGTAAAATGATTTCTCAAGAGCTTTTTGACATATTGCTAAAATATTTCCAAACTGAATGCACCGATTAACAATTTGCAATGGGAGAGTGAACAGACAAGACATAGAATAGCTAGAGAGAGAGAAGTTACAAGTTATTTCATGCTTACATTGTATAGTTAGTTAGTTATCTTTACTGTATTTTATTTCTTTTACTAGTTGAGTATTATGTACAAAGGACTCACAGAATATTATTTATATTACTCAATAAATTAGTTCACCTTTACAAGAAGACTATTGTTCATTTCATCAACTCGGCTGGTTCAAAGAATTATTATACTATATTACACAAGGTATTATAACATGGTACCAGGGTGCTTTAAGCTTTTAAGAAAGACTAGTGAAGATTCAGAATAAAAGAAAGAAAAAAAAATTAGAATCAACTATTCGACTATAGAAGTCATCGCAAGATTGAAATCTTCGACAAAAACAACTTTTCAATGGACCAAGTTCAAGCACCAAGACATCTAAAGATCACTGGTAATTTAAATTTGAATTGTAAATTGCTCAAACAGTTTCAACTCTATTTAGAAGCTAATGATTTAAGTGCTGCAACAGAAGCTTGAAGAATTGCTTTACTTCTGTCCCTGGCAAGACAGCAAGAAATCAAAATCTTCAATTTGTCAATTTGTTTAATTTTAATACTGATGAAGATAAAACAAAGTTTGATCAAGTTAGAGTGAAGTTCGATGAACATTGCAAGATGCCAACCAATGGGGCGGAATTCTCCGCAAGGCCCGATGCTGTCGTGAAATCTGGAGAGGTTCACGACGGCGTCGGAAGCCTCTCCTGGCCCCTATTTTCCCCTCCCCGGGGGGATAGGCGGGCCGTACCGGGAAACTCAGCGGCTGGGCCTTGTCCCTGGCTTCAAGGCCCGGCGTGCCAAGAATGACACTGCGGCTGCGCCTAATGATGTCAGCCGCGCATGCGCGGGTTGGACAGCTCAAACCCGCGCATGCGCTGTTGACGTCTTTCTCCTCAGCTGCCCCGCAAGACGCGGCGGCTTGATCTTGCGGGGCGGCGGAGAGGAAAGAGTGCGTACCCTTGAGATACCGGCCCGATGATCGGTGGGCACCGATCGCGAGCCACTCCCCTCCCGAGCACGGTCATGGTGCTCAATCCCCGATCCGCCCCCCTAGGCCCCACACTTACCTGGCGCGCTATGTTCACGACGGCATCGACCAGGTGTGGTTGCCGCCGTCGTGAACAGATCGGGAATGGCAGGCCGATCCGAGCAGCGTGTCGGAGAACCGGACACGCCATTTTGGGGGGTGTGGGAGAATAGCGGGAGGTGCGGGAGCGGACCTCCCGCTATTTTCCCACCCATCGTGGTTGTGGAGAATCGCGGCCATGACATTTTGGAAAGATTGAAATTTCACAAGTGTTCAAAACGTTGGTGAACCGGTGAATAATTTCATCACAGATCTCAAACTTAGCCAAAACGTGTAACTATGCCGATCTCCATGATTCACTTGTGAGAGACCAAATTGTTTATGGCATACGTGATGATACTGTCAGAGACGTTTTAATTCGGCAAAATGATTTAAAGTTGCAAATCGCGATAGATAAGTGCATCTCCGAGGAACAGACCAAAAGTCAGTATTTAGCATTTTATCCTGGGGAAAAAAGCGCAAATCTCTATCACAAGGCAGAGAAAACGAAAATGGTGTCGCAGGCAAAGCAGAAGACTGTGAGGAATAGAAGCTATCCTTCGCAGGCATTTTCGGGCTCTGCACATGCGCACCACGCACAGAAATGCGAGACGTTAAAGAAGAAGTCTGCGCATGCGCATACGTCACTTATATGTTATGATGACAACGTGATTATGAGTCATAGGTGTAGCAACGCCCACTTGAAGGGAAACTGCCCTGCTTTTGGTAAACGCTGTTTGAGATGTCAGAAATTAAACCATTATGCTTTTCAGTGTCAATCATCCACAAGTTACATTCCTCCTGCACAGAAAAAATATTACAAAGTGAGAGCTGTGGACAATAAAGAAGAAATCAACACACAAAAATATTTCATGGGAGATGATATTTTCTCGTTCGAAAATGCTTTCTTCGTTGGTATGGTTGAATTGTCCATGAAGAATGATCTACAAGCAAGCAAGAATAATCTTCAAGCAACAACGCCAGCTCATCATGAAAATGGAAAGGATCATCAAGCAACAAAAGATCAAAGAGTCGATGTTGTTAGCAACGAATGGATGACTACTGTGCATATTAACACAATTCCATTTCTTTCAAACTGGACACAGGTGCCTCGGCAAATCTTCTAAATTCCAAGGACTTGTACAAGATAAAAAGGTCATTGTGAGATGATACCTCCAGAGTGCTCATCAAAAGATTATAATGGCAATTCCATTTTCTCACATGGTTCGTGTTACCTGAATGTCACAAACAGGGACATTCATAAACAAGTAGGATTCGAGATAGCAAATGATACTTCAAGGTATGGGTACATTATCTTTTCAGTACAAGGTACAATTGAAGAAGGATGGCGAATTGGTAATCCATCCAATTAGACGTGTACCTGCTCCTCTCAAAGTCAGATTAAAGGCTGAACTATCCAGATTGCAAGTTCAAGGCATCATATCAAAAATTATTCAACCTAATGACTGGGTTAGCTCCATAGTCTGCGTAAAAAAACTTACAGGTGAAATAAGAATCATGTATGGATCCCAAAGATCTCAATCGCAATATTAGAAGAAAACATTATCCAACACCAAAGAAGGAAGATATTACTGCAGAAATGGCCAATGCCAGAATTTTTACCAAACTTGATGCGTCTCAAGGTTTTTGGCAGATGCAAGTAGAGGACTCCAGTAAACTCCTCTGTACTTTTAATACACCTTTCAGAAGGAACTGTTTCAACAGAATGCCCTTTGGAATTATATCAGCTTCGGAGATTTTTCATCGCACAATGGAACAAATGACCGAGAACATAGAAGGTGTTTGTGTTTATGTTGATGACATAATCGTCTGGTCAACAACACCTGAAGAGCATATGAAATATCTTCGGGAAGTATTCAAAAGGATACATGAATATGGTTTGAAACTAAACAAAGCCAAATGCATGTTTGCCGCCTCTTTGAAATTCTTAGGTGACAAAAATCACAGCTGAAGGAATAAAGCCAGATGAAGATAAAGTGCAAGCCATCACGGCAATGCAAATTTCTAAAGACAATAAGGCCATCATACGCTTTCTAGCATTTATGAACCTTCTTGGAAAGTTCATTTCAAATCTAACAGAAAAACTGCACTACGTCAACTGATGAGAAAGAATACAGATTTCATCTGGACTGAAAAACATACCGAAGAATGGACAGATTTAAAACAACAATGATACAAGCTCCGTGCTTATCATTTTTTGATCTCACAAGACCTACTAAAATCTCAACGGATGCTGGTAAAAATGACATAGGTGCTGTTTTACTTCAAAAAGACCATTTCAATAATTGGGTTCCTATTGCCTACGCATCACAATCCATGAGTGTAGGTACATCCAAATTGAAAAGGAGTGTCTTGGGATACTGGGATATCCAAATTCTACGACTTTATTTATGGTCTACTCAAGTTCACAGTAGAAACTGACCATTGCCCACTTGTACCCAACATTGAACAAAACCTAAATTATATGATTCCCAGACTTCAGCGTCTGATGATGAAATTGAGAAGATATGGGGCGAAATTCTCCGCAACAGCCGACGCCGGAGTGTTTCACTCTTTCACTCTGGCATCGGAGGCCGCTCCTCGCCCCCTATTCCCCCCCCCCCCCCCCCCCCCCCCCCCCCCCCCCCCGGGGGGCTAGGAGCGGCGTTGCGGGAAACTCGGCCGCCGGGCCATGACGCCTGCGTCAAAGCGGCGTGCCGAGAATGACGCGGCCGGCGGCGCCTAAGTGACGTCAGCCACTCATGCGCAGGTTGGCCGGCTCCAACCCGTGCATGCGTGGTTCCCGTCTTCCCCTCCGCTGCCCCGCAAGACGTGGCGGCTTGATCTTGCGGGGAGGCGGAGGGGAAAGAGTGCGTCATTTACAGACGCCGGCCCGACGATCGATGGGCACCGGTCGCGGGCCAGTCACCTCCTGAGCACGCCCATGGTGCTCGATCCCCTCTCCGCCCCCCACAGGCTCCACACTTACCTGTTGCGCGCTGTTCACGTCGGCAGCAACCAGGTGTGGTTGCCGCCGGCGTGAACCCGTCGGGTCGTCAGCCCGCTCGGCCCATCCGGGCTGGAGAATCGCCAGTCACTGGGAAAAACGGCGAGCGCCGATTCTCCAAGCGGCGTGTCGCAAAATGCGACACGCAATTTTGGGAGGGGTGGGAGAATCGCGGGGGGTGCCAGAGCGGGCCTCCTGCGATTCTCCCACCCGGCGTGGGGAGCGGAGAATCGCGCCCATGATTTCACTCTAAAATACACACCAGGTAAAGAGTTAGTAATTGCTGACACTTTATCTAGATCAGTCAACACTGAAATTCTTCAAGAAGAATCGATTAATTATGTTGATTCTCAACTCCAATTATTCAGAGAGTTATTTCCAGCCTCTGATTCCAAGTTACAACAAATTTGCATTGAAAAAATGAAAAATGCTACTTTGATGAAAGTCATACATCATCTTCAACAAGCATGGCCTAAAGGTAATTGTCCGCAATACCAAAGCATTCAGTCAGAATGGACTACTGTGGATGGTATTTTGATGAGACAAGATCGCATTGTGAATCCACACAGCATGAGGTCTGAAATGCTTTCTAGACTTCATGAGGGTCATTTAGGCATTGAAAAATGTAAATGTCGTGCCAGACAATCGACCTATTGGCCAGGTATCAACAATGATATCTCGGACATGATATCATCATATTCAACATGTTAGTCACATCAAAACCATCAATGCAAAGAACCAATGCAACCACATGAACTCGTTACATCACCATGGATCAAGGTTCATGGTGATCTCTTTCACTTGTTTGGCAAGGACTATCTCATTGTCATTGACTGTTTTTCCAATTTTCCTGAACTAGTGAAATTGAATTACATCACACCCAGTACTGTCGTAAAGGCATGCAAGGAAATATTTGCCAGAAATGATATTCCTCGTATCGTCATGTCTGACAATGGTCCATGTTTTTCAAGTCATGAATGGCAGGAATTCGAATTGAATTACAATTTTGAACATGTAACTTCAAGCTCTCATTTTCCACAGTCCAATTGAAAAGCAGAGACAGATGTCCACATTATGAAACAGTTACTTAGCAAATCAAAAGATTCACAATCTGATTTTTATCTAGCTTTACTCAATTACTGGACATCACCTTTAGCAACAGGATTATCTCCATCTCAAATGTTATACAACAGGAATTTAAGAACGACTCTAGCTCAGTTACATTTTCCTGATCCTGAACGACATTGCACTGTGAAGGAAATTCAACAATAGAAAATGAAATAAAAGCAATATTTTGATCAACATTCAAAAGAACTGTTTACTCGATCTGAGAATGATACTGTTAGATTAAGATTTCCTGAAGGAGGTTGGTCTGGCATTGCTCGCATAATTAGGCAATTCTCTCCAAGATCATGGGCGAAATTCTCCGACCCCCGCAGGGTCGGAGAATTGCCCGGGACCGGCAAAAATCACGCCCCCGCCGTGGCCGGAATTCTCCGCCACCCGGGAATTGGTGGGGGCGGGAATCACGCCCCGCCGATCAGCGTGCCCTCCGCGCCAATCGGCGAGCCCACTGCGGCGATTCTCCGGCCCGCGATGGGCCGAAGTCCCGCCACTGAGAGGTTTCTCCCGCCGCTGTGGTTTCAACCACCTCTGGTGGTGGCGGGATCGGTGATGCGAGTGGGCTCCCGGGGTTCTGGGGGGGGGGCGCAGGGTGATCGGACCTCGGGGGTGCCCCCACGGTGGCCAGGCCCGTGATCAGGGCCCACCGATCGGCAGGCGGGCCAGTGCCGTGGGGGCACTGTTTTTCTTCCGCCGCCGCCACGGCCTCCACCATGGCGGAGGCAGAAGAGAACCCCTTACCGCGCATGCGCTGGTGGTGACGTACCACCACCATGTTCACATGTGCGCATGTGCGAACCGGCGAAGGCCTATCGGCCAGCCCCAACGCCGGCCAGCGGACGTCAAAGGTCGTTGGTGCCGGTTTTGCCGCCAGTCGGCGTGGCACCAACCACTCCAGCGCGGGCCTAGCCCCCAAAGGTGCGGAGAATTCTGCACCTTTGGGGAGGCCCGACGCCGGAGTGGTTGGTGCCACTCTGCTACGTCGGGCCCTGGGAGAATCCCAGCCCATATCTGGTAAAAATAAATCGTAGAGATCTACTTCAAGTCACAGATACTGCAGATTTTTCCTAATCTTGACTTGAATCAAACAATTTCAAAGCAGTTTGAACAGCAATTGCATTCAAATTTGATGATCAACAAAGATATTAAAATTTCTTCATCACCTTTGACATTAAGAAGATCGACAAGGAGAAGAAGATCCAATTGTCTGAATTTGTGAACATTTTCATTATTCTAGTGATTGCTGTACATTGTATACACTGCATTTCAGAGGTAAAAAATTTATTTTAATATTTGCAAGAAAATGTTAAAAAAGGGGGATCTAGTGATCTCTCTATATCAATATACATGATCAGTGTATGTAAAACTAGTACAGTCAATTCAACACCAGATGTCAGATGGTATAAGAAAGACTTTCCCGCTCTTTCTGAGAGAGTGTGCTTCAGGAGAGTGAACAGACAAGACATAGAATAGCTAGAGAGAGATAAGTTCTAAGTTATTTTATTATTTCATTGTATAGTTAGTTAGTTATCTTTACTGTATTTTTTTTATTTTACTAGTTGAGTATTAAGTACAAAGGACTCAGAAATATTATTTATATTACTCAATAAATTAGTTCATCTTTACCAGAAGCCTATTGTTCATTTCATCAACTAGGCTGGGTCAAAGAGTCATGTACTATATTACACAAGGTAATATAACAGTCCCAGATTTACCAACAAGGGGGGAACTGGCCAGAGGCATGGACACCACATCCCAACCCCCCTCACTTCCCCCCCCCCCTCCCCCCACCTGCAACCCCCACCATGATACATACATGCCGCACTACGGCTGGGGGCCCTGGGTTGGCAGTGACAGCGGGTCTGGTCCCTGGGATGGAGAATGATGACAACCCGCTCTGCGATGAGCTCTAGAGCTCCACATCATCTGACAACGTCTGACTCCTGCGCACTATACTACTTTACACCGTCCACCTGGGATATCTCTATAAGCGAGCTGGCCATTCCATCACACAATCCCATTGATTCCCTGGGTGAAAGTAGTGGAGACGGTCGGGGGGTGGGGTGGGGTGGGGGGTGGGGGGGGGGGGGGGGGGCGGACCACACACGTCCATTCAACCATCACCCCCTCCACTGACCATCCCATACCAGCCCACCCATCACACCATCTGACAGAGCATTGAGACAGGGTGTAACAGCGGTAACAGGTGTTTAATGTGAAAAAAAATTCAAAGGTTTGTGTCCTAGCCCAATAACTAAACTGTGCCCTGCATCCGTGCCAACCTAACTGTGTCTAACTTCCTGGTCTTACGGGCCCTAATGATACATCTAGGTCGTGCCCCAATCTCAGAAATGGAGAATCCCACCCATATCTATCAGTTAACTCTCTCGGTATATGGACCAGGATATTTTGGATGGCGGGATTTCCCTTTTCGAATGAGCATCAATTGGCTCCAGGCAAGACTTCGGCCAATCACACGGGAGGGTATCCTGCTTTAGAGATCTGTCGGACAATCTGATTGGCTAGCAGCTCTCTAGTCCCTGCAGCAACAGGAGCTGCAGTGGACAGGCGAGGGAGTGCATGAAGATGACGGAGCCTAGGTACCGGAACTGGTTGGAAGCGTAGGTTTGCTGGGTCCCATGATGGGGAGGGTAGGGAAGGCTAGAGTGGGTTGAAAGTGAGTAATTGGGTGTTGGGGAGAGGCCTGTGGGGGTGGGAGGTCCGCCAGCCACCAAACATGAAGGAAAGTTAGAAGGGGGCTTCTGATGTATGCACCGCCCCTGCCCCATCCTGCCCGAGACCCAAACCTGACCATTTATGGGTTTCGCCTACGCCAGAAAACTCCCCCTGCCAGCCTAAGAATTTAAGTTGGGGGACAGGTGGAAAATGGCTCGAAAGTAGTCAAAAATTGGTAATTTGCAGGCTTCAACTGGGTCAACGATGGATGACCAGTCTGAGGCTTTGAAAATCCCAGCGTAGAATCGCTGCAAGATGAGGGTGAGCAGAAACCCACATTTGCACCTCTGGGAACATGACCTACTTGTGCTTTCTCCCTCACCCTCTTCCCATGGCACCTCCCCATAGAGTCACGGACGGTATAACACCTGCCGCTTTACCTTCTCCCTGCTCACCATCCCAGGGCCTAAACACTCTTTTCAAGTGAGGCAGCACTTCACGTTCACCTCCTTCAATCTGGTCTATTGTGTTTGCTGCTCCCAGTGCGGTCTACGCTACATTGGAGGGACTAAACGCAGACTGGGTGACCACTTTTCAGAACGCCTCCAGTCCGTCCACAAGTAGGACTCAGACCTTCCTGTCGCTGCCATTTCAACTCACCAGCCTGCTCTCACATCCACATGTCCAACCTTGGCCTGCTGCAATGTTCCAGTGAAGCCCTGCGTAAACTGGAGGAACAGCACCTCATCTTCCGATTAGGCACGTTACAGCCTGCCGGACTTAACATTGAGTTCAACAACTCTCTCGTCCACCTTCTCCCCATTTTTATTTCCATCTATTTATTTTCATTTCTTCCATTGATCTGTTTTTCCCTCACCACTGTTTCCCCCTCCACATGGGGCATGGGGAGGATGAGTGCCCAGAAGTAAAAAGGTTGAGGATTTTGCTTTGGACTGCTATTGAATCCAAAATTATGATCAAACAATGATCGGAGGCCCCCGGGTGGTTGACCACTGGCAGTGTGGCACCCTGGCATTGCTGGATCATGCTTGGGTGCGCCCTGCCCATGGTGGAGGGCTCCCCCCTTATAGGTGAGTTGGAGCATTGTGGGGGTCAAGAGATTGGGATGCCATTTAAAAATGGTGTCCCGGTCTCCTCCTGCACTGAGGAGTTCTCGTGAGCAGAATTCCTCAGTGCAGGAAATACAACTGAGTGTGGCCTTAGGGGGGCGTTCCTCCCTGGGCCATTAAAAAAAAGATACAGTGCCATTAGATTGCTGGGTTGATTGCCGCAATATCGGTATACTGTTATTTAATTAAGCCATGATCAACTTGTGATGATGCATATTTTATATAGAGATCATTGCACCATAAACATGATTCACTTTTATTTGTTTTACTGCTTTATACATTAGTTTACCATAACTGGGCTCCATAGAATAATTCAGAACAAACATCTGCCATTTCTTGCTTGCAAAAACACCAACCTTAAACTGGCTTACACCTCAATGCTTATGATCTGCGGGCATTTTATAAACACTTAGATTTCTGTACTGGCTCATAAATTATGCTGCTTTGTGAGAAAAGACAACGAGCACTGTTTGTTTTCTTTCTGTCCAACATGATATGCATATCCCTGTGATGAGTCAATACTTAAAGGTCAGTAATGCTTTACGCAGCATTCAAGAAGCCTGCCAAACTAACTACGAGTTCATCAAGGAATAAAGACATACAGGCTTCTTCTGAAAGCTGGAAAGTGATGGAAATGGCCAGGTTGGGGTTCAAAATATGGAATTAGAATTATCAGAGAACTTGGAGAAGCTGAATGGCTAGTCCATGTTCCCGTTTTATTTTTGATTTTCACTTATTATTGTTTTGTCTGAAAATTAAGGTTTAAAATTATAATTCTTCTAAGGAAACATCATTTCTCAGATAGGTTGTTAAATTTAATTGACGGCTTATAGCTATGACCCAAAACCCCCACAACAAACCTTTGTGTTCTCTCCCTCTCCTTTCACTCCATCATTAGTGGACATGTCTTCAGTTGTTTATGTAACCCCCATAATCCCCCATTATGTAAGCCCCATAATCTGGAAGTCCCTCCCTAAAACTGTGCCTGTCTCTCCATCATCCTTTTCTCCTCTTTAGCTTATACGCGGAACCCATCTCTGGCCCACAAAGTTAGTGTGAAAATATCCCAACATCTCCTTTGGCTGAGCGTCTATTTTATAGCACCTTCTTCTACATTAAATATACTAAATGAATGCAAATTGCAAAATGAATGGCTAATGTATCATGTGAATAATCAAACCAAAAGGCCCTTGTTGAATACCCAAGAACTGATTGTCAACAAAATGCAATAATTGGCATTTGTATTTTGTACGTACTTTAAAAAAATGATTCTTATATTATTGCCAAGTGCTTATAGAGAAAAAATAACTTCCTGTCCTTTCCAGTTTATTCTGATCACCTTTATTATAAGCAGCAAATCATGCGGTGTTGACAGTGATAAAATGACGAGCAAGTTCAATAAGCTGCACATCTGACTGATATGTTTTGTCAAAGGAGGCAGAAATAAGTCATTCAAAATGCAAGGAATGATTTAATGGTAAGTTAAAAATAATTCGGAGAAACTGAAAACTATTCAAATAATTCTCTGTCCCACTCTGAATTCTCTCTCTGTCTTCAGCCTCCTACATTTTATTCAAATGAAGCTCAACGCGAAAACACCAGGAACTGCACATCATTGATTAGGCATTCTGAGGGCAGCATGGGGTTGCAGTGGTTAGCACTGGGTCTGCGGCGCAGAGGACCTGGGTTCAAATCCCGGCCCGGGTCACTGTCCATGTGGAGTTTGCACATTCTGCGCGTGTCTGCGTGGGTTTCATTCCCACAACCCAAAGATGTGTAGGTTAGGTGGATTGGCCATGCTAAATTGCCCCTTAATTGGAAAAAGAAAATAACTGGGTACTCAATTTATAAAAAAAAAAGATCAGGCATTCTGCAAACTTCTGGCCTCAACACGTTAACAACTTTACATTACCACCACTGTTCCCATTTCCTTGGACAGCAGATGCTGGTAATGATTCTGTTGGAACCATTTTCACCTCCTCTGGATCTAGCATTTGCTTCATTACTTACCCCATTATTATTCATTTTGTTCTGTCATCACTTCTGCCCTCTCATTTGTTCTCTCATCCACACCTTCTTTTTCCTGCTCCTGCAATTACTTATAAACTGTTAGATCTCTAACAGTCCAACTCCAATTAAAAAAAAACACATTGGCCTGAAATGTTGGGAGGAATCCTCTCACTGGCGGAACCATTTTGGATTTGGGACATCATTTACTAAATTGCGCACCTGGACCATCGCTATTTACCAGAGCTAACTAATTGTGAATGTGACTCCCCAACAAATGTAGACAAGGAGACCGATGGGCTAACATGTTCATTCTGTCAATGGAAGGATTTCTAACTCAAGGGACCATGGCATGCGTCAGAAAACCTCACCGGCACTTACAGTGGTTCCTTGAAGCAGCAGCAGTCAGAGGAATGGAGAAGAGACCCGAGAAAGCTGGTTCCCACCTCTCTCACTCTTAACTGGATGTCCTGCTGCAAGATCTGAGGGGCTGCAGTGAGGTGATCTTTTCCAAAAAAGGACGGAAGAGGACAACATCTCCAGCAGGTTTAGATGGAAGTGGCCAAGGAAGTCAACAGCAGGAGTGAGGAGTTTCCAACCTGGAGATTGTGCACCAAAGAGGGCCTTGGACCTCAGCTTGGCTTGACGGGTGAATGGCATAACGCTGCCAAGCCCCACAGTCCTACTTGCTAATAATTCTCTTGCATGGCATGCCTCAGGTCAACATATCTTGCAGCTCCACTCATTTCTCTCACTGCAGACATCTCTCACCCTAACCTAGCAACAACACCCCCCTTACCCAGTTGCCCTCTCACATCCATTCCTCACAGTCACTCTCCATGAATTGTGTCCTTTCTTCCTCTCCCTATAAACCATTATGAGCACAAATACGTCTTTGCTTTCTCTCCTTGCAGAAGAGTGCACACAACTTATTGAGAGGCCTGGTCGGGAGGTGCAGGCCTTCCAGTCACTGGCACCTTGTTGCCATTTGCAACATGTGCCCACCTGCTGCACTGGAAAAAGAGGTCTTGTTCCAGAAGTCTGCAGTGACCAGACAGGAGAGCTTGAGCCCCATGAGGCACTGGTACTCAGCCATGCCTGTTAAGGTTCTCCCCGCCTTCCATTTGTATCTCTGGTCCAAGCCAGCTTCCCTGTGAAGTGGAGAAAGCAGCTGATGCTGCTGTTGCTCCTATTGCTGCTGGAGATGTTGGTGGTGATGTGGCCTCTGCTCTTAATCCTCTGCAGCAATGGAATGGGCAGGGGGTGGGGCTGCATAAAGTGCTTCCAGGCCATGCTGAAGGCCGGCAGGGGGAAAGTGTAACTGAAACTGTGTGAAGTTAAGTGACGTTCAAGAAGTTACCAATCACCTGTCAACAGTGAATGCATTCTCTGAATGAAGACATGCTTTGAGTAGCAGCCTCTCACCTGGCCATGGCTGGAGCTCTTCAGTGTAACTGGTCAAAATGTTCACAGCTTGTAAGTTGCACAAAAGAAGCCCTTCAAGCCACTCACTCACGTTGATGCCCCAAGTGGCTGACAAATTGGGAAACAAGTCCACTGACTGGGAAATCTAGGGAACAGGGTTAAAACAGGCCTTAATTTCCTTCCTAACTACCTTCCACTTCTCAATAATTTACCTGACATACCCCATGTTCCTTCAATTTTGGCCCACAATATGATGCCAGAATCCCAAGTTGATGCCAGTTTCTGGGACTTTCTCAACTGATATCCATTGGAACCCATCTCTATCGGACTGGGAAAATTCTTCTGCTAATGCTGGTTTTCTCTCTACAGTTTGCTGCCTGACCTACTGAATATTCCCAGTATTTTTGGCATGTTCCTGTGAAACATGTTTACAGGAAAATATAGTTGGCAGAAGGACAATTCAGTATTTTTGCCTTGCTAGCTTATCCTTGCATAATAGTTTTTACAGGAAAATATAGTTGATGTGAGGATAATCCATTTTCCCCTCATATTAATGTAATTTTAAGATAATTAATCCACTGTTTTCAGATTATCTTGCCCTTGCACAGGCTCTGCTGGAAGGATATTCTGCGACAGGTTTGCAAAATCACCATTTCTTGATTTAACTGTCAGTGCTGGTCTGTAATTAATACTGACATTGGGTGGCAAGGAATCCACTGTGATAAACAAGAGTCCCAACCGAGAGATTAGATGAAACATGGCACACAGGGATTCAAACGTGATCTACACTATTTGTGCTATTATTTGCCACAGGAGTAGCTGAGCAACAACCAAGTGAGAAGATAAACCTGACACATGACTGGAGGCAGAAAATAGAACTTTAACTGAAATGGGAATTTGCGTCACCACTATACTAAAGGACGGTTACTGTGTCATTGTGACAAACAGCAAGGTATCCTCTCGATTCAAACACATCAAACTTAGAAAATTGTGCAATAAAAATAGTCTCACAACAGAGAAACAAAGCATTTATATAGGAATGACGCTGATAAGCTGATGACATCTGAGCACCAGATCCTCCTCCAAATATCTCCAGCAGTAAGAATTGTAGTCCAGAATACAAGTCCGTAAGCCACAGAAACAGGATTGAACAAGATTGTAATCTAAAATTACTTGAGACTAAACCTGGTGCACAACTATTAACATTAATTAATAATCTTCATTGTCACAAGTCGGCTTACATTAACACTGAAATGAAGTTACTGTGAAAAACCCCTAGTCGCCACATTCCGGCACCTGTTCGGATACATAAAACATAGAACAGTACAGCACAGAACAGGCCCTTCGGCCCTCGATGTTGTGCCGAGCAATGATCACCCTACTCAAACCCACGTATCCACCCTATACCCGTAACCCAACAACAGCCCCCTTAACCTTACTTATTAGGACACTACGGGCAATTTAGCATGGCCAATCCACCTAACATAGAGGGAGAATTCAGAATGTACAAATTACCTAACAGCACGTCTTTCGGGACTTGTGGGAGGAAACCGGAGCACACGGAGGAAACTCGCGCAGACACAGGGAGAATGTGCAGACTCCATACAGGCAGTGATTCAAGCAGGATATTGAACCCGGGTCCCTGGTGCTGTGAAGCAACAGTGCTAATCACTGTGCTACCGGGCCGCCCATGGATCATGCCCTGGTATTCAGAGCATGGTATCAGACTATATGACCAAGAGCTTCATACCGGGGTTAATGCTCCTCCCATCCCTCTTCATTTACTCCATACCATATCCTGCTATTCCTTTCTTTCTCATCTGTTTATCTAGTTTCCCCTTGAGTGCCTCTGGGCTATTTGTTTCAACTGCTCCTTGTCGAAACAAGTTCCACACTCTAACACAAAAGCAAAGTACTGCCAAAACACTATGTGGTGGTTCGAGACAATACACTGGAGACTTCCAGAAACAACAAAGGGGTTTTATTAAGAGTCGGCAACTACATACAGGCACAGAGCAGCAATGGTTAGGTCAAGACTCTTCATCTCCAAAGGTCCACACTGCCCAAGTAAAGACGTTTATCCTGAATTCCTTATTGGATCTATTGGTGACAATATTCTATTTATGATGCCAAGTTTGGATCACATCTATAAGTGGAAACATCTACTCTATGTTGAACCTATCAAATTCCTTCTTAATCTTAAAGACCTCTGTCAGGTCATCCACCAATCTTATCCAGAGAAAAGAGCACAAGCCTGTTCATTCTTTCCTGTTAGGTTTACACTCTTATTTTTGGTATTCTTCAAGTAAATCTGTCTTCCATCATCCCCAGTGCACCGTACTATGAAATGAAATGACCATTGTCTCCGAGGCTGCTCTCCCCTTTTGAGAGAGAGCTGACTGGTGGAGATTTAACCCAAGGGTCACCTCAGGTTTCCTCAGGCAAAGGGCAAAGTTGAGAAGTTGGGGTTTTCATGAATAACCTCAGCCAGTATGGGAATTGATTCTGCGCTGTTGGCTTCACTCTGTGTCACGAACCATCCGTTCAGCCAACTGAGCTAACTGACCCACTAGTGTTGCTCGTTCTGATGAGTGTGCTTTACACTCAATTGTCTCTGTTTTATTCCTTAGCTCTAGAGTCGACAGGTATCTTTATGATACCACCACGAGGTTCAAGTTCAAGTTCAGATCAATGACTCAATACACCAATTAGTAAGGTTCAAAACAAGACCTGTTTATTAATACACAGTTATTCGCTACTCATGCATATAATACTAAAAGACTAAACTATTCCTACCACTAATAGGCCAATACTTATTTGGATAAGGGAACCCGCCGGATCAGGGAACAATGGCCTCTTGCTCTGTACTGGATCTGCAGGCTTCCAGCTGGTATGGACTAAGGGGTCAGGAGTGTCTATCTCATAGCGTGCGTTGTATGACACTTACTTGGTGGTGCAGCAATTGACCAGGCCTCTCCTCCTTACGGTCAAGTTTTTCGAGAGCTGCTGAGGTGTTCTGCTGGGAGGACCGGCTAAGAAAGTGAACTGAACTTGGGACCTGTCTTTTATAGGTCCCAGGGGCTTCGCGCCCTTTTGGGCGGACCCCGAGCTTACTGTCAATCGATTGGATCTCATACCAATCGATTGGTATGAATCGCCCTAATACTGAGGCTGTCCCTCGATCACAGGGTGGTTCTTCCTGGCTTGTTTGTCTCCTTTGTTTCAGACTCCTGTTGGCGCCGGGAAGTCTGACCTGCTATAGAATGTCCCAAATGTAGCTAAACGTTGTATCCATTGTTCCCGGGGATCGCTCATTAATATGCAAACTGCTGGTTTCGGTGCTGTCTGCTTTCTTTGCAGACAGAATACACAGGGAGATTCTGCAACCTGCTTGTCTTTCTTAAAGTGTCCAATTTTCCCTGCGTGCTTTATAAATCGCCATTTGGGTCGGGAAGTGGCCAACTTCGGTGGCTGCACTCCCTCCTTGTGATCCTAATGCAAAGCGTGAAGGATCACTCAACTATGTCGTCTCCGTCCCCTGACCTCAGTGAGTTCCATGGCCACTTTCCTCAACTATGCAGAAAAATCTTACCTAACAATTCCTAAGTGGCTCTATGTCATAAAGGGACATGCATTACCAAATCACAACGGAACCTCTAACTATCCTTAATAAACTATACTCAACTTACATTCAATCATTCTAACTTCCTATCAGTACAACAATAATGGCAGCATTCATGGTTCGTTTCTCTGGCTCGGCAGTCGAGCTCAGAGGTACATAAGCATTCAAAAGCACATTTCTTAATTTACAGTACAACAACAACGAAAAAAATCCTTTATTACATTTCAAGGGGTTTTGGCCGTGTTGGGGCGGAGTCTAATGTCAATGGGCGAAGTCGAGGTCGAGTCCTTGGAGGTGCTGGTCTGTGAGGGGGAGGGCGGAAAAACGTCTCTTGGGGGCATGGCATGGAGGTCTGCTGCGTCAAGCATAACATGATGAGAGTGGTTGGACTGTGATCCATATGCCTTTAACTGGTTGATTTGGAACCAGGCAGTCTTCCCGTTGGGGTACTTTATTTTGTAAATGGAAGGGCTAACTTTATCTGCCATGGAATAGGGGCCAGAATATTTGGGTGAAAGGAATGTACTGGGGTTGTAGACAGAGAGCATGACCTGCTGCCCTATTGCAAACTAAGTGGCGTGTACCATTTTGTCGAAACAGGCCTTGCTCTGTTTCTTTCTTGTCCCTAACTTTACCGCGGCTGCGAGCTGAGCCGATCTTACATTTTCTACCAATTGTGTGACTGCTGTCTCGTGGGTGAGGGTCGTCACTTCTGGGCTGGTCAAATCTATTCACAATAAATACTCAGTGCCTTTCATGGGGCGTCCGGTCATGAGCGTGTGTGGGGTGAAACCTGTTGAAGTCGAAACAGTGTTTCTCAAAAACATTAGCGCGAATGGGAGGACCGAATCCCAAGTCGTGTTATTCTCCTGGACCATCTTTCTAAGGGTTGATTTTAGAGTTCGATTCATGCGCTCCACGATACCACTCGACTGAGGTGGTATGCGATGTGGAATTTTTGTGAAATGCCAAATATAGTCAGGACATTCTTCATGACCTGTCCTGTGAAATGAGAACCTTGGTCCGATTCAATACTTCTGGGGAGTCCCCATCTTGTAAAGGTGTGGTGTGTCAAAATCTTTGCCTTTGTTTTTGCTGTATTGGTTCGAGATGGGAATGTTTCTACCCATTTAGTGAATGTGTCAATCACTACCAAAACGTATTTATAGCCATTCCTGCACGGGGGCAATGGATCTATAAAATCGATCTGGAGGTTAGTCCAGGGGTCATTAACGGGGTGAGTGTGACTAAGCTGTGCTTTCCTTGAATATCTCTCTGGGTTATTCTGTGCACAGATAAGGCAATTCTCAATGTAATGTGTTACATCGTCTTTTAAATTTGGCCACCACCAGAGCTGTCTCAGGTGGGCTGTGGTGGGGTCTAGTCCCTGGTATCCATGACCATCATGGAATAAACAAATTAGCTGATACCTGTCCTGTTCAGGAACCACATACAAAGTGTCTTTTAAAACAACACCCTCATGGGTGCTCAGTGATCTTTTAAATCTTTCGAACGGGGCTGGGTACTTTCCTTTAACAATCTCCCTGAGGTTGCTATCCTGTTTTTGGGCTGTGACTAAATCCTCAATATTAGTCTGTGATATCTGTACTGCACTAACTGGTGCGCTTTCTGGGGCACATTCGGGGGGGGTTCCAAAAGTAACCACGTCTGGAACCTGCTTTCGCCAATGCGTCTGCTTTCACGTTCTCGGGTGGGGAAGAACGGTGGTGACTTCTAACCTTTATTATACCGAAAGTCCTGTCCTTTGCCTTCTCTAAAATATGTCGGAGTAATGGGGCTGATGGGAGGGGCTTACCGTCTGCGGAAACAAAACCTCTTGTCTTCCACAGGGGTAGGAACTCAGTTAAACTGTTGCAGACATATAGACTATCCGAATATATATCTGCCGGGCTGGGGAACAAATCTGGGTGGTCCACTATGTATGCGATTGCAACTAGTTCTGCTGCCTACGCGCCTAAGTGACCTGGCAATTTCAAAGTGATCTCCTCAAGGGCGCGGCTCTGCGCGTCCTCCACGTATATACCTCATCCAGTAATATGTTTGCCATCTAAAACGGTGGATGAACCATCCACATAAATCCTCAAAGGTGCGCACGTGTCTGTGTGCTGAGGGCACTGGGGTGAACTTCCTATCTTCCTGGGGGGTGTCTTCGCAATAAAGGGTCCTGTATTGTGAAGCGGGGATATTATCTCACATTCATGGGGTGTTCCTGGGTACTGGAGGTTATCTGCTAAAAAAGTGTGTGTCTTTGTCCATTTCACAGTGATGTCCCGTCCTTGCAATAGAAAGGTCCATCTAGCTGCTCTGATTTGACTAATTGTTCCGTCCTTTAGTTGTCCGCCTAATAGAAGCTGTGTGGGTGTGTGTTCGGTCAGAATCGTGATGGGGTTCAGTCTGGTAATGTAAGAGAAATACTGCACTGCCCAGAATACTGCGAGCAGGTGCCTTTCGCAGGCTGCAAATCCTTGCTCTACTGGACCTAAAATTCTCGAGGCATAAGCCACTGGTCTTAGCTGCTCGTGCCGTTCCTGAAGGAGCACGGCCGAGAGGGTCAGATCTGTACTTGCTACCTCAATTGCATAGGGGGAAAGTGGGTCTGGAACTTGGAGTGCGGGGGCTGCGATAAGGGCTTTCTTAAGTGTGTCCACAGCATCCGTATGCTGCGGAAGCCATTCCCAGGTGGCTCCTTTCTTTAGGAGGTCTGAGAGGGGGGGCTGCCTTTGTCGCGAAACCGTCAATATGGTTCCGACAGTAGCCAACCAGTCCTAAAAATGCCCGGAGGGCTGAAACATTTCGGGGAAGGGGCAATTTGACGATCGAGTCAATCCTTTTGTACTCGATCTCGCATTTGCCGTGCGTGATGATCGTACCCAAATACATCACTTTACTCTCCAATATTTGGGCCTTTTTGGGGTTCACTTTACAGCCAATTGTTTGTAGTAGTTCCAGGAGTTTGGACAGAAAGCGTGATGTGCTCTGCCTTGGTGTCTGTCTGCAGTAATAGGTCATCCACATACTGTACCAGATAATCGGGGCGAGAGAATTTAAACAATCCATTTGCCAGCTGTCGGTGGAAAATGGAGGGGGAGTTGTGGAATCCTTGTGGAAGGCATGTCCACGTGTACTGCTGTCCTTTAAATGTGAAGGCAAATTTGTACTGGCACGCCTTCGCCAATGGGGTGGACCAGAAGCCGTTGCTAATGTCCAAAACCGTAAAGAATCGTGAATTGAGTCCCTGCTTGAGCATGGTCTCGGGACTTGTTGCTAACGT